>NC_061115.1:35501968-35659923 GCF_002878395.1 Capsicum annuum
TGTGTTGCGTGCCATATTTATGTACAGGAGGCTATACTATGTTTTAGGAATAGTTTCCCTTCTTTCAGTATTCATGTCATGCCAGTGAGCATAATCTTATGTCAATCTATAAGTTTAATCCATTTCTCTCTTTCTTTTACAGGAAGCATGCCTCCTAAAGAAGAAACGGAAATCAATCAGCCCCCCAGCTCGAAGATCCTTTGGGCGATCATGTTTCTCATGTGGAGTTCAGGGCCGAATTCACTACTCTTGCTCAGTCATTTGCTACTCAAAATGAATGGCCAGCGGTTATTCTAAAAAAAACCAGTTGCCAAATCTGCTGCAGCTAGAATTTGGGACTTCACCCAAATGCATTCTATGTCCTTTCTCTGGTCTACAATAGATGAGGACCCTAAGGAATTCCTAGATCTGGTCCAAAAGGTGACAGATAAAATGGGGATGACTACTGTTGAGAGTTTTCAGCTAGCTACATATCATTGCAGGATGCTGCTCACACTTGGTTCAAGCAGTGGAAGCTAGAGAGGGCAGATGATGCAGGGCCAGTTGAGTGGAAGGAGTTTCTGTTTGCTTTTCTAGATAGATTCTTTTCCCTAGAGCTTATGAAGAATGAGGAGTTAGAATTCATCAACCTCAAGAAGGGAAATATGACTGTGAAAAAGTATTCTCTTAAGTTTACTCAATTAGCCATATATTCCCCTTATGTAGTTGCAGATAGTAGGGCAAGGTGAGTAAGTACGTTTCAAGGGTAAATAATGGCATGGTTAATGAGTGCAGGTCCACCATGCTAAATAGTGATATGACTTTAGCTAGGCTTATGACTCATGCTCAACAGATTGATAAGCAAAAGATTAAGATGAGGGAGAAACATAATAAGAGAGCGAAGACAGGTAGTTTCAACTTCGCACAGCTTAAGTCAAAAGGAGGAAATTATTATCAGTTTCATCCTAAGTCATCAGTTCTCTCTCTGTCTACAACCAATACTCTAGTTCCTAAGTTTAAAGAAGGAACAAAGATAGAGCACCAGGCACTATGTCCCAGGGCAGTATTAGCAGTGCCCGCACCTATCCTCTTTGCCAGACTTGTGGCAAGAACCACCAGGGTATTTGCAGAGCTAGTAGTGGTATTTATTTTGAATGTTCCAAGCCAGGCCACAGAGTTAGAAACTATTCTCATCCAGGTTCAGAGGGTCAATAGAATCATTCCTCAGCTCAGTCTGATCACCCAAATTAGCAGGGTGCTACCTCCTGTGCTATTAGTGGGTAACATCTAAATCATCTCTATGCTCTTCATTCCTGAAAAGATCAAGAATATTCTCCTAATGTGGTTACTGGTACATTACTGATCTTTTATGTTCATGTTTATGCTTTCATAGATCTAGGATCTTCTTTATCTTTTGTTACTCCTTATATAGCAGTTGATTTTAGAGTCAGTCCCAAAATTCTAGCAGAGCCCTTTAAGTCTCTACCCCAGTGGATAAAACCATCATGGCCTGGTAGGTATATAGGAACTGCCCGATTATGATATTTCAGAAAGTCACTTCATCAGATATATTTGAATTAGATATGACTGATTTTGATATCATTCTCGAGATGGATTGGCTTTATTCATGCTATGCCATAGTCGACTGCAGAAATAGAATTATCCAGTTTAAGTTCCCAAATGAACCCATCGTTAAGTGAAAGGGTAGTGTATTCGCTTTCAGAGGTCATCTTGTTTCCTACCTTTGGGCACAGAAAATGATATCTAAAGGATGTGTCTATCATCTTGTGTGACCTAAGGATACTAGTTCCAAAACTCCCATCCTTGAATCAGTTCCAGTTGTAGGGGAATATTATGATGTCTTTCCTAAAGATTTTTCAAGAATTCCTCTCGAAATGGAAATACACTTTGGTATTGATCTTCTTCTAGATACTCAGCCTATCTTTATTCCTCCATACAGAATAGCACCAGCAGAACTCAGAGAACTGAAAGAACAATTGAAGGATCTCTTAGATAAAGGATTCATTAGGCCCAGCATTTCCCGTGTGGCACTCTAGTTTTATTCGTGATCAAGAAATACGGTTCTCTTAGGATGTGTGTAGACTACCGTTAACTCAATAAGGTCACGATCAAGAATAATTATCCTCTTCCCAAAATCAATGACTTGTTTGACCAACTTTAGGGTGAAAGTTATTTCTCTAAGATAGACCTCAGATCCAACTATCATCAGCACATAGTCAGAGAAAGTAACTTTTTAAAAATAGCTTTCCATACCCGGTATGGTCACTTTGAATTCTTAGTTATGTCAGTTGGTCTTACCAATGCCCCATCCGCTTTCAAGGACTTGATAAACCGTGTGTTCAAGCAGTACTTGGACATGTTCTTCATAGTCTTCATAGATAATATTCTTGTCTATTTTTGCAGTGAGCGTGATCATGCAAACCAACTCTGAACAGTACTTCAGACTCTTACAGATCATTAACTATTACCCAAATTTAGTACGTTTAAATTTTGCCAAAGGTCAGTAGCATTCCTTGGTCATATCATTTCTAGTGATGGCATTGGAGTTGATCCTCAAAAGACTGAAGCAGTAAGAAACTGGCCCAGATTTGTTGATATCAGGAGTTTCTTGGGTTTAGAAGGCTATTATAGATGATTTGTTGAGGGATTTTCTTCTATTGCATCCTCTATGTCTTGATTGACTCAGAATAAAGTTATGTTTCAGTGGTCAGATCCTTACAAGAACAACATTCAGGAGTTACAGACTCGACTCACCTAAGCTCTAGTCTTAGCTCTTCTAGATGGTTCAGATGGGTTCATAGTGTATTGTGATGCATCTAGAGAAGGTTTGGGTTGTGTCCTTATGCAGCATGATAAGTTCATAGCCTACACCTCCAGACAGCTTAAGCCCCATGAGAGGAGTTATCCTACTCATGATCTTGAGTTAGCAGTCGTAGTATTTGCCTTAAAGATTTAGACGCATTATCTATACGGTGTTAATGTGGATATGTTCACTGATCATAAAAGTCTTCAGTATGTCTTTTCTAAAAAAGATCTCAATCTTCATCAGAGAAAGTGGTTATAGCTCTTGAAATATTATGACCTGAGTGTTCTTTATCATCCGGGCAAGGCCAACTTAGTGGTCCACATTTTCAGTAGACGACATGGATAGTGTTGCTCATTTGGATAACATTAAGAAGAAGTTAGCTCAGGAAGTCCATCAGCTTCCTAAACTATGCATTCTCTTTGTCGATATAAATGAGGGTGATATATGGGTTCAGAGTAGTTTAGAAGAATCTCTAGTTTCAAAGGTGAAAGAAAATCAAGATAGAGATCCCAGCCTTGTTATGTGAAAAGAGCTAGTTTAGGATCATAAAATAAAGGTTTTCTCCCAAGGGGGAGATAGTGTTCTTCATTGGCAGGATCGTCTCTATGTTCCAGATGTAGATGACTTAAGGCAGTGAATTCTTGCAGAAGCACATGGTGCACGCTACTCTATTATCCAGTGGCCACAAAGATGTACCACGACTTGCGGGAAGTTTATTGATAGAGTGGGATGAAGAGAGATATTGCAGAGTTTGTGGCTAAGTGTTCTACATGTCAGCAGGTTAAGATAGAGCATGAGAAGCCTCATGGTCCTATACAGGAGTTCATTACTCCTACTTAGAAGTGGGAAGAAGTGAACATGGACTTTATGATGGCTTTGCCTCAAACTCGTCATCAGCATGATTCAGTTTGGGTCATTATAGACAAAATGACCAAATCAACCCATTTTCTTCCTATCCATACCTCTTATTCAGTTAAGGATTACACCAAACTCTACATCAGGGACTTGATAAGATTGCACAGTGTTCCGCTATTTGTTATCTCATACAGAGGTACCTAGTTCACCTCTCATTCCTGGAAAGCATTCCAAAAGGGTCTTTGTACCCAAATTTATCTTAGTACAACCTTTCATCCTCAAAAAGATGGTAAAGTAGAAAGGACCATTCAAATATTAGACGATATTCTAAGGGTGTGTGCAATCGATTTCAAGCAAAGTTGGGATGACCACTTACCTTTGATTGAGTTTGCGTACACAACAACTATTATTCCAGTATTCAGATGGCTCTATTTGAAGCTCTCTATGGTAGGAGATGTAGATCTCTAATTAGTTGGTTTGAAGTTAGTAAGGACTCAGTTATAAAGCTTGACTTAGTATGCGATGCCTTAGAAAAAGTCTGGTTGATTAGAGAAAGACTTCGGGCTGCTTAGAGTAGACAGAAGTCTTATGCAGATGTTCGTAGAAAAGATCTTGAGCTTGAGATTGGTGACTATGTCTATCTAAAGATCTCTCCCATGAAAGGAGTGAAGCGGCTCGGTAAGAAAGGGAAACTCAGTCCCCGATACATCAGTCATTTCAAGATTCTCAGGTGATTCGGCAAGGTAGCTTATGAGCTCGAATTGCCTTCAAATCTATCCTCATTTCATCCAGTCTTTCATGTCTCTTTGCTCAAGAAGTGCATAGGTGACCCATCAGTTGTAATCCCTATTCAAAGCATTGATGTTCAGAACACTCTCTCTTCTGAAGAGATTATAGTCGAAATCTTAGACTATCAGACTCGTAGATTTATGAACAAAGAAGTCCCCCTAGTTAAGTTTCTTTGATAAAATCAGTCCATCGAGGGAGCTACTTGGGAAGCAGAGGCAAACATGCGTACCAAGTATCCTCATCACTTTTTCGCCAACTCAAATCTAGATCAAGGTAGTAGTTCTCCTTAAGATACTCAGTTTTATGTTTGATGTTCATCACAAACTTGGTATGCAACTTCATGCTCATGTTTCCATTAGAAACTTGGTATCAAGTACCATTGCATATTCAGTCATGCAATCATGTATCGGTTTAGTTTTGTTATTATGCATGAGACATGCATTCTCATTGTGAGAAATTTAGTTCTTCAGAACAGTTAGTAATGCATTCATGAATCAGTTACACATGCATCAGATATACAGGTTCAGAATTATATGTTCCGCTTGTCAGTCATGAAATCATATTTCAATGATCATGTTTAGTATGTACACCGATTATTTTCTCCCCTTACCATCAGTCTCATTCGAGGATGAATGTTCTCAAGGGGGAGATATTGTAATACCCCGTACTTTTTTCTAGCTAATTTCATCTCAATGAATATCTAGAATTAGCTTCTAAATTAAATGATGGTTATTCCATGAGGAATTTTCAAGATTTTCCATCTTAGTCATGTGGTAAATTGAATAAGATTTCCATTAATATAAGATGCATCCAAATCCGATAACTGGGTTAGAAGTTACGACTATTTCAAGTTCCTGTCATAAAAAAACGCCATATTAGTCAAAGACGTGTTGCTCCATAAAAAAAATGGCCTTTGGAAAATTTGAGTAGGGGTCCATGAGTATGGTGCGTCGCACCAGGGCTCAAATTTAGAATTGTCCTTTTCCAGTGTTTCAGCGTGATTTCCTCCGCGTCGTGCCAAAGTTCCAGTTCACAAAAGAAGGGTAAACGTGAAGGCTCCATGTCGCGCCATCCATCAGTTCTCCAAATGTCAAATTCTAGTGACATGGCGCGATAGCGCCACGTCGCACCAAGGGTTTACTTCGAGAAAATTTCATTGAAATTAAATGACACCTCCAGGGTTAAAAGGGTCAACTTCCCACCCCTATTTAAGCCTTTTAACACGTGATTCAGCCACTTTTCACCCAGAATACGCTATCTTCTCTCAAAAAAACTCTCAAAAAAAACCTATGGTTGTCATAGAAGATCTAATTCTAAGAAAGTTTCACCGTCAATCTTCACGAAATCATGAACTAAGGTATGTATAGTATTCATTCATAGACTCGTTTCGTCCATGAAGTCCAAGAATCCCTTTTCCAACTTCAAGTTATGGATTTTCTTTATGATTTCATGATTGGTTTGTTCTTGTTCATGTTTATAAATGAGAAATTGAATTCTACTCCATGGTGAGTGATAATTTCTATGTGGGTTTAATTATTATAGATATAGATTGATGCAAACCTATGACTAAACCCTTAAATGGTGAAATTAAAATGTAACCATGATGTTTAATTTTTGTACAATGATATTTACATGTACCATGCCTACAATATGTTTGATTTAATGCCTAAATGAAGGAAAAGTGCCTAACTAGCATGTTGTCATGAAATCCCATGTATGTACAAGCTTATGCCTATCACATGTTTGAAGACATGCTTTAGTAAATGCATTATAGTGACTATTATGTATTCAAGCAGGTCATGCTTTGTCAGTTTCCTTCTATCGAGTCCTGGTGGTACTTGTACTCGAAACATTAGTTGTGTGCCTAGAGTCATGCCATGTTTTCACGTTACTCTCAGTCCATCTATAATCATTAGACTTCAGACAGTCTTATGACTCAGGAAATCTCCATGATCTCATGAACTCCGTCAGTTGCTAGATATCAGTAGTATTCTGTTAGTCAACGTAATTAAATAACTCAGTCCATGTTCAGTTCAGTAAATCATGTTCAGTGTCTATTCCGATAGGAGTAGAAATTAGCACCAAGCGAACCCAAGGATAGGAACTCACCTGTTATATGAGGGTGTGATTCTTAGAAGCAATCCTTGCATTCTAGAACTATGTAGCCAGTATAGGTCGAGACATCATAACCTACTATATGAGGGTTGATGAGGTGGATTCGCCTGCTATATGAGGGTTCCAATCGTTTTCACTAGAGTTACCTATTATGTTAGGGTCACTCACCTATTGTCCTTAACAGTGGCGCAGTATTGACACCCTTCCAATCAGGGTATAGATTAGACCCTAATTCAACTATAATGCATCATTTGGGGCGTGTCGGTTAGATGACTACCTCCCACAGTCTCAGTATTAGTCTCAGCAAAAGAACTCAGATTGTTCTTCAGATTTCAAGACTTTCAGATACGCTCTCCTAAGATACAGTATGGAACTCAGATAGTTACATCAGATTCTTGATTGTCTGATACAGTAAGTCATGTTATCAGTTATATTCAGATTCAGTAATCATGTTATCATAGTATTAGTGTCAGTTTATATGTCTCATGCATGTATTCTCACGCTCATGATAGTTAGTCTGTTATTATTATTGTTCATGCATATGAACCCTACGCATTCAGCCTATTTCACATGCAAACTAGTACATTCAAAGTACTGATGTAGTTGCTCTATTGTGTCTTATACGATAGGTTCAGAGACACAAGCTCCAGAGCAATAGTAGATTCCAGATATCCATAGATAGATTTAGTAGTGAGTCCTTATCTATTGAGGACATGATTATATACCTATTGTCTCATTAATCAGTTTATTAGTTGGAGTTAGTTGGGGACATGTCACATCAACTCCTTACTCAGACAGTTAAGTCAGTTAGAAGCTTTCTAGACTATCGTGTTTCAAACTTTAGTATGTTCAGTTTTGTTTTGGGTATTCTATTACCCCACACAGATGTTATATCATTCAGATCATGTTTATTATTGAACCTTATGTCCTTTCAGTGCTTGTTTCCGCATTATTATGTCATATTATGTACTGTACAGGTATAGATATTAGCCATGGGTTATCTTGTGGTCCTTCAGGGTCATGAGCACCGTGTAGCATTCCGAGTATCAGATTTGGGGCATTACAACAACTAAACTCAACCTAACATACGATTTTAAGACTACCACGCAAGCCCAATAAGGCTAAATATACAAATTACGCTTCAAATTCTAAAACCATATTCTAAACATAGCATTAAATAATATCGATATTACAAATAATCTAAACAAAAGAGGAAGGATAATATGATACAAAAAGGTTATAAATATGCCATCTTACGAGTTCAAAACCCTCATCTAATCCCTAAAAATCAACAATCAAGGTCAAGTCAACCTATGCATAATCAAGCCTAACATCCATATTCGCAAGCAACATATATCACACATCATATATGTAGAAAAGTAGATAGTAGACTACCTCAAGGAAAAACCACAAAACCTCACTTCATGCACCACATGCTCATCTTCACTTTACAATCCTCAAAATGCCGTCACACTAAAAAAATCATAACCTACTCATCAATACGTCTCTAATGATACCCATATTTCACTATTGAGCTTCTGGACCAAAAAAGAAACCAGAACACCAAGTGGCTCCCACACACGGAAAATGAGTTTCTGAGGCCAACCCAATGTTCAAACATGAACAAGGAATCTTAACCCTCAAAGAATGGGTGAAAACTAAGCATACTTTTGGCTAAAATCAATCCCTAAGTTAAATTGGGGTTTTGGGTCCAAACTAGAAAATTCAAGCATAAATTGAAGGAATTCTTACATTAATCTTGAAGATAATAGCGATACAAGATGATAATTAAGCTCCAAAGTCACCCCCCCCCCATGAACAATTTTGAGTTATTACACTCATTTTGGGGTTCCTAGGTCTAAATAGTGAAGGGGGAAATGCTCCAAACGCATCTTGGGACCTTTATATAGCCCCAATAAGTTCTCAAGTGCAGCTATCGCTGTGACATGAGCTATAATTGTGCTCCCGCGATCGCACACTTTTGGCCGCGATCGCAGTTTCACTAGATAATAGCAAATTGAAAATTGAGTTCTGACCCTTAGAACTCATATGAATCCAAATAACATGATCCAATAGTGATTTTTGAGTGTAAAGAACATTTCAAATCCATTGGAATCATTTAAAATTTCACAGGGTATCATTTAGGAAAATGGTGGGGTCCACACCTAAACTTTTATCATTTTTCATAAATTCCACTCAGTAGCTCGAAATAAGTTTGGGAGCCTTAGGACCTGAATCAAGGGTCTCCCTAGACTAAAATGGACATTCCGAATGTGATGGAAAAGTTGGATTTTCATTCTGAGATCATTTCAACAAAATGTGGGTCCCTCACCAATTCTTTCTAATTTTCAGCTTTTCAACCAATAGGTCGAAATGAGCTCTGGTGCATTGGGACAAAAACTAAAGGTGTACCTAGACTAACATCTATATTCATGATACGTTGGTGCAGTTGGAACTTTCATCTAAGATCAATTTGCTAATGTTTTACCTCGGTGGACATTTGGAACTACCAAAGACTTCTAAACAGGGAATTGACTCTAAAAACCAAACGAATTGCCCGGTAATCAAACTGTCAGTCCCAGGAAGTCATAAATGACTTAGTGTTGTGATGTAGAAGCTCAAATAGTGAAGATAAACACAAATATAGAAAATGCTCTGAAGGGTCATGAAAGCATCCACTACTAAAAGGAATTTTGTCCCCGAAAGTCAACGGGTAGAAAGAATATCAAAAGCTCAAAAGGATGAGGTACTGGGCTCGCTTGCTCCAAGATTCCCAGGTATCCTAAATAGGGAGAAAATCCTTCTAAGGTATTTTTCCACAAGTATCCCTCATCAACCAACACTTGCATTCTATTTCCAAAATAGCAAATTCAACTTGACTATTAACTGGCCTCATACTGAACTGGAAACGATAATTTGCACACATCTGAATTACATTATGCTGATACTATCCCTATATCCATAAAAATCAACAAAGGCTCATCTAAGCCAGAAGAAAACCAATACATAAGTCATAAAACCAACTCCAAAAAAAAAAAATAACTTTCCTTTACCATTTTTCACATGCTATCTACTCCAAGCAAGGATAAAAATCACTTGAGCCTTGTCCACACAGTCTCATCAAAGAGAACTCAAACAACTGAAGTTGATCCGCTGAACGTGCATAATTCAAACATGAGAATAAGCTCATAAGGCATTATCTGGGCATACAAATGGAGATAATCAAGGAATACAATCCATGCCAATGTTGCAACCATTCTGAATGAAAATCAAACTTAAATTTCAAAATCTAAGGTATAACTACTCATCACTGAATATCCCACTACAGGATGTCTCCTCTCTTGGGAATGAAGCCTTAATCCAACTTGAGAATATTACTCCCACTGAGTAAATCATCTAAAATTCCCAAAGTAAATTGAAACTCAAGGTCAAAACTAAAGTAACCAATACGGGGCCTATTGGCTATCTTCTGAAAACGTATAAACTATAATCCAACCAAATTCTAGAAGATCAATTACACAACCATAAAGAAGGATCAACCGGCCTATAAATAAAATCTGAACAAGGATATGTCTAAAACAAAAGATGCACAGAAGCTCTACAATACAAGATGAAATCTCAATATCAAGGCCAAACCGCTCAATCTCAAATATCTAAATCAAAACTAAAAATGAGGAGAAATTGATGTTTCAAATAAATCATACTCCTAAATCTCCATACAAAGGAGTCAAAATCCAAAACTAGAACAATAAGGCTATATATCAATGTCAGCTATCTCAAATCGACTCTAGTATCAAAATTTGACATATTCGAGATAAACCATACTAAGTCATAGTTGGGACAAATCTGGAGAGAAAAATCACCATTAAAATAAACACTAACTGATAATCACAAGCAACCAACTCTGTATCGACTAGAGTTAATGAAATATAGCCGCAAAATAGAAATCATGCAAAAGGAAAATCACTATCTAAAAATGCATATAACCCAGCCTATATCCATTGGAGGTAATGAACTATCCAAACATACTCAAAACCTTCCCAAGGCTAAAAATCACACAGGAAATGGCAAAATCTCTAACAACTCAAAAAAATGCAACTTAAGCTAGAAACTAACCAATGCAATACCCAATCTAGCCAAATAAATAGCCATAAACACATATCATCGAGGAGAATCATTTCACCTAGCCTCACTAGGTTGAATTAACATCAAAATAGGGATTTCCTAAACCCACCCGTATAATCACATAATCAAAGTAGAAATATCACTCTCGTAACCAAGGTCAAATCCGAGACAACCACCAGAGTACCAACAACTCAAGCTAAAGAGATTCTAATTTTCCAACTTAATAAGCGATCAAAGAAAAGGCCACCTGCCTCTATATTTCTAACTTTTATAGAAAAAAATATATCACTATGACAAAGGAGTACCCAATCTCCACACTAACAATAAGGAAATCCATCACAAGAGAATGAACCTAACTTTTCTATGAGATGAATCTATAAAATCTCAACACCAACATCAAATCGCTAGCAAAAAAAGAAATATCAATAAATGAAGATCGGATCTTAAACTGGTCTATCTCACCCATGATAAGGAGGCATCAAGTGAATTTTCTAAAATGTCATTGTAGCCTCCCAAAGATAGGTTATGGACATCTCTATACCGATCCGCATAATACTAATAATACTTAGCTCTTTTACTAATACACTAATGAAACCTAGGCTCTGATACCAATTTTTCATGACCCGATTCCTCAGGTCATAATGGCACCTACCATAACCTACCAGTAGATAAGCCAACCCATAGTCCAGTATGGCTAGTAATGGACTACTCAATAATACAAATAAAAGAATGAAGAATATATGGATTAGAGATCAATACATAAAAGAATTCCAAAACTCGATTGTATCAGTACAAGAGCTTTTAGTATCATAAAAGTATAGAAATGATATATCAAGAATTATACAATGATATAACTTCTCTCTAAATAAAACTTAGAGACTAGTCAAGTACATAAGAGAGAGATAAGTAATACTCAAAATGTTAAGAGCTCACTCTAAGTCCCAAAACCAAGGCTTTTTCGCCCAATGAACACATCAACAACAAAAACCCGTATAATGATCTGTAAGCTGTAGAAGTGTAGATAAGGACCAAATGAATGGTACTCATTAAGCAACTGCCAACTAATCTCCAAAGACAAAGTAGATATACATGATATATAAATAGAATGAAAACTACATCTAAGAGTGCATAAATCATATAATAAGTCAATGAGAGTAATAAGGGAAAACTATCATATTTATATCCAAGTGTCTAACATAATAAGACTAACGAAGTATCAGGTTGAACTATCTTAGTCTATCTACATTCAACATACATCAATGATATACTATATATCCCATGTTAGTATATGAATAAAGAGCGAAAGATAGATATATAGTAATAATAAAGGCGAAGTAAGACTATATAAAATGAACAACAAAGGAAGGGATATAAGGTAGTACCATAGCTTTGTATAGCTAGATATATATAGGCATAAGTACATATAAACACAAGGTCATGTCAACGCATAACCTATATCATCATATTCTCATTTTGAGACCTCATTATAATAATATCATGATTTAAATACTATCATAGGATAGGAGAGGCCAAAGAAATACCTCAATTCTCCATAATGCATCAATGACAAATTTGTCATAGCTAGCCATAATAATGATCATAATAGTGATATTAACAATATCAATAACAACGTAATTAACTGGCTACTCAAGACAACTAAGTACCTAGACGAGCGTATGCCTACCCCAACCTCCCCAAGCTCAGAAGGTTCAATTAACATGCAAAAACACAAGACATATCCTTCACCCATATCTATGATACCTTTCCATGCCAGTTGATAAATATAAGTGCATACTGGTAATAGACGCTGCACATGTATGAATGAATGCAAAGGTTACCATCAATACAACAACTCATAATAACTATCCTTATCAGCTCCATCATCATCGTAATCAACCTTCGTCCTTGCTGGACTCAATATCATTCCAATAGTATCCTACAGACTCAAACTAGGTATCAATATCATCAAAATATCCTCCGGCCTAGCCGGGCTTCATTATCATCTCAATAGTATTCTTCAAACTCGAATCAGGTATTAATATCATCATAATATCCTCAGGCCTTGCCGGGTATCAATATACCATCACAATATCCTATTACCTTGCCGAGTATCAATATATCATCGTAACTATCAACACATAAATATAGGCATATACTAAGTGCACAGATGCAAGATGATATACTCATAACATAAAGATATTTGTCTTGTCAATACATCCCAACTATCTATAATTAGATAACCAACTCTCATTATTATTAAATAGTTAATTTTCTATTCATCACAGGACAATAATCATCGTTTATCCACTATTCATTTTTATCAACTTATTATCATATATCCAATAATTATCATTATCCAGTAAATTACCTATTACTATCTAACAATCTTTTATTAACTAACATCAATCATTGACTAACAATCGTTTACCATCTAATCCTCCTTATTGAACTAATCCTTATTATTAGTTAGTCAATATTATTAACTCGGTATTAACTTTATCTAGGCATCATTATTAACTAGGTGTCATTATCACTATCTTCTTTATTCATCTAGCAATATTAGGTCACATTATCCTTACTTAACAACTAATTGGCATCATAACTTTGCTATCAATAGAAACTAATTATTATTATAGATAAATCCATTTTCATGGCCACGTATTGACTCTAATCGTTAGCTACCATATGTTAACTAAGAAAGGTTAATTAACTAGTACATTAGATTTCTAGCCATCAAGTACTATAGCCACCTAAACGACATCTCGCTGCCTCTTAGCTTAACCCTTAATTAGGAAGAACAGTCAAAATATTGTATTTCAACTAAAATCACATCAATCACCAATATAATAATCATGAATGTACCATATCTATGCATGCCGTCACCAGTATTCAATTAGTGGAATAATAAGAATCATTTGGTATCTTTGTCCATCAAATATTGGAGAGATGTGTATTCAAACCAATACACATTCGTATTCATAAACTATAATCACATCACTTATAATGACAAAGAGTTCTCGGATATTCAATCAATGTCATAACGCAGCCCTTGGCATATTAATTTATCTGGAATAATATCAACATCATAATCATGGCCTTTGGCCCATATTCATATTTGAAACTCTTATAAATTATCATAGTTATAAGCCATATCATATCTCTAATCATCTCACATATAGAAGGCATCTCGCATATAGGAGGCATAATATCAATAAGAATTTAATCATCTCTAGGATATCTTAAATCAATAGGCCATGCATTATGATAATGACGAATACCACTTCTCTAGGCCAATTTACATATCCAAGAGGAATATTGTCTATATAGTTCAAACTATTATTACTAAAGGAAATAGAAAATCTATAGGCCAATCATCAAGTCTAAGAGAAAATAGCATCTCTATAGCCCACATAACGTATCTAGAAGGAATATCATCTCCTAATGCCCAATATCACTTCCACAAGAAGTATCATAAATGTAACTCAAAACCCAAAATTCGAGAACGTCAATACAAGTTACCAACTTACAAAGTAACCTTATTCTAAGGTTTACTAGCCTCATCTATGTCTAACATCCGCAACTAAGTCCACAAGACATAAAACAATCTTAGGCCTAAGTAAGCCGAATAATGCCACTTCTAATCCATAATTTCCATAATTAGTCATACTATGCTCCAAACTAGCCTAAGGTATCGAGTTCATCTTTTAGATATCAAGTAAGGCATATTCAAGCATAAGATAGAAACTTGGACTAAAACTAAGAGTGCTTAAGTCAACTCTATCCAAAATACAATTTCAAGACTACCACACAAGACCAATAAGGATAAATATATAAATCACGCTTCAAATGCTAAAACCGTATTCTAAACGTAGAATTATATCATATCCATATTATAACTAATCTAAAATAAAGAGAAAATGCAATAGGATACAAAAGGGTTATAAATATGCCATCTTATTGGTCAAAAACCCTTAACTAATCCCCAAATATCAACAATCAAGGTCAAGTCATCCTACGTATAATCATGTTTAACAACCACATTCACAAGCAACATATATCACACATCATCCATGAAGAAAAGTAGATAGAAGCCTACCTGAAGTCCAAACTACAAAGCCTCACTCCATGCACCACATGCTTGTCTTCACTTTACAATCCTCAAAATGCATTCACACTAATAAAATCATAACCTAGTAATCAATACGAGTCTAATGATACCCACATTGCACTATTTTGATTTGGGTCAAAAAATGACACCAAAATCCCAAGTGGGTCCCATTTATGAAAAATTAGTTTTTGAGGCCAACCCAATGTTTACGCATGAAAAAGGATCATAACGCTCAAAGAACGGGTGAAAATTAAGCATACTTTGGGCTAAAATCAAGCCCCAAGCTAAATTGAGGTTTTCGATCCAAACTAGGAAATTCAAGCATCAATTCAAGGAATTCTTACCTTAATCATAAACATAATTGCAATACAAGATGATAATTAAGCTCCCAAGTCACCCCTATGACCAATTTTGAGTTGTTACATTTATTTTGGGGTTCTTAGGGCTAAATAGTGAAGGGTAAATGGTCCAAACTCATCTAGGGACCTTTATATAGCTCCTACAAATTCTCAGGCTCCGGAATCATGGTTAAATGTAATGCGATCGCGCTTTCGTGATCACATACTTTTGGTCATGATCATAGTTGCACCAGATGATATCAAAATGAAAAATAAGTTTTTGACCCTCGAAACTCATATGAAATCATCAAAACTTTCATAGGAGATAGTTTAGGTAAAAAGTTGAGCCCACACCTAAAATTTCATCATTTTTCATAAATTTTGCTTTGTAGCCCGAAATAAGTCTTAAAGTTTTGGGACCTGAACCAAGTGTTTCCCTAGACTAAAATCAATATTTTGGATGCAATGGAAAAGTTGGATTTTCAATCCGAGAACGTTTCAACCAAATATGGGTCCCACACCCATTCTTTCTAATTTTCAACTTTCCAACCTATAGATCAAAATGAGCTTGGGTGCATTGGGACAAAAACCAAAGGTCTAACTAGACTAAAATCGATATTTTGGATTTGCCGGCGAAGTCAAAATTTTCATCTGATAGCTTTTCGCTGAATTTTTTGCTCGGTGGCCATTTGAAACCAATGCAGACTTATAAACACAGAATTGACTCTAAAAACCAAATGAACTGCCCGGTAAATAGACCTTTAGTCCCAGTAAGTCATAAATGACTTGGGACAGCTATGGAGAAGCTCAAATTGTGAAGATAAACATAAATCTGGAAAATGACTTCAAGGGTCATTGCATATGTCCCCCATTCAAATATTTTAAATAACTTACCAATTTAGTCCAAAAAAATCAATTTAAAACATGAATAATCAATTCAAAACATGGGACAATTAATTCAATTAGTACCAACCAAAACCTCTTAATAAAATATCAAAACCCATAACTTAAATAACATGAAAATCCATTCAATTCATGCCACTATGAAAAATTAAAGTTAGGGAAGAAGAACATGCCAGAAAGACAAACAAATTTGAAGTCAATTTGAAGGTTGGAGCCTGAATGATGAATTCTTTGTGAAACCCTTAAATGATCTTGGGTTTTAAGTTTTAGGATAAAAGGGAATGATTTAATCTTTAAATACTAAAGAGAATGGAGTTGTTTATGTTTAATGATCGTACAAGGGGTAAATAGATCAAAAGCCCCTCACAACTAAGAAAAAACAAAATAAAATGAAATTTGCACCTCAGTGTGGCACAGCCTTATCGTAGAGGTTAACCTCCATGCCACACCAATATTGCAGAGACTAACCTCCCTAAATCATTTCAAAATTACTAAACATTTCCCAAATTACCCTATAAATTCCTAAGCATAATTCAAGTAAAAAATAAGATGATCATAATTTTAAGGGTCTTACAAGTACACTTCTAATCCTCAAGTTTTGTTTTAGAAATTTCCAGCCAAACTACGCATAAGGTATCTAAAACCAATTTTTGATGTATAACAAAACACCATTATGTCCAATGGAACTAAGGCAATCTTCATTAGTGTAAGGAACTAAGGCTAAACTTACACTAAGCATGATTAATTAGAGAATTCTAATTAATTTAGATAAACTAAGGTAATATCATGATACACATACGCAATGAAGTATAATGCACTAATGGTTAAGGCAACAAGCTAAGTTTTTTGCTCTACCGGTTTAATTTAGCCTAAATGATTAGACAAAACCCAAATCTTGCATCTCATAAATCCAACACCTTAAACCAATCCCAAATCCAAAAACCATAAGAATTCTATGACATATTTAAATCTAACAAGGTAAACCTTCACTTTACCTTTTCGAGAAGCCTCCTCAAGACACCAAGCTATAAAAAAACACATTCTACTCATCAATACAAAAATATCAAGTTCAAAAATTAAATTTTCGTGACAATCGAACATTCAGAAATGGTCAAAGAATCATAACCCTAAAGAATGGGTGAAATCCAATCTAATTTGGGGTTAAGATCAAGCCATCAAGCTATTGGGGTTTTAAGTAAGAAATCAATAAAATCCACCAAGAAAAAGGTGACATCTTACCTTAAATTATATGATAATCGAAAAATAAATATTAAGCAAGATTCTTAAGCACCCACAAGCTTCAATTTTATTTTATCACACTCTTTAGGGTTTATCTCAGAAAAGATAAGATGGAAAATGAGCTAAAGTCATATAAAGGGGGCTTTATATACCCAATCCAGGTGCTCGAATCCCTAATGGACATGCAGTATTAGATCACATCATCTTGGCAATTGTACAAGAAACATCCCCACCACCCAACTATGATTGAATCACTTTACCTCCCAAAGATACCATGATTGCAGCCCTTTACCTGAGATTGCAGGCACATAAGATAGAAGTTGAAACTTGCAAAATTTCTAAGTTCTTGTCATGCCCTCGGGATTTATTCAGAATCCCATATGCATAAAAAAACTTTGTAACCACACTAAATTTGATGATACAGATGGGATGGCGCACCTATTTCCAATGAGGTTGTTTTAACCAAATATGGGTCCTACACTCATATTTCCAATTTTAACAACTTCCAACCAATAAGTCAAACTAAGCTCAGGTGCATCGAGATGTAAACCAAAGGTTACCTAGCCTAAATTCGATATTCTAAAGCTACTGGCACAGTTAGAATTTGCATTTGTGATCATTTTTCTAGAGTTTTTTCTTGATTTCCTTTTGGTTTCAAGAAAGACTTCAAAATAGGGAATTGGCACTAAAAATCAAACAAACTATCCAGTAACCAAAATTTCAATCCCAACAAGTCATAAATATCTTGGGGAAACTATGGAAAATATCTAACGGAAAAATATATGGAAATATGGAAAATAACCTAATGCATTAAGATATCTACTACTAAAGAAACTTTTGTCCATGAAAGTTAAATATTATGATATACCTGAAGTCTCAAACATGTAAGGATATTGGGCTCGCATCCCGCTATCGATCTTCCAAGTTGCCTCCTTAATTTGGCGGTACCTCTACTGAAGCATTACTATAGGAATCTCCCTAGTGCACAACTGCCTGACATGATTATCCATAATGAGCACCAGCTCCTCTACAAAGGTCAAACACTCATCTAACATGAATGAGTCCCATCTAAGAACATGAGAAGAATCAGGAATATATCATGCAGTATAGAGATATAGAAAATGGGATGAGCAAGAAAAAAATCTTGAGGTAGAGCTAACTTATAAGCCACTTCACCAACTGCTTGAAGAGTCTCAAAAGGGCCAATATATGTAGGACTGAGCTTGCCCTTTATCAAAAACCTCATCACATTCTTCATAGGTGATACAAAATAGAATACACGATTACCAAATCCAAATCTCAAGGCACAAAGCCTATGATCTGTATAGTCATTTTGCCTACTCTGACAAACTCTCAACCTATTCAGAATCACCCTTACTTTATCTAATAATTTCTTAAGAAAATTAGTACCACGAGGACTAATCTTAGAAGTCTCAATAAATACAATCATAGAATGACATCACCTACTATAAAAGCCTTAAAAGGCTCCATCTCAATACTCGACTGATAGTTATTATTATAAGCAAACTCTTCCAAGGATAAGTGTTGCTCCTATTGGCCTTCAAAATCCATAGCATAAGCTCAGAGAAAATACTTAAGGACTAGAATAGTCCACTTAAAATTAGCCATTATTCTACGAATAAAAAGTTATACTAAAATCCGCCTGAGTGCCCAACTTCTCTTGAAAGGCTCTCCAAAATCTTGAAGTGAACAAAAACCATGATTTGGAATAATAGAAATAGGCACAATATGCAAATAGACTATTCCCGAACATAGATATGGGCTAATCTCTCAGCATGGAAGGATATCTGAATAGGAATGAAATGTGCTTACTTGGTCAAACGAACTACAATGAGCCAAATACCATTAGAAACATGGGATATGCGAGGTAGACCACTAATGAAATTCGTGGTAATTTGTTCCTTATTCTACTTTTAAATAGCCAACCTATGATTCAATCCACCTAGTTGCATATGCTCAGCATTTACTTGCTGACAATATAGGCAATGAGCTAAAAGGTCTTCCATATCTCTCCTTATACCATTGCATCAATGGTGTCATCTAAAATAACTATACATCTTTGTTGTGCTAGGTTGAATGGAATATTTAGAGTTGTATGCCTTACAAAAAATCAACTAAATCAATTCCTCAATCTACCAACACAAATACAACCAATAAATCATAAAGTACACTTAAAATTTATAATGATGTACTCAGACTAACCACTCAACACCTGATCATGAAGGAAATAAAGTTTCTATCCTCAAACTGACATCTCGAATCTACTAAAATAATGACCTCACCTCCATGCTAGCTAAAATCCTCCAATGATCCAAAATTTAAAGTAAACATATTATGTTAGCTAAGGACTAAATATCCCGTGCTAATGACCTCTAAGAAATTTTAATAAAAGCCAAGCTACCCATACTCACTGGCTTTTGGATCAAGGTATCTGCTACCACGTTTGTGTTGCTAGGATGATAAATGATGGAAATAATCCTGTAGCAACTCCATCTATTTACAATGCCTAGCATTAATCACCCTCTAGGTCATAGGATGTTGAAAATTATGGGAATTGATAAGTGGTAAATTTATCACTCAAGTGCACTTAACAATTGTGCACACCACTATGTTTTCAAGGTATAGGTAAGACAAATTGGTGATTAAATGAACTGATTTCCACATTTTGTAGGAATACAGGATAGGAAAATAAAAGATGTAGATTTAAGATAAAAAGGACCAAAAAGGAGAAAGAAGTTTAGTTGGAAGACCGGAAGAAGAAAAAAGACTAAGTTTCTACGATCATGGTTTGGTGTCCATGGTCACATCCTATCAATCATTTTAAACTACCATAATCATAGTGTCCTTACTATGGTCGCAGTAGCCAGAATAATGGACAAGCTTCAGTGAGCGTAGCTAAGTGGAAAATGTACCAGGGGTAGTTTTTAAAGTTTATACCATAGAACCTAAGTCCATTTAAAGCCTAAAACCCTTTCTCTTTTGGAATTCTACACTTTTGCAATTTTTTGAATTTAATTTCTATACCCTAATTTGGGAAATATTTTGTATTTTGATTTGTAGACTTTAAATTTAGCATAATTGAAGAATGGATTATTTGAACAATCCGTATGGTTTATTTTTCTCTCCTTTCTTCATTAGTAGAAAAACTTTCATTTTCATAGGACTAAGTTGAGCTTAGGTGAAATTATGTGTGGGTTGTGATGTATTTGTATATATTCTAGTTTGTTAATTATGGGTTTTGCTGTTGGTTGGTTAAATTAGTTGGGATTTGTGGGTTAAAGCCTCAAATTTCCAAAATAGGTTTGTTGGTGAAAACTCTAAACTCTTGAAATCTCAAACCATGCTTGAAAAACAGGTTTGGGTGAACTTTTAGAAACCATATCATCCTCGAAAGAAGGATGTGGGTGATAAGGCAATAGTAGGTAATTAATGGATGAAGTTAGGTAATTTTTACTATCTTTGATATAAGGATAATTAAGAAGTTGACTATATCTTGGGAATATTTCTAGAAATAGGGATGCCCAATTGAGGTAATATGTGGCTGAAATTGACATTCTTGTTTGGTACACGAAAGGGTTAACTAGTGAAACTCCTCAGGGTTTGTTGATAAAGTAGTCTCAAATATCTTAGACCTAGCATACCATTTTATTGATAACTAGCATGTACACTCAATATTGCATGCACCCCTGCATAACATGCCCTTAGGTAGACATAATGTAAAGATTCTCCTCATATCAAATTTAAATAACAATTATTGTTCACCTTGTTAACTTGAGTAGTTATTAACAAACACTTGCCAAACCAAACCCCCCATTTTTATGTATGCATTTTATTTTATTCACATTACGGTAGCTTATTAGTAGAATTTAAATCCGCTAGGAGTCGAATTCTAATTCCCCTCCTCCTGCATTCTAGCTTAACATAAGTTGAGCTATTGATAATGACCGTCCTTTACTAATTTTTATTGTATAGGTAAGCATTATCAAAATGGTGACATTGTCGGGAAGTGAAATTTAGTTTTCACTCGTGTGGTGTTGAGTGTTACTTATGGTATACCGTCAGTGGTGTTTAATTATTGTGGTTATTGTTTTTGATTACTCTTTAAGTGATTCTCATAGTTTACATGGAACTATGCATGACAATACAAGCAGTTCCAGGACTTTTAATGGCCCTCTTGATGATGAGGATCAACTCAATGACGTTTGTCATTCAAGTGTCATCCATATCCCCCTACTCAGGGGAATGGTATCTTTCTTGTCACGAGTGTTACGTTTGATATGCTACATATAAAGGGACATTTTAGTGTACAAGCATATGAGGATCCTAATTTTTATTTAAATAACTTCATCAAAGTGTGTGCACCATTTGATATTACATAAATAACCTAAAAGTCCATCCGAATTTGTATTTTCCTATTTTATCTAATGGGAAAGATGTTGTAGTGGCTTGGCTCTCTTTAGGCTAGATCCAGCACCTCATAGGATGAACTCACCAGTATTTTCAATGTATAAAATGCTCCAATTGTGTGATGAGATCATGAGATTTAGGAAATTAAGTAGGGAACCATTGTATGACATGGGGGAAAAATTCATAGGAAAACTCTTGCATTGTCCAACCATCAGGTCTCAGAGAATATGCTTGTCAAAATCTTCTATCAGGCTCTTGATCCACTCAATAAAAATGTGGTGGATAATGTGGCGGGTGGATCTCTTGTGAAGTTGACTCAATATGTGGATTCAAATTTGCTTGATGAAGTTACTTAGAAAAATTATGGGTGGCATACATGGGATGCCAAGGTACCAAATGGATCTCCTACAACCTCTGTTGTTAACAAGGAACAAAGAAAGAAATATGAGGAAAGAGAGTAGAGTATGAAAAAAATAATGACTCAATTAAAGCTTTTGATAAAAGATGTGATGGGTGCACCCAAAAAAGTGGTGAATGTTGTGTCATTCACGGCCTATGAATATAAAGAAGCCAAGAATATTGATGAGGAGATTCAGTAATGTGAAATTTATTCGAGGGGTTCATGCCCCACCTATCTAAAGCAAGGTAGAAACTAAGATTAGAACAATAGGGATAGGATTATGATCGTGATTAAGGGGATAGGGACCGTGACTCTAATGTTTATATTCCTCCCGATGAGTAGGCAAATAACAAAGAAGGTAGCTCTTTTGGCCCCGATAAATATAAATAAAAGATGTCTTGGCAATAATTTTAATGAAAATGGAGGGAACAGACAAAAATGGTTCATGAATTGAAAGAAGATTTTTTTGAACTAAACCAGATAGTTGTGTCCCACTCAACTTCCATCAAACAATTGGAAACACAAATTGGCCAAATCTCCACTTAATTCAATCCTAGACAAAAAGTGGGGCCTTCCTAGTGATACTATTGTGAACAGAAAAAATAAAGCTCAAGTATTGGAAATAGTCTCTAGGAGTGGGACAACTCATGGTGATTATTTCAAGAAATTTGAGGAAGAAAATGTGGGTGAAAAAGAGAGCAAAAGAAGTTAAGGGAGAAAATGTGGGTGACAAAGAGCCCAAAGAGAAGTTGAGGGAGAAAATATGGGTGAAAAACATCCCATGGTTGATCCATGAAATGTGAAGACAAAGGGTGTGGTTGGGTCAAAAGAATTTCCCCCGTAATCCTAATAAGAAGAAGATGAAAAAGGACTGGTGGAACTTTTTTTTTTGTTTTAATTTGTAATTTTATAAATAATTTAATTCAGTCCATAATAGATGGACAACACATCCAATAAATTACAAAATTAGTAGTACATATTTGAAAAGGGTCGTTCCAAGTAAATTGACCCAGCCTTTTAAAACTCCCTTAAAAAAGGGATTAGGGTTTCTAAAATGAGCTAAGTGAAGCTCCAAAAGCATCCACCGCCTCCACCACTTTCACTATGTTTTCCTTTAAGAACCAAACCTTCAAGCTGCTTCTTATGTTGGTGATAAACACTATTGTTTGGATGGTTAAACTCAACTTATTAACCATCTTGCAATAGTTAGTCTTCTTTGTTAGCTGATTTAACCTTAAATCCTATTTCAGTGCTTACAACTGATATTTTATCCTATACTTTAGTTGTGGTCCTGGGAGTAAGGGAGTACTCAATGATTTTTCATACTAAACATCTGGGTTTTTTCCACTGAGAATTGATTTTTCATCCAGGTATCCTCATTTTGCTATTGTGTTCATCTCTTTGATCTGACCATACCACTAATTGTATCTATTTGGCATTTTAGTTATAGAAGTGATGTAGATTGAGAGATGCTCGGACCGACGAGTGATTGGATGTAGGCAAGTTCTTCAGCCGCATGCATTGAAGATCTGACCAAGTGACCCCCAAAACTATTGAGAAATCATTTTTGTTGGCTAGTGTAAATAGGCTAAATATTCTTTTTTTCCTTCTGAGTAAGTGTTCAGTTTGTATATAAGAAGAATATTCAATCCTTGTCATTAGCCTTACCAGTCTTCTTAAATACTTCTATCCTATTGTATGGATATTACTTTTTATCACTATTTAGAATCCTTTTAGCTGTAGCTGGTAGTTAACTAAAACATGTGAATGTGAACTGCTACTCCAAAGCAATATTAGCTAAGCAATCTGCTAATTAATTGCCTTCTCTATAAATGTGTTGTATCTGCACTTATTTTTTTGCTGGTAGCTTCCATATATGTATAATCTTGTCTGCTATTTTCCATGGCATTTCTTACTTCTTTTTAACTAGCTTTTGCATAAGTAAAGAATTTGTTTTAGTGATTACCTTATTTTGTTGTGTGCTATTGCAATGTATTCCTGCTTGTAGAATAGCCCATGCCTCTGCTTCCATAGAATTAGTGTCCTCTATAGTTGCTCCTACTGCATGTACTAGATCTCTATTTAAGTCTCATAAGGAAAATGCCTATGAACTTCTTCAAGGACTTCCTTTTTATACTCTATCCGTATTATATTTTACCTAATCTTGTGCTGGTACCTCCCATATTATTGGTATAGCTGCAATTTTAGACTTCAATTGATTGAACTGCTTTAAGATACTAGGCCGTTCATATAAGAACTCCAATTTTGGCTTTCTAACATTAATAAACATCCTTAGATACCTAGTCACATTAAATATTAACCTCTGCTATGCTATTTCTTTGCCATTATGTTTCAGAGAATTTCTTCTCCTCCACACTCCCACATTATGATTCCTTGAATTGCTCTATAGTATGATTTTTCCTTGCCTTGACTGGTGCTTCCCACCAAGAAAAAATGGTATTCCTTAGGCTCATTCCTTTTATGTTGATACCTGCAAAAGAAGAAAAGTAGGACCAGGCCCTGTTACCAATTTGTGATCTCAACAACACATGAGTCATAGTCTCTTGTGTTAAAATTTGGTAGCAATAACATCTTAATGGTCCCTCTACTCCCCAACTTTTGATTATAGCATCCACTTCAATTTTACCTCTCCACATTCTCCACATGAAAAAATATATTTTGAAAGGTAATCCCTTTTATCTATAAATACTTATAAAACTTTAGAGTGTTTTAATTATGCCTCACATACTGCCAAACAGCTTTTATAGTAAACTTTCCTTTTATATCAATGCTCTATATTGCTATATCATCCTGTCCTGGTAGCAGAGAAGATTTCACTTTTTGCTTTATGTGATCCAGAATATCATCGATGAATAATTCTGTTAACATATCCCCATTCCATTGGCCATTAATTACCAAATCCTTGACTTGTTTGTACCTATCATCCCATTCTTTACTATCCTGCATTACTGAGTACAAGTCACCAATACCACTCTAGTAATCATACCATCTATGAGCATCCCCACATCTAATCCTCCAATTAATAAGGTGATCTATAATTTCCCTTACTTGTAACATCTTCTTCCAAACTTGAGATCCTCCTCATATTTTCCACACAATTTCTTTTGGATGGTATTTCCTGCAATACTTGTTCTTCATATAGTCACTAAAAATAGTGTTCCTAGTCTAGAAATTCCACCATGGTTTACAAAACAAAGTTTTGGATACATCTTATAATTGTCTAAAACCAAGACCCCCTTCCTCTACTGGTAAGCATAATTTAGACCAAGATACCCAATACATGCCTTTACCTCTTATAGTACTACTCTAAAAAAACCTTGCAAAGGTTTTTTTAATAGTATCTAGTACATTCTTAGGTGGATTCATCATCGATAAACAATGTATTAGTATACTCTGCAACACCAGATTGATTAAAACAACTTTTGTGCCAAAAGATAAAAGTTTACCTTTCCAATCCTGCAATTTGTTGCCTGTTCTATTCATTAGCTAGTGGTAATAGACCTCCTTCTTCCTTATATACATAATAGGACATCCTAGATATATTAATGGAAATTCTTTCCTTAATATTCCTATAGAAACTTCAGCCATGACTACTACTCCATTAGAGACACTTCCATGCATATACAAAGCACTTTTTTCCTTGTTGATCTTCAGACTGGAGACCCTTTCATAGTTGTCCAATATTGATGTCACTAACGGCAATATATGGAGTTCATCTTTACACATAATGATCATATCATCTATAAAGGATAGATGATTAATATTTGGACTCCCTCTAGGCATACCAAATAGTTTGAATTCTTTCTCCACTATCAAATCCTCCAGACTTCTAGATAGCACTTTAGTTGCAATAATAAATAGTGTAGGTGACAAAGGATATCCTTGCTTCAGACCCTTGTAGGATATAGAAAATCCTCTAGGTTGTCCATTCATCAATATAGAATACCAGTTATTAGATAGTAACCTGAAAATCATGTCTATGATTTCTTCACAAAAACCTATTCTTCTTAGCACCTTAGTCAGAAATAGCCATTGAACTCTATCATAAGCCTTAATCATATCAAACTTTAATATCATATTAGGGACTTTACCTCTGTTGCTGATTTTAGATACTATCTCTTTAACCAATAAGATATTCTTAGCAATACTTCTCCCTTAAACAAAACCTGCCTGTTCCTCAGATACTATATCTAGAACATACTCTTTACCTCTCATGAATGATTCTTGACAAAATGTTATTCACAAATTTGATAAGAGCTATAAGCCTTAGATCTGAGAAAGTATTTTCTACTAAATTTTTTGGTAACAATACAAAATTAGTTTGTGTGATAAATCTAGGAAGTTCATACCCACAGAAAAAAGCTATTACTATCTGATGAAGATCATTTGATACTATGCTCTAAGTATCTTGGAAGAAAACACCTGTCATACAATTAGGACCAGCTGCACTGTCTCTATTTACACCCATGATAGCTAATTTTGATTCCTCAATAGTTGGAATGCTTTTCATATTCATATTTTGAAATTATGATATTGCTTTTGGCAATCCATCCAACATAGTGAAATCCTCATCATCTTCCTATTTTTGAAATTGCATTTGATAAAAATCGATTGCAGCTTCAGCAATATCATCTTGATTGTCCAGCCAATCTCCTTCATTATTCTAAATTCTTTGGATCTTGAGTCTTGCTCTTCTTCGTCTTACCACAATATGAACACAATTTGTGTTTCTTTCACCATCTTTAAACCTGTCAAAGATAGCCTTCTCTCTCCAAAATTCCTCTTCCTTCCTTAATTGTAAAGCATATTTAGCTTGTGCTTTAAATAGATTAGATATGTTTACTCTAGTAGGATATTTGTGAAAATGCTTTTATCTTTCTTTAATTACCTCTTCAAGAGTAGTAATCTTTTGAAATATATTTCCAAAAGTTTTCTTACTCCACCGGGTCAAAGATGCTTTAGTATTCTTAAACTTTTGGTGGAATATGGTGAATGGATTCCCTGCTATCTCCATATTCTAATTATTTCTTATAACCTCCAAGCATGATTCCTTCTTCAGCCAAAAGTTCAGAAATCTAAATGGCTTAACCACCTGCTCCTATATTATGCTGTATTGTAACAATAGAGGTGTATGATCTGAGCCACTTCTCACCAAATTCTCACCTTAGTAACTAGAAATAATCCTTTCCATTTATCATTGACAAGAACTCTATCCAACCTTTTAAAATTGCAATCAGCATCTATTCTGCCATTTCACAAAGTGAATTTGCGTCCCTTGAACTCAGCTTCCTCTAAACTACAAATGCTTATACATAATTTAAAATCTCCTATTTCCTCAAAAGTTACTGGTAGACCCCTTAATTTCTCCTCATCTCTTCTTATGTCATTAAAGTTACCTCCTACCATCAAACGTTCCTGCATATTATTTGCTTTCTCTTCCAGAGCTTCCCACAGTGTCATCCTATTATTTGATTACTTTTTGCATACACTAAAGTCACCATCACAGTTATTCCATCTTGTTGATTTTCCACCTTGATAGTAATTTGTTGTTTTTTCATCAAACACTATTCTACAAGTCATTTTGAGTCTACGAATGCCCAAATTTTTCCTTAAATGTTTGCTATTGCATGCAGTATCCCAAGTCTCCTTTTATAATCTTTTATACTATGGCTCTCTTGAAATGGTTCTATAATACCAATGAAACCAAAGTGATATCTCCCATGCATATTTATTAATCTTGTAAATGCTTTCTGTGTGCTCACAGATGTAATGTTCCAGATTAATGCATTCATTTGGAAATATATCTTAAAATGGTGCTTCTTTTCCTTATTGGATTTACCACTGCTACAATATTTGTGCTTCTTCCTTTCTTCTTATGTCTTCCATGTTTAGCTTTAATAAAATCCACCGGCTTTGGTGATAAATCTCCCCCAAGTGCTGCATTATAAATATCATCAACTAAGTTTTAATTATCCATATCTTCATTCTCTTTATTCACATTATCCATAATGTTTCTTGCTTCAATTTCCAAAGGCATAATATTCTCCAATATTATTTGGTGTTTTCTCTTTTCTCCTTCTTGTAATACCATGAGATCCTTTGTGAAATTTTGTTGCTCACCTAATCCCTGACTAACTTGCTTTGTATATTCCTACTCTTGCTTTTATTAAGATCAAATACTTCTTTCACATGTTGCTTCTGCTTAACATCTTCAATCTGTTCTTTGCTACTTCTATTATCTTGATTTTGTTTAGTACATCTTTAGTATTGAGAGCATGTTCTGATGCTGATTCCTTTGCTTCTTTTAAAAAACTTCTGTTGACCTAATCCTTTGTACTCTCATATGCTGGTGCTTTACTAATTATTTGATGCTCTTCTTCTTATTCATGTTCTAATACATTAAATGTATTTGAAGTATGGATTGCATTCTTATTTTGAACCTCACCTATTATGTGCCCATACTTATCTTTCTTGTATTTATTCTTTCTCAGCTTCCATATATGACTATTATTCTCTACTAAATCTGCTCCTTCTTTCTTTCCTTCTAGATTAATATCATTCTTCTCAGAGGATTTTTCTACCCTTTGTTTTTGTTCTGCTCAAACAATCCTGGGTGTATATTCTAATATGAATCCTCATCATGACCCTGTAAACAACACTCCTAAAAATATTTTGGCTTGAGTTCATACTGAATATGGATCCATTTTGATTGTACTTCCCCTGTGACATCATTTTCTTTATTAATCTTTACCCAATGAGGTAATTGAGCTACCACGCCAACCTCAATTTTTACTCATGCACAACTTGGTCTTGTATGATTTTTGGTAGCCATATCAAGTGTTAATAGTTTACGTACTACAGAGATAATTGAGAAAATAGCCTCATTTGCAAAGAAGTTAGGCGGCAAATCTAGTAATGAAATCCATGCCACACCAATCATAGTTTCAACATCAGGCTCAAACCATGGATCCCATTTAAGTGTTCTCATTTGTCATAATCAGTCATTAGTCTTGTTATAGTATATAGTGGTTGATAAAAACTTGATTTAATATTCCAATTGATTCAACCGTATCAAAATATCCCTTTCATCAAATACTCCAATTGTACAATCTCCATTGACCCCACACTAATTTGGAATTATCTTTCTCAATTCCATAATAGCCAGTTTACCATATGAGAACTTACCCATAATTGTGAATTATAAAATTTCCTGTAATATCATGGTTTGTACTTCTGAAGACTTACAAGTTATGCTTGGTTCCCAATGCATCATTACCATCAGTTTAGGAGTAATCTTATTATTCTCATGCACGTGAACTTCGGATTGTAATAAATTAGCATACTTGGGCGCAATATCTCTGAATTTAGTTTCCCTTTCTGTGATCTAAATTGTAGATTCCTCTGTTGGTTGACCCTATCAAAATTAGTGGACATATTATCTAGAAAATACTAAGGTTTTAGTGATTTTGCATGCACCGCCAGCTAGGGTTTTATTTTCCACTTTACTTGGTGGAACTGGATGAAGAGGTGGTTGAATAATAAATCAATAGATGATGCCCTCCCTACCATGAAAATCCACCCTCCATTTCCCTAAAGGCTTAAGAAGAAACAGGATAATGACAAGCTTAGTAAATTCATGATTAAGCTTAGTAACCTCCATATCAATATCTAAGTACTTGAGTCTATACTAGAGATTCTAGGGTATTCTAAGCATATGAAGAAATTGATGTAAAAAAAGAAGGTTGCTGAAGGTGACACCATTGATGTCACCATTGGTTATAGAGATATTATGTGTAGCATAATAGCAAAAAATAAGGAAGACCCCAGGGCCTTTACCATTCCATGAACCATCGGGACACATAAGTTTAAACAGTCTTTCTATGACCTTAGTTTGAGTATTAATCTCATACCCTTTAAGATATAGCAGAGGCTTGGCTTACGTACCCCCACTCCACCATCGATGAAGCTCTTGATAGATGACCGGTCCTTAAATAAATCGGTTGATTTTTTACTTGTTTGTAAAAGTTGATAAATTCATAATTCTAACATATTTTGAGGTATTTGATTGTGAAATGGAACAAGAGGTGCCTATCAGTCTTAGTCGACCTTTTTTTGGCTATTGTAAGAGTCATTGTGGATTTTGATCATGGGGAAATGAAGTTTAGAGTAAATGAGGGTGAAGTGTCATTCCAGGTGGTAAAAATAGGGAAACAACCCATTGAGCTTAGGGTGGTGTTGGTGATATGTGTCGAGGATGATGAAGTGAAGAATAGATCCCTTGAGGACCCAACTTGAGAAATAAGTAAGACATCATACAATGACGATAACTAAGGAGCTATGTGGGAGGTAATCCATAATGTCACAAAAGTGGCTTGTATCCTTTGTTTTTAATTTTGTAGTGTAGATTTTATTTTTTTCAATTACATCATCCATGCATTTGTGGAATTATGGAGTGTGTTGAATGAATTTGAGAAGGGGAAATTGTGAAATACTTGACTAGTGATATGAATAGGGAAAAATATGTCAAAATGAAAAACAAGCTAAGTAGGGAAAATAGGGGTGCAGAAGTGCCTACGTTATTGCGGTTGTGGTACCTTGGCTGCGATCGCGGTAACCCATATGTCTGCAATCTTGGACATTTGACTATGATGGCGGTCATAGAAGTTATATGACCATTAGAATCTCCCCACTCCCTTGCACTCCCTTCTTAACTTTTCTCTCTAATTATCCTATTATTAGCCAAATTTTGAGCATTCCAACATCTTTGCATATATCGTGCATCCCTCATCCAGTAAGTGTCTCAAATCCATGATTTAAATATTTAAGCAAGCCAAAGAATTCATGTTATAAGGAAGGCCTAAAATTGTGATTCTCATGATTAAATAGTTGGTTAATTATACTTGTGTGGTGATTAGCCACAAGAAATGGTTATCCACTCATGTAGGGCTTGAGTACCCAATTTGTATGTGAAATTGATAAAAATGAAGGGTGCTCACCAAGTGCTAAGTCAAATGCCCAAATGAGTCTTCACTAGTGATTTTTATACTCTAAAGGCATAATCGAGTAGCTAGTAAACTGGTTCTATGAGTTTAGTGTATATTCATGTTGTAGATCCTATTTTAGCTTAAAATATGAAATTTTTGACATTGAAAAATTTGGCTTGAAACCGGTCTTAGGTACCACAATCGAGGTCATCGTGTAACGCCCTAAGATCAAATCTCGAGATGTCACATAGTGCTTATGTCCCCAAAAGATCACAAATTAAACCCTTTACTGATATCTGTACTTGTACGCTGCATAATATCTGAAATAAATGCGAAAACTAGCCATAAGGTTCAACACATCTACGAATACTCATAATACAAAAAACTGAATACTAATATATCCGTCTAAAAAGCCTCTAAACTATTTGAACTACGGAGTTGATGGGATAGGTTCCCAACTAAATCCATCAACTGAAAATAAACAAAGACTGAAGCAATAATAGTAAATTGAAATATGTCCTCAAAAGAAGACTCATTGTTACTATTGCTGACTGGGACTGAACTGTTGAGGATACTCTTGATCCTGTGCCTCTGAACCTATGGTGTAAAATAAAACACCAGAGCGCAAATGCGTCAGTACAGGAATATACCGAGTATGTAGAAGAGGTAGGCTAATTTCAGGGCTCATGCATGGATAATATCTAAATTGAATAATCATGAAGATACCGTATGAGAACACATACATGAATGCACAGACCATGAACACAATCACCGCAACTCTAGATACTGAAACTCAGATACCACTTTACAGTAGATTGAACTCACTACTAACCCTGAGAAACTGAATCACTGACTCATCTAATACTGATGACTGAGAGTCTGGATGTACTTACATCAAGGACTGAATTCTGAGCTTATTGCTTTCGACTGACAGAATTAGAGATCAACTTTTCTATCAAATTATTCCAAAAATGATTATCAATGATAAGAAGTATGATCATGTCTGAATCTGATAGCAAGAATACTAAATAGAATCTGAGATGGAGATCAAGCCTATCTGAAGGGAGATCTCTAGATATGATAATAAGAATACTCAACATGGTTTGAGACTGAGATCAAGCCTCTCCGATAGGAGATCTTTAGATTTGATAATAAGAATCTGTATATGAGACCAAGCCTATTTGATGGGATGGTCCATGAATCAATGGAACTATCTGAGTTCCTCACTGAGATAGAGGAATGCACCACACGATCCTGATTTCTTAACATAGTTATTGAAACTGCAACTGTGGGAAGTAGTTACTTAACCAACATACCTAAACCTACCACATGTGGAGTCCAACCTGTAACCCCAGCTGGAAGGGTGTCAATACCGTGCCACGGGTAAAGACCTCTCTGGTCAAGCCTCTCTGATGCGATAACACACGTAGAAAGTTGGCCTGAGGCAATATAATAGTCAAACCTCTTTGATAGTGACAGACTTTACTGATTGGGACCCCTGCATCCTGCGCTGGCTACACAATTCTGGAGTTCAGAGATTGCTCCTAACGACTCGGCCTCTATGATGGGGAGCAGCCATCCCTTCCTTCCCTCGGTGCTAGTTTTTAGTCCCAACTAAAAGACTCTGAACTGAAATCTTAACTGAACACAACTGAACTAAATCTGTACTGATCATGTTTCTCAAAAGATCTAACTGAATTATGCTGAGATTACTAGTTCTTTATATGACAAAAAAGGTATCGAATCATGGTATCTGACTAAAAGTACAGTGCTTAAATAGATTACTCGAATCGCTTCTGAGATTAGAGTTGAATAACTTGAATACTATTAGATCTGAGCTGATTACAGAACTGAGGCTAGATTACTAGCGATACGAAGATTACAGAGATAACTCAGATTACTGAGCTTTCTTAAGTTCTGCACTTGACTGAGGATATAGAGTTCTATAGTTCACTGAGTTCTAAGAATCATGGATCAACTGGAATTATTGAGAAATGAACAAGGGCTCTAGGCAACAGCTCTATTGTCAGGTATAAATACCCTAGGACTCGATAATATAAAAGTAAAGAATAATCATTTTTGACTAGTCATCATCACAATTATTCATTCATCATCACAATCATTCGTTCATCATCACAAGCATTAAAGCATTATCACAAGTAATTAAGAATCATGTCATATGTTCATTCCCATAATCATTAAGACATCACCTCAAGTATTTAAGGATCACAAATGTCTATTCATGATCACATTCGCCAAGGGGTCATTTTACGCCTCTCAGATTCATAATCATATAATAATGTATGAAAAACATGCTACTAGATCGTAGTCTATTCAACAAGGTTTTACCTCAACTATTTCATACCTAAATCAGTATTGACATGTGTTTGGATATCACATGGCTTCGGGAAACTTCATACTATCATGTCATTACTTACTTGCTAACCACTTGCCATGTATTAAAAACTTAGTATATATCAAGAGCACATAATTGGGGAATTTACTACTATCACATCTCCACTTATTCAATAAGGTCCTTCAACAAACACTAGACATGCACAGGTTCACACTTATTTGGGGATTTCCTACTACCATGAAATAATTTATTCACTTGGCCATTTTATCAAACACTATGCATGCATAAACTAACTTACAATTTAGGGTTTCATCTTCAACATGCTACAATGGCCCTTATGCTTCACCTAAGCTGTTTATCAAACCTAGGGGGAGCATGTGTCGCTTACTCAACCATTTTTACAACCATTTGACATAAACACATCACATAGAAAGCAACATAAGTAAGATTCATCATAAATATCACATGGATTCCACCTACTAGGGTCAAGGCTCATGAATCTTGTAAACAAACATGAATCAAAACTCAACAACTCATGTAACATCAATTTCAACTCATAAAAATCATTAACAACTCATAAACATAAAAATCTTTTTCTTGAAAAGGGTTCTTAAGCTTCTGGGATGAAAGGGACCCAAGAATCAATATCTACATACCTTAATATTTGAAATTTGATGAATTCTAATGGTTGAGACTCTATCCGCACTTATAATAAGTAATTATCGATGCCCAACCTATGAGGAACTTGATTTTTGAAGAAATCTTGTAGAATTATGGATGAATTTTTCAAAGATTAGGGTTCTTGAATTGAAACGCTAGATATTTTCTTTTAAGAGAATTGGAAGAGTAGATGAAGGAATTAGGGTTTTGATGGGGTTCCTCATATTTATAGAGACTTCTAAAAGGTGGGAAAAGACTAAAATACCCTTGCAAAAACATTCTTAAATTGCTGGAAAAAAATATCTGATGACATCTGTGACAAGCCGTCAAGTTGGTGATAGGTCGTCACAAATTGTCATCACAAAATGGTGAAATTTTGAGTTTCTGGTTAAGGTTAACGACATTAGTGATATGCCATCACGGGCTTGATGGATTGTCACAAAATGTCATCACCAGAGTTAGAAATATACCCAGGGATGATGATATTGGTGATAGGTCGTCACGCTCATGACTGCTTATCATGAATGTTGTCACTCAGTTTCTCAGCCTGACATGCTGGAGTAAAATGGGCATAACTCTTTTCTCCGATGTCAGTTATTGATGAAATTCATATTGTTAGAAAGATAATTCAAATAAATTTTATTTGATATGTAGTAGATCCTATAATTAGACATATATAAAGAGTTATGGTCGATTGAATTTGATCAAAGTTTTGACGCTTAATAAAACTTGAACGATAGGAAAGCTTTCAACTTGTCCTTGAGTTAGAGGACCTCTATGATCTAAATTCATTCTCAAATAGATTACCATATGATTCAAAGTGTTTCATACTTAGGAAGATATTTCTAAAACATTTAGACTCGAAACATTTTTTGCTTTACCAAATACGCTATAAGGCTCAAACTGGAAGAGGATTTTGTGGGGAACATTTATCCTCGAATGTCGCTTGATAGACTGAAAATATGGATCAACAGAACCTACTCAAGAAACGGAAACATTTTAAGGCATGCTTACACAACTGAAACAACTGACATATAGAGTTCTCACACTAGGCATGATTAATATCTGGTGCATGTAATACTCAACTGAATCTACTTATAGCTGAATTCTCATTAAACTCATGCATATCTGATGCATGGACTCATAACTGGGCTGATCTCAAGAATGCATGACTAATCACACACTGACAAGCTGAACTCATTTCTACTAAGTACGCATATCTAATGCTTGAATGTCCGGCTAAGCTGACTTTCGAAAGCACGACCTAACAATGCAATAATAACTGATGCTAACTTCATAAAATAATATAAACATGCATCCAGATGAATCTAATGTCATGCAACATAACAATACTATGGGGTATCTCCCCCTTGGGACTCTATGTCCTTCTAAATACACTTCGCTGAAATAATGAGGCGGTGTGTGGGGCACCTATAGATTGGGTCATGATTGACCGATCAAGATTTAAAACTCATGCATGACTCATGCCACATGCAAGATCAAAATGGAAGTAACAGATCTAACAATGCATATCATAAATATGAAGGGCTCATAACATACCCGGGTCTATTTGAGGGAATCCTTCCGATCAAGGCAAGCCTGAAACACATGGAGTCAACCTCTTTGAGTCAGCACTCTACATTCTCACATTCTATGGCCTGGCTCACCATACCCAAAGCAGACATCACTACTAGATCTACACACACCTTGGAGGCACCTGCCACACTCTCTACAACGCGGATGGGTACGAATACCACTAGCATTACAATGGGCTTTGAAGATTGGTGCTCCCTCTGATCTAACACCCCCAAACATAGGTACAGGTACACTAGCTAAAGATGGAGATGGAACTAAAAATCTCTGACCATACTGAGAACTACTAACACCTTGAGACCTTGACTGCGAGAAACCACGACTACCACACTCTCTCTCTTTTATCTTATCTGCCTCAATCTGTTGTGCATGTACCATCAATCTAGCAAGGTCCTTATCTCTATGAAGCATAGAAGTCCTACACTCTTTCAACACTAACCCGGATACGCCAGTCACAAACTTACTCATACTCACTCTAGGGTCAGCTACCAAGTCAGGAGCCTACTTAGCTAATTGGTTAAATTTAAGACAATACTCTTTCAGGCTCATAGAACCTTGCCTTTGGTTCATGAACTCTTCTACCTTAGCCTCTCTCAACTCTAGTAGAAAAAACCTATCTAGAAAGGCACTCTGAAACTCTAGACAAATCACAGGTGCTGCATTCTCCCCTCTATTCTATTCCAACATCACTACCCAATTATGAGCAATATCCTTCAACCTATAAGATACTAACTCAACACTCTCCTTCTCAGAAACATGCATAATTTGGGTGATCTTCTTCACCTTCTCTAGATAAAGTTGCGAGTCCTTAACCTACTATTGACCCAAAGAACTTGGGCGGTTTCATTTTCATGAAACTTCTTATTCTGGCTATGGCTAGGTCCCTATTTTGCTAAGGTGGGATTGCAGCCTAACGATTGCCCTGAACACTAGTCATAACTTGGGCTAGTGCCTGAAAAGCTGCTCGAAACTCTGTATATGACACACTCTCATTCTCAGGATCTACTAGCTGTGGAGGCTGATTATCAACCCCAGAAACAAAATCTTTGTGAGAAGGCGTACTCTGTAATTAGAAGAAATAGGTGGATTAGACTAAGAACAAACTTAAGCTCATGCTCACTTGCAGAAAATAATCATTAAAAGAAGGAAAACTGCTCCTAAGAACATTCTGTAGCCTCTTGTACATAAATGTGGCACGCTACATACCCATGCACAGGACTCTACTAGATGCTACTTTTCAAACTTCATAGGACACTCTTGAACCTTAGACTCTAATACTATGTTTATAACGCCCCAATATCCCATCCCGAGATGTCACATGGTGCTTATGATCCCGAAGGACCACAAGCTAGCCCTTTACTAATATCTGTACCTGTACACTACATAATATCTGAAATAAATATAGAAACTATCCATAAGGTTCAACACATCCATGAATACTCATAATAAAGAAAACTAAATACTAATACATCCATCTGAAAAGCCTCTAAACTATCTGAACTGCGGAGTTGATAAGACAGGTCCCCAACTAACTGCATTAACTAAAAATAAACAAATAATGAAGCAATAATAATAAACTAAAATTCCTCCTCGAAAGAAGAGGACTCACTACTACTGCTACTGACTGGGACAGAACTACTGAGGATACTATGGATCCTGTGCCTCTGAACCTATGGTGGCAAATAAAAAAACATAGTGCAAATGCTTCAGTACCGAAATATACTGAGTATGTAGATGAGGTAGGCTAATGCAAAGGTTTATGCATGCACAATATCTAAACTGAATAATCATAAAGATGCCGTATGAGAACACATACATGAATTCATAGATGATGAACACATTCACCGCAACCCTTGATATTAAAAATCGGATACCACTTTACTATAGACTAAAATCACTACTAATATTGATATACTGAATCACTGACTCATATAATACTGATAACTGAGAGTTTAGATGTACTTACATCAAGGACTAAATTCTGAGCTTACTGCTTTCAACTGATAAAATTAGAGATCAACTTTTCTAATAGACTATTTTGAAAGTGATTATCAATGATAAAAAGTATGATCATGTTCGAATATGAAAACAAGAATACTCAATAGAATCTGAGATGGAGATCAAGCCTATTTGATGAGAGATCTCAAGAAACGATAATAAGAATACTCAATATGGTCTGAGACTGAGATCAAGCCTCTCCGATGGGAGATCTCTAGTTATGATAATAAGACTCTGTATATAAGACCAAGCCTATCTATAGGGATGGGCCATGAATAAATAGAACTATCTGAGTTCCTCACTGAGATAGACGACTGTACCACACAGTTCTAATTTCTGAAGATTGATACTAAAACTGCAACTGTGGGAAGTAGTTACTTAACCGACATTCCCCAACCTACCACAGGTGAGGTCCAACCTATAACCCCAATTGGAAAAGTGTCAATATCGTGCCATAGGTAAATACCTCTCTAGTCAAGCATCTTTGATGGGATGACCCTCACAGAAAGTTGGCCTGAGGCTATATAAAAGTCAAAGCTCTCTGGCGGTGACAGCCTCTACTGACGGTGACTCCTATATCCTGCACTAGCTATGCAGTTCTGGAGTTCAGGGATTACTCCTAATGACTCGGCCTCTCTGATAGGGAGCCACCATCTCTTCCCTCGCACGGTGGTAATTTCTAATACCAACTGAAAGACTCTTAACTGAAATCTTAACTGAACATAACTAAACTGAATCTGATACTGATCATGTTTCTCAAAAATCTGACTGAGTTACGCGAAGATTACTGAGTTCCATATCTGACAGAAAAGGTATCGAATCATGGTATCTGACTTACGAAATAGATCTTGAATAGATTACTTGAATCTCTTCTGAGATTAGAATTTAATCACTTAAATACTATTAGATCTGAGCTAATTATAGGACTGATGCTAGATTACTAGTGATACAGGGATTACAGAGATAACTGAAATTACTGAACTTTCTTAAGTTCTGCACTTGTCTGAGGATACAGAGTTCTATAGCTCACTGAGTTCTGAGAATCATGGCTCGACTGGAATTTTTGAGAAATAGACATGGGCTCTAGGCAACATCTCTATTATTGGGTATAAATTCACCTAAGACTCAATAACATAGAAGTAAAGCATAATCATTTTGACTAGTCATCACAACAATTATTCATTCATCATCACAAGCATTCGTTCATTATCACAAGCATTAAAGCATCTTCACAATTAATTAAGAATCATGTCATATATTCATTCCTACAATCACTAAGACATCACCTCAAGCATTTAAGGATCAAAAACATCTATTCATCATCACAGTTGCCAAGGGGTCACTTTAGGCATCTTGGAATCATAATCATATAATAATGTAAGGAAAAGATGCTACTAGATCATACTCAATTCAATAAGGTTTTACCTCAACCATTTCATACCTAAATCGGTCTTGACATGTATTTGGATATCACACGGCTTTGCGAAACTTCATACTATCATGTCATAACTTACTTGATAACCACTTGGCATGTATTAAAAACATAGCATATATCAAGAGCACATAATTGTGGAATTTACTGCTATCGCATCTCCACTTATTCACTAAGTTCCTTCAACAAACACTATACATGCACGGGTTCACACTTATTTGGAGATTTTCTACTACCATGAAATAATTCATTCACTTGGGAATTTTATCAAAGACAAGGCATGCATAACCTAACTCACAATTTGGTATTTTATCTTCAACATGCTACAATGGCCCTTATGCTTCACCTAAGCTCTTTATGAATTCTTGGGGAAACATGCTTCACTTATTCAACCATTTCTACACCCATTTGACATGAACACATCACATAGAAAGCAAGATAAGGAAGATTCATCACAAATATCACATGGATTCCACCTACTAGGGTCAAGACTCATGAATCTTGTAAAAAAAAATGAATCAAAACTCAACAACACATAAAAATCTTTGAGTTTTGAAAAGGGCTCTTGAGCTTCTTGGATAAAAGGGACCCAAGAATCAATATTTACATACCTCAATCTTTGAAATTTGATGAATTCTAATGCTTGAGACTCTATCCCGACTTGTAATAAATAATTCTCAAAGCCCCTACTTTGAGGAACTTGATTCTTGAAGAAATCTTGAAGAATTATTGATGAAATTTTCAAAAATTAGCGTTCTTGAATTGAAACCCTAGATATTTTCTCTTAAGAAATTTGGAAGAGTAGATGAAGGAATTAGGGTTTGGATGGGGTACCTCATATTTATAGATACCTATAAAAGGTGAGAAAATACCAAAATATTCTTGCAAAAATGTCCTTTAATTGCTAGAAAAAATAGCTGACAACATTCGTGACAAGCCATCAAGTTGCTGATAGGTCATCATGAATTATTGTCACACAAGGGTGAAATTTTAAGTTTCTGGTTAAGGTTGACGACATTGGTGATAGGCCATCACGGGTGTGACGGCTTGTCACAAAATTTCGTTACAAGAGGTAGAAATCTACCCAGGGATGACGACATTAGTGATAGGTTGTCACACTCGTGATAGCTTATCACGAATGTCATCACTCAATTTCTCAGCCTGACATGCTGGAGTAAAATGGGCATAACTCTTTGCTTCGATATCAATTTTTGATGAAATTGGTATCATTGGAAAAATAATTCAATAAGATTTCATTTGATATATAGTAGGTCTTTTAATTCGATATAAAAAAGAGTTATGGTCGGTTGAAGTGGACCAAAGTTTTGATGCTCACTACAACTTGAAAGATAGGAAAGCTTTCAACTTGTCTTAAGTTACAGGACCTCTATGATCTTAATTTATGCTCAAATAGATATTTCTAAAACATTTACACTCGGATTTTTTTTTCTTTACAAAATTCACACTAAGGCTCAGACTGGAAGAGGATTTTGTGGGGCATTACACATCGGGACAACGATTGTAGATCTATGGCCCATGATCATGGTAAATGAGGCTAATTTTTAGCATTGGGCAAATATTTTGCACATTAAATTTTTGTCCAAACACACCGAGTAGCCATCCCATGAGCTTTATCGAATAAAATGCCTTAGTTTTTGCATGTATATGTCAATGATTAATTTCATTTCATTGTTCTCTTGTTTTTAGGATCATTTCATGGATGAATACGACCAAGTTCAATTCATAGAACTCGAGTGCCACACTCATTAAAATGTAAAAGAAGGAGATATGTTATTTAGCAAGATGTGGAAGACGTGAAGGGCAAGTGGATAGTCCTAACACCCCATGATAGATTTCCTTCATACCAAGTGGATGGTGATAATGAATCTGCAATCTAGTGGTCTGACCCTGAGGATGCTGATGATGATACAGAGACCAAGAGTGATAGCATTTTTTGGATATTATTTTAAGGAGGGCCTTTATATCTCTTCATGCTTAATTGTTTATACAGTTAGAACATTGCTTTCTTTTAATTGGAGATGCCTGTCTCCAAATACATTTGATTTTCTCTTGTATTATTGATATTTCTAGATATTTTGATAATTTTTTTTGATGATTTTTATGTTTATTTGGTTTGTAATATTCGAGCTCTATGGTGGTGCCCACATTTACATGGATTAGTCTTTTTTGTTTTTAGATTCTTACTTTATCTTTATTTTTTGTATGGAGATATTGGATGAGCTTTTACCTATAATAGACTGAGTGAGGACATTCTTGAGGAAAAAAGCATCATCATTGGGGTTTGAGTCATAGATGCAGGGGAAGTCTGAGTGCACATGGCATTGAGGTCATAAATGCAAGGGAAGTTTGAGTACCCATGTGATTTTGGATTTGATATCGCATTTATACCTATGATAAAGTCTGAGTAGCCATATGGTTGGACCGTATGAAATCTAAAATGTGAGACAAAGGCTTGAGTTAGTGCCATAATTAGCAATTCTTCAGTGCTGCAATGCTAAGAAACACCCTCCTCTATCCAAATTTTTTCAAAAATAAAATAAAATCAAGGTCATGGACATAAGTGACCTTTTCAAAAATACTTTTTCTCTGATAGGTACTTCATTTTTATCTCTTGAGGGATGGGCAATTGAGCCTCCTTGGTGACTTTGCATGCCATGTGTAGTGATCTTGTTTGTCCACATCTCATGTGTACTTGTACTATCTAGGACTTGCTCCATTAGTCTATCAAGGGTAATTTTTATTGTACTTGATTGGTAAGTTGATCCTAGGCCATCTTTGTGACAGTGGAAATCCACTTTAGCCAAAAAAGCCTATCCTTGCATAGATTTTATCCCTAGTCACCCACATGGAGCCTTTGGTCCTTTGTTTGAAAAACACATTACAAGTCGCGAACCTTTAACTTCTTATTCCTCTTTTGAACCCTATCCTCCTTGAACATAAAAATATAACTTAGGCTAAAAGCCTATGTTGGGGTGGTATAGATTGGAAGAGGTAACTGTGTGCCATGAAGTTGTAAGTGAGTGCCTAAGAGCTTAATAATTAAGAACAAATAAATAAGAAAAAGAAGGGATCCAACAAAGGAAATAAAAGCATTGGGTGTGCATGAAAAAGAAATGAAAAGAAAATGGGTGAACAAAAAATTAGGCACATGTGTAAAAGGTGAAAACAAAAGAAATGGCCCATGATCAAAAGTTTGTTATAATAGTGTGATGTAGAAGTTCAAGGAGGGTATAGCTATGTCACTCCTAAATGATACCTACCTTACCTCAAACCTACGTTATATGCTTAAAAAGCCCTCCGAGATCTCTAACCAAGTGTATTCATTATAGTGGCTATTGAAAATAGGGGAAAGCCTATGATATAGTAATTGTTAGCATCGAGAGTCCATGGGAGAGAGACAGTTTTGTAGTTAAATCCCTTGTTCCATATTTGATAACTTGTTGTGTGGAATTTTCCTTCTTTTGAGGAGGCACGTAAACAAGTTGAGCTAGGTGATTTTGTCACCACCCAAGAAATATGGCAAAAGAAGTATAATGTAGTTGAGGTCAAAAGGTGAGTCACTTCTACAGTATTAATAATTGTTGTATGGTTTCTTTTTGAAGTCATTTACATTCTTGATAATCATATTTTTTGTTTAGGGGTGTTGTGATTATAGTGTTGTCCATGCTTGAAGAGATATTTGTGGAAGTAATCAAGTTAAAGTCATTGTGATCATTGGGACATATAATTTGGGCATACATGCACATTGTCTCATGGTAAGAAGTAGTGTTTCTTGAGAACAAGCAAAGTTTTAAGTTGGGGTGTTGGTGAGTGGTGAATTTACCACTCAAGTGCACTCAACAATCGTGCACACTAATATGATTCAAGGTATAAGTGGGAAAAATTTGTGATTAAATGCACTAACTTTGACATTTTGCAAGCATACAGGTTCGAAAAATGAAAGATGTGGATTTATGGAGAAAATGATGGAAATAGAGAAAGAAGTAAAGCTGGAAGACCTGACGAAGAAACAAACCTTAGTTACCAAGATCGTAGTATAGTGTCCGTAATCACAGCTAGTCAAGCATGTCAAAGTGTCACAATCGTCGTGTCTTTACCGTGGTTGTGGTAGCCGTAATTGAGAACATGCTACAAGGATCACGACTAAGCGGGAAATATACCCAGGGGCAGTTTTGTAAATTCATACAGTCGAACCCAAGTCCTTATAAAGGTTAAAGCCATTTATGTTTTGGGCATTCTACACTTTTGAAGTTAAAACCCTAATTTGGGAAACATTTTCTATTTTGATTTGGATACGTTGAATTTTCCATAATTGAAGAATGTGTGCTCTGAATAATTCTTATGGTATATTTTTCTCTCTTTTCTTCATGAGTAGCTAAACATTCATTATCTTAGGATAATGTTGAACTAAGATGAAATTATATATGTTTTGTAGTGTATTTGTATATATGCTAGTTTGTTAATGATAGATTTTGCGATTTGCTTTGTTAAATTAGCTGAGATTTAGGGGTGATCCTCAAATACCCAAAATGGGCTTGTGGATGAAACCACAAACTCTTGAAAGCTCAAACCATCCTTTAAACAGGGGTTTGGGTGAACTTTTGCAACCCATATAATCCGTGAAAAACGGGATGTTGGTTAAAAGATGATAGTAGATAATTAATGGATAGAGTTTGCTAATTTTCACTATCTTAGATATAAGGGTGATTAAGAAGTTGACTATATCTTGGGCATCTTCCTAGAAATAGGGATGCCCTATTGAGGTAATAAGTGGTGGAAATTCACATACTTGTTAGGTAAACGAATAAAATTTATGAGGTTTTGTTGATAAACTAACCTCAAGGATCTCCGTCCTAGCCTACCATATTATTGATGCAATAAATCTTCATGCACCCATGCATAAGTTGCCCATAGGTAAAGCAATGATTATCCTTATATCGAACTTAAATAACAATTGTTGTTCACTTTGTTGACTTGAGTTGTTATTGAGAAAAGCATACTAAACCAATCCCCCCCCCCCCATTTATATTTATGTGTTTTATTTTATTCACATTGAAGGTAACTTATTATTAGCATTTAGCACCCATAGGGCAATAATTCTAATTTCCCTACTTGTAATTTGACCATAACATAAGTTGAGCTATTGACAACGACTGTCCTCTACCAATTTAGATGGTATAGGTGCGTGCTATTAGTGATCGGTGAAAATGACAAAATGCATACCATGAAGATAATACCTCCAAATCATAAGCGCGCATACTACCACCGCCAAATCTAAATTATCAGTGGGTAGTTTCGCTCATGCACCTTAATCTATCTTGAAGCATAAGAAATAACACGACTAAGCTGCATCAATACACAACCTAAATTGACACCAAAAGCTTCATAAAACATACTGATCCCTCACCCTCAATAGAAAGATCTGAAACAACTGCTGAAGTAAGAAAATCCTTCTGCTTTCAAAAGCATGACTCACACTCCTCGAACCATAGGAAAGATAACTCCTTTTGAGTCAATTTGGTATAGGGATAAAATATTAGCAAAACCCTCAATGAAGTGTCTATACTATCTGTCCAACCAAAAGAAGGTACGAACCTCTTGCAAATATGTAGGTCTAGCCCAATAAAGAATCACCTAAATCATAGTTGGGTTTACCATAATCCTATCCTTATACACCAGGCATACAAGAAATGTCACCAACTCAAGCCAAACCTTACACAGATTTAAAAACTCAACAAAATACCTACCTAAAACAACTAAAATCTGAGTAGACATATAAATAAAAAGCCTCAACCCACTAATAAAGCAGCAAATTCTCTCACACTCAGTAGCCAAATCGTGAAAACAAGCCTTATACTGCGCAACTGTCATGGATCCCTTCTTAATCCTCTTAAATTGATCTCTCAAACAATGTCTAAGGGTGGAAGGCATGTACTTCTTACTAAATATCTTGTGCAACTGTGTCAAGACAAGGGAGAATATCCAACTGGTCTAGAGTCCACAAAACCTCTCCACCAATGTCGAGTAGCCAAATCCTACTAAAATATGGTATAATCCTTACCACGAGTATTAACAAGGTGAAAATTATGGATCCTATCCTCACAGTTAATCAGAAACTCATATCCATCCACGCTCAAAGTTCTAAAAAACTTGGGAGGAGCAAATCTCAAGAATCTACCCAACATCTTTTCTCCTCAAAAGACATAGTAGTCTAAGCAACCACCAATGGCTAGAGGAACCTCAACTATGGGAGGAAAAGTTATAGGCTCTACCCCTGCCTTAGTACCACTCTAATTAGTAGACTATGCACCAACAAATAATAAACCACAATCTAAACCCCAATAGCTAAACCAATGCATCTTGAGCACTAAAGAAGAGATAAACTCAAGTGAAGCTTAGGTTTGTGCTTAGACAATCGCTGGATAGGGCAGAAGAATCTCTAGATTAGGAACGGGAATAGAATCAGGGCAAGGTGGCCTATCCTAGCCCCTGGATGGGTACACATAATATGCCTGTCAACAACTTCTATGTCATCCATGAATAGGAGTAGGATCCCTAGAATTAGTATTGAGAAACTTATCTCTTATGGTGTAGCATGTGTCCTGGCCATCTACATAAAATTAAGTCAGAGGAATACTTCTACAATTAAACCCAAACTCTTAAAATGATATGAGTGAAAGAAGTGAAGAACTCAAAGAATGTCCCATAGACTCTTGACGATAGGAAATGGATGACATTATTTTGATCTGGAGGACTCTACTAAACACTTGATCTTGTACAAACAATATCGATGAAACCTATCTCTGATGCTAAGTTTTCATGACCTAATCTATGAGTCATAAGGGAACCTACTAATTATCACCAATAGTTAAGCCAAACCCTAACTCAAAGCTAGCGCAATGGGTTAATTTAGTAGAAAATGCCCATCATAGGCAAAATTTAAGAACATAACATATAAATAAGAAAAAGGGTATCGATAGACAATGACAGTCAATACAAGATGTCAATCATATGACCTGATAGAGCCATTATAAGAGCATCTAATAGTACCAATACAAATCAATGTCCAAAAAAATCAATACATTTATCTCATAACAAAAGGCTGAAAATTAAGATAGATGGAAATGGGCAACACAAACTCCAAGAGCTCACCTTATATTTGTAACTTAATCACCACATAAATAACGATGTATAGCAACAACTAGTACTCAGATCTATACCAAAAAGATAAAAAAATGTAGTATGAGTACCAAGACAATGGGTACTCCGTAGGAATCATCACTCGACTGAGGTAAATTATGATATAAGTATGATCAAATGCATGATAATCCTAAACCAAGTAAAGGTATAGAAACGAACCTGGATCAACTCAAATACCAATGTACAAAGTAAGTAAACAACTAGAATAATAACATAACGTATCATAATTCATACAAGTAGTCAAAAACTACAAAATTAGGTCACATATGCCGATTGGAGCAGAAAAGATAAGAACTCATCTTCCAACCTCCCATACAACTGGAAAGTAATTCAAGAGAAGGATAAGAAATCAACCGATATTATAACTAACCTTCATTGTCATAAAACCATCATTCCATAATTTACCGATATTCCCCCATGCTACCATCATCTAACAAGCTTACCATTGTTGATTAACAAATCCTCATTTACTAGCCAATCACCACTTATTTACCAATCTATAGAATTACTAGAATCCATTTATTTCCTACCACATTTTAACCATTTCCATATTTACCAATTTAGCCAAATTTATACCTTCAATTTCACACCTTAATATAATTTATGATAAAAAGTATATCCTCATATCATGGTATGGATATTTGGACTCGGTCGATAAATATCATTAATAGACGGGCTTGAACTATTAAATAATCAATAGTCAAACTCAAATCAATAAATATAATTAATATCTGAACTTGAATCGATAAATAATCAATAGTCATATTCAAACAGGTAAATAATCATTATGGCAATAGTCATTCTTTAAACTCAATTTGGTATATATAATCATCAATCCAGACTCAAACCTGGGAAATATATTTATTAACCACAAGATAAATATTATAATCAAACAACAACAACAACAAACCCAGTGTATTCTCACCTGGTGGGGTCTGGGGGGGGGTAGGATGTACGCAGTCCATACCTCTACCTCTGAAGAAGTAGAAAGGCTGTTTCCGATAGACCCCCGGCTCGAGACACGCGGTACCACACAAACACATAGTAAAGCACAGCACAAGGTTACAAGATTACATAACATAAATACGGCACCCATAAGTAATCTAAAACAAAGGAAAACACACAGATCCATAATAAAACATGGGATACGGACTCCTAACATGAATAAACCCCCACCAAGTAGTTCCCTACACTAGCGACTCAGGCTGGCCCTAGTCCTCTGCCCTGATTCGCGTCCTCCAGACCTTCCTATCTAGGGTCATGTCCTCGGTGAGCTGTAACTGCTCCATGTCTCGCCTAATCACCTCACCCCAGTACTTCTTCGGCCTACCCCTACCCCGCTTAAACCCATCCAACGCTAGCCTCTCATACCTACGGACCGGGGCATCCATGCCCCTCCTCTTCACGTGTCCGAACCATCTCAATCGGGCTTCCCGCATCTTGCACTCCACTGGTGTCACACCAATATGCATAAATAATAGCATAGTTAATAGTCATAAACCTCACATTAACCAACATAGCCATCAAGTATCAAGAGTTTCCAATATTACTTCAATACATATTTCCAAGAATTTGACTAGCGTAACTATTTTACAAAAGTGATTATGTAAGCCTAAAGTTGATTAAGATTCCACTTCTAATCCTCAAGTTCCATTTTAGGAAAATTTCTATCTAAATTAGGCTTAAGGTATCTACTTCAACTTTTAGATGTATAACAAGCCACCATTAATCCTAAGGTAGATATTCTTCCTAAGAAATTAAATAAGTCAAATAGAACTAAGGCAACCTTTATTAGTGTAAGCAACTAAGGCCAAACATACCCTCATCGTGATTAATTTGAGAATTCTTATTAATTTAGAGAAACTAAGGCATTCTCATGCTAAACATAAGTAATGAAGTCTAATGCATTAAGGATCAAGGCAACAAGCAATGTATTTCACTCTACGGGTTTAATTTTAGCTAAATGATTCAACCAAACCCAAATCTTGCATCTCATCTATCAAACACCTAAAACCAATCCCAAATCCAAATAATATCATAAGAATACTATGACATATTTTAATCTAACAAAGGATAAACGTAGCATATGTCAACATCGAAGAAAGCTCAAAGAACTACTTAACCTTCGATTATCCTTTTCAAAAATCTCCCTCAATACTCTAAGCTATTGAAAACATATTATAATAATCAATATGAGAGTATCGATACCCATATTAAACTATTGTGCTTTGAGTTCAAAAATTACCTCAAGAACCCAACATGCATCCGACTTATGAAAAATTGCATTTCCAAGACAAACTCAACATTTATACATATTCAAGGAATTATAACCTTAAAGAAATAGGGAAATTCAAGCTAATTTGGGTCTAAAATCTAGCTGTCAAGATATTGGGGTTTTAATACGACCTGACCCCAGGCCTTTACATATTGGGCATCCCAAGTCTAACTAGGACCGAGGACCGCCCCTTATTTACCAACTCAACCACCTATATTGATGTTTGATCCCATGCTAAAACATTTACAACTTTTAACACTAAATAATTACAAAGTCTTGAGCAAGTTTAGTCATTTTGATTAGTTTACTTTGATTTTGCAGTATAAGTAGAGAAGAAGTGGAACCACAAATAAAGGAAGCAAAAAGCATGAAATTGGAAGCAAATAAAGAACAATGTGTGGCTGATGACATCCATGACATGTCGTCATCTTGATGATAGGCTGTCAAGGATGTTGTCAACCTTAAACAGAAGATAGAAGTTATAGGAAGTTTTATGATGACATTCCTGACACGTCGTGAAGATAATGATGAGGCATCACCGTCATTGTCAACCTTAGAAAGAAGAAGCTAAACTTGAAGAGAGGCTGACGATGTCTGTGATAGGCTGTCAAACTCTAGATAGGCCGTCACGAGCGGCATCATTGATTACGAAGAAAATCTAAACTTTAATTGTATTTACTTATTTAGGGTTAACTAAGGATTGGACATATCCTACCAGATACAATATATGGTATGTCTCTATCTCTCTCTCTCAAAAACCAATATTTTGGAGTTTTGTCTTGTGATTCAATTCAAAGTATACTTTTGATTTTCTTCATCATTGTAAGTTAATCCTTTCATATATTAATTCAATTTGCATACTTGTTTCTTGCATCATTAGTGGCTAAACACCTTTAATTTGGATTATAAAATCTAGGTTTAGGTCATGATAAGGTGTTAAATGCTCAAGATTTAAGAGGTGTTAGGAGTTCTTGGTAATTCTGAGACTATAATTAAAGTATGTTGGGTGCAAATAGTAGGCATACCTAGTTTTATTTGCTTGAGAAAGAGATCATAAATAGTAGAAAGTGAATTATCAACAAAGACTCAGAAAGACTTCATTGAATAATCAATGCTATAATAAGGTTGATTAACCTAAGGTAAAATCTGGATAGTGAGCAGCGATTCCCTAAGTCCAAGAGGATCAGGAAATTAGATGCTTGAATAGGTTGAGAGATATTCGAGAATATCATTGATAAAGATAGCTTGTCATCCTAACCACCATGAGGATCTTGAGTCACCTTTAGCATCTGTCATGTACTGTAAGCCCTAGTGAACATAATTCTAGTTATTTCATCAACTTTCGATTGACAAAAACTTAAATTAAAGTGACCAAAAATTATTTGCTAATCTTCAAAACCCCCATTTTATCTTTTTATATCAAATGTGTGAATTTAACTTGCAGATATAGTTTCGAACTATTTTAATCGCCACTCACATTGTTCACTATAGGATTCGACCCCAACATAGTTGGGTTTTATATTGTCAACAATCGCTTAAACCCATTCAAGAGTGTAATTTGAGCTATATCAAAAATGGCACTGTTGCCAGGGAATAATTTGGCGTATTGCGTTGGTTTGGAGTTTTCTACTTGCTTGAATTCAAACTTGGAAATATTTATTTTTAGTTTTATTTTATTTCTTATTTTAGGTAGATTTTTATTTTAGTTTACTTATTACTATGGCATCGTGGAATGAACATGAGCTTGGTGGTTGGAAATCTTATCTTGATGATTCATGTCCATATTGTGATGGACCTCACTTTTGGAAAGATTGTAGATATGCTCTCCGGAGAGAGATGTGTGCACCATATCTATTCTACTAGGAGTATGATTGTTCTCTATGTGGTGGTCAAGATAGACATTGGAGTGATTGTCCATATTCCCCCTCCCCCTATTGCGCTAACCTAAATTCTAGTTCTTCATATAAGTTTGATTGGTTTTATGGTCAAGAAAAGGTAGAACAAAGCACCGGTAAAAGTGGCATTAAAGCTATGTTTCAACGAATGTTGGATCTCCAAAAGCAAACATATGATATCGTATGTGATATGCGTCAAGTCATGAAGCCGATCATTCAAAAGAAGATGGACATAAAGGTCAAATTTTCAAAGAATTCTTCTATATTATGTTTAGATGATATCTTATCTGTGGAATAATTTAACATATTAGAAGAATGTGAATATGAGGAGCAAGAATCATATACTGATGATGAGCTTGATGTTGATATTCCATTGGAGATTTCCTAACCAACCGAACCATTCATGAATGAAGATGCCAAAGATTAGGAAATGGTACTAGAATTGAAAGAAGAAATCAAGAACAATCCCTGTTAAGACTAGTCCATTTTACGGTAAAGATACTAATAAAGACGCTACTACAAATTTAACAGTAAGTACCTATTCGAACCACTTTTCAACATTCTGCTTGGTGGATATGATGAAAGTCGAACCACCCAAGAAAATGATGAATTTTGAAATTGAAGAGGAAAATTTTTACATTTTGGAGTTTATCTTTCCAAAAGGGTATACTACAAGCCTAGTCTTGAAGGCCAAGAAGCTTAAAGATCGATATCTATTTAGTGGATTTTTAAGATCCTCATCATTTCCCAATGAGCCCACATGAAAGTTCAATGCAAAATTGGGCAAGTGATTCAAGTGTTCGAAGTGGCGTGATAGAACATTCCTTATTATGCCCTCACATTTTCCCAACGGACCTAAAAGATGTAAAGATCAAAAAATGGTCCGACAATTTAAATCGTCAAAGTGAAGGGATAAAGGATGACTTGATGTTTTCTTACAGCGATACTAAATTAAATGTTTCTTCGAAGGCAACCCAAGGTATTTTGTTGTTTGTATTTGTATTATGTGATTGACATCACATCTTCGCACCCATGGTGCCACAGCTATGTTTCTTACTCTCTTGTTTTGTTTTGATGCATTGGGGATATTTCATGATTTTAAGTTGAGGGTGTTGGGGCTACTTGTGGGTGTTGATGTCCTCCTGGGGTTCATGTTGCCATATCTCTTTTTCCCAGAGTCTTGTTCCTATTAGAGCCAACATGTTTAGGCGTATTGCACTTGTTTTGTGATGTGTTGTAGTTGACTAAGAGAAATATAAGTAACTAAGGCATTTAACTTGTTTTTGTGATTTTTAAGCACCTCTCCATTGGTCTGATATATTAGTATGAGAATTGCATCCATTTGTGACCACAGTGTATCTTTTTGTGGCATTAGTCTGGCAACTGAATAACCTTTGTTAAACAAGTGCATGAACTAGATAAGTAGTGATATGTGAGTTACTTTTGTGCCTTGTTTGTGTAAGGTCTTACTCAGTTCTCGTTGTGTGTTAAATCTAGAACTTGCACTATTAGTCTTGCCATGGTCATAGGATAGGAGTTAGGAAAGGATCATAGGCCGTTTTTTATTTTAGCTCACTTTAGCCAAAATGAGCTTTCCTATGTGCATAATATCTCTTGATCCCTGTTTTGTGCCTAATTAGCCTATTTCTTTCTACGACATCTCTCACCTTCCCGTTTTTATCACAATAAACCTATTTTGGCCCTGGTCCTCCTTGGACACTATGCACCTTGACTTAGATAAACAACCTAAGTTTAGGGTGGCCATCATAGGGGTGCATGATACAAAATCAGTATAAAGAGAGGAAGAATAAAAGAAAAGAATAAAAAGTGGGGTACGGTAAAAAAGAAATAAGAAATGAGAAAGTTGTGTAAAATATGATAAAAAGATAATGTGATAACTGAAAAGACCGCATCCATCTTGAGCATGTGTGATCAATAAAAGAGAGGAAGAAAGTAAGGTTGGGAGTTGAAACCCTAAGAGTTTAGTGTAGTGTAAAGGAGGCGTAGTCACTCTCAAATATCCATGAATATCATACCAGCCCTAGCCTACGTTACAAGCTTAAGAAAAGCCCTATAGTGATGTTAACTGACCTATCTGACGACTTGGGTATTGACTATAAGGGCAAACCTATAACATTTGATGTGCAATGTTGGAACTTCATTCTGAGAGTGAGTTTTGTGTTTATCCCTATCCTTATGTATGTAAATTTTGACATGAGTATAAAAGGGATTTCTTTGTTGTGAGGGCACACTAGGTATGTTTCTAATCACTGCCTTATTCGGATAGTGTGATTTGGGTATATGTTGGGTTGTTATTGATAAAATTCTTGCCATATCTTGATCCGCGTGAGTTGCATGGGTGTTTTCAATAATAGAAATAGTTGCTCTTAATTTGACTAACCTTGGAGATGGTGCATGTATTCTGAACTCATATGAGTAGTTAGCTGCTAACTTGTACTTTGTATATTTTTGGTTATGTTCTGGTTGCTTGAGGACAAGCAGTTGTTTAAGTTGAGGGTGCTGATGTGTCAGCCCATGCTAACACATTTATAGCTTTTAACTCTAAATAATTGGAAAGTCTTGAGCAACTTTAGTCATTTTCATTAGTTTACTTTGATTTTACAGTATAAGTAGAGAAGAAAGGGAACCACAAATAAAGAAAGCAAAAGCATGAAATCAGAAGCAAATAAAGAACAAATTGCGACTGACGACATCCATGACACGTCGTCAGTCTTGTAATAGGCTGTTAAGGATGTCGTCAACCTTAAACAGAAGATGGAAGTTGCAGAAAGTTTTGTGACGATATTCATGACATGCCGTCAAGATGATGATAGGGCATTACCATCGTCGTAAACCTTAGGCAGCATAAGGTAAACTTGCAGAGAAGCTGACGATGTCCGTGATAGGCCGTTAAACTCCTGATAGGCCGTCACAAGCGCCGTCATCTATTCCGAAGGAAATCTGAACTTTAATTTTATTTCCTTAATTAGGGTTAGCTATATAAATCCTTATTTTAGTTTTTTTTTTCATTCGATCATTAAGGATTGGACATATCCTACAAGATACAAGATACAATATAAAATATTTTTCTCTCTCTCTCTCAAAAACTAATATTTTGGAGTTTTGTCTTGTGATTCAATTCAAAGTATACTTTTGATTTTCTTCATCATTGTAAGTTAATCCTTTCAGTTATGAGTTCAATTTGCATACTTGTTTATTGCATCATTAGTAGCTAAACACCCTTAATCTGGATTATGGGATCTAGGGTTAGGTCATGATAAGGTGTTAAATGCTCAAGATTTAAGAGGTGTTAGGATTTCTTGGTAATTCTGAGATTATAATTTAAGTCTGCTGGTTGCAAACAATAGGCGTACCTACTTTGATTTGCTTGAGAAAGAAATCATAAACAGTAGGAAGTGAATTATCAACAGGGACTCGAAAAGACTTCGTTTAATAATCAGCGTTGTAACAAGGTTGATTAACCTGAAATAAAATCTTGACAGTGAGTAGCGATTCCATAAGTTTGAGAGGATTACAAAATTAGACGCTTGAATAGGTCGTGGGACATTCGAGAATATCATCGATAAAGATAGCTTGTCATCCTAACCACTGAGATAATCTTGATTCACCTTTAGCATCTGTCATGTACCGTAAGCCTAATGAACATAATTCTGGTTATTTCATAAACTCTTGATTGACAAACACTGAAATTAAAGTGACAAAAAAATATTTGCAAATCTCCAAAACCCTCATTTTATCTTTTTATATCGTTTGTTTGAACTTAACTTGTAGCTTTAGTTTCAAACTAGTTTAATCGCCACTCACATTGTTCCCTGTGGGATTCGACGCCAACCTAGTTGGGTTTTATATTGACAACAATCGCTTACACCCATTCAAGAGTGTAATTTGAGCGTTATCATATATCCAGCCTTAGATAGCCTGAATTTTTAATTTATAATAAGATAGCATTATTTTTCTTATTATGACTATAGGATTGGTTCACAACCATGACCGACCCAATATAATCCAACCGTACCTCACCAACCGATCAAACGTACCAAACGAAACCCATAGACCATAAACCAAAGAGGGATACCAAAATATAATATGAAAATCAATTTCAAAATGCAATACGACACAACAACACGAAATCGTGTCCAATGATGCCAGAGCCTCAATTTCAATACCAATGCTAAAGCTGACACTTCTAGCGATCCCACCCATACGAATTACCAGAAGTACCACAAAGCCTAAACCTAAAAGAGTAAAGAAAATCAGATTGGGACATGCCCCCAACCATGGAAAAAAACCAATATATAAAATAAAGTCAAGACGTCTAACAATATCCATAACATAAACTGATGCCTTCTAATAGGATGAAAGCTCACCACTTAAGTATAAATTCTGATACCGAATCTGCGTGCTAAATAGGAGGAGTAGAATCGTCAGTTCCTGGATAGCGTGGGTTTACAACTGACAGTAGGCGTGGTTAGTAAATGAATTGTAGCATGAAACTCAGGATAAAGACAAAATAATGCCTATTATAAAACCAATTAAATGCTTACATAATGTATACAACCATACATATATATATAAGTATCAGTAAAAGGGACCGTATTTACCATGCACTTAAAACCATTACTTGGGTTGTGTAGCTTTGTTGTCCTAAGTACCTACGGACCCTATAAGTAGAGCTTCCCCTACTGAAGGGGTCCTAATGTATGTAGCCACACGACTGGCAATATCCCATGGGAGGAATAGTAAATTGCTCTAATATAAAATGTGAAACTCGCACATAGTCATCTAAGACCCCTAATATCTACAAATATGAGTTTTGGGATTCGGTCCCCACAGGACCGGTACCTTCCACAACTTAGCTACACTTTCCACCATTAATACCCAATTAAAACCATGTCCAAACAATACATTTACAATTTATTAACCAAGGAAAATATAGGTGGTATCGTTATACCAGTCCTTACCTGCAAGTAATATCCATAGCCAAACTATTTAGTTTAATGGGACCTCAGGTGCCCTTCCAATTACCATATTAAATCCACTTGTAAGACTTCCATGTTCCGTACAAGCAAAACATTTATCCTTTAACCTTTTCAAACCATTTAAGCAAAAATCTTTTATCCAATTTAAGACATCCATGAGTTCGTTTAAAAGAAGTCCATGCAAAGAAATATAAGATGAAACACTAGCCTTCTTGCCCTAAAAGCTTTTGAGAGAAATATAAGATGTTGTGGAATAGTTTCTAAGTGTTAATGAATAGAATAATAAGTTAAATAACCTCCTAAGTGTATTTAAGGTCGTGGGTCCTAATTAGTGTAAGTAGGGAAATATCCAGAATACCCTCACTTAAATCACTTAAAAACTCGTCAAAGGGATACGACTAACCCATACGAGTTATAACCTACTATGTGATCGGTATCAAACACTCGTATCCAATCCTCAACCATTGGATCAAAAACTATCCAGTATACTACTCATCCAACAATGTTGTAGCCACTATATATGATCCGTACCCATTACCCTTATCTCTTGCAAAATAAAATTCCAGGAGGATCAAACACTTTCCACCATACAAGTCCCTGATTCAACTCATACCATTCCCTTATAACTCACACCTCTAAGTCGTACCTATTACAGTGATAAAAACCATCCCACTTACTAACACTGATCAGTATACAATAGGACCATACCACTCATACCCTTAGCATACAGCTATTACCCATGTGTCGTATTGCATTCGAAGAACGAATTTCCAAGAAACTTTCTAAGGGTCAAAACCTAGGATATTTAAGTCTCCCCTACTAGGAACATTCATCCCCAAATGATGGACAAGGTAGGGGTACCAACACAGTGAATCATTTGCATTATCAACCATCCCTTTAACAAAGTTTGAAAACAAAGAGGTAAATATATTAATGTTTTCTTATACAAACTCTGAAAATAAAGATGTGTTCATGAACACATTCCTTCTACACGAATCCCAGAAGCAAAAAACAAATGCAGATACTTTGACTTTATGTTATCTTTCGATTCCCAACTAGCTTCTTCGACCTTATGGTTCTGCCATAGAACCTTAATCGAAGCCACATCCTTGGTATGTAATCGATAAACTTGTCTACCTAATATCTCAATCAGAAGTTCTTAATAAGATAAAGAATCTAAAATACCCAATTTTTCCAAAGGAACAACCGCAGAAGGATCACCAAGACACTTCTTTAAGATAGAAACATAACTTGATAGATGAACCAAACATAAGCTAGATGAGAACTCCAACTAATAAGCAACATTGCTAACTCTCCGCAAAATTACATACGGACCAATGAATTGAGGACTCAGTTTCCCATTTTTGCCAAACCATTCCACTCCTTTCATGGGAGACACCTTGAGGAAAAGCTTATCCCCGACCTAAAACTCTAAGTCTCCACGCCTAACATATACATAGGAATTTTGGCAACTTTAGGAAGCTTTAAGCCTATCCCGAATCAGATTCAACTACTCTGTAGCTTGATAAACTAAATCAGGACCAAAAATATCCACCTTACTAAGCTTAGACCACTCAATAGAAGATCTACACCTTTTACCATACAATGCCTCAAAAGGATCCATACCAATACTCGAATTATAACTATTTTGTAAGCAAACTCCACCAAATGTAAATGCTCAACCCAATTGCCACCATAGTCAATCACACAGACCTGAACCATATCTTTCAATGCCTAAATAGTCCTCTCCGATTACCTATCTGACTGTGGATGAAAAGTAGTAATCATACTAACCTTAGTTCCCAATCATTTCTGGAAAGGCCACCGGAAATAAGACGTAAAGTGCGTACTATGATAAAACATAATAAAATTAGGTACCCCATGCAACTTCACAATCTATTGAAGATACAACCGCACATAATCGTCCAACGAAAAAGTAGTTCACATTGTAAATAAATGTGTAGACTTGGTCATCCTACCCACAATGGCCCAAGTAGAATCATGTTGATTCTGAAATCGAGGAAGATTAGTAATAAAGTCCATATTGGTCGCTTCCCACATCCATTCAAGAAAATCAATTTCTTTATACAACCCTCCTGACCTCATGTGCTCAACCTTAACATGTGATACACCTTACACTTAGCCACGAAATCAACTGCATCCCTCTTCATGCCATTTCACTAGTAGATATCCTTGAAATCATAATACATCTTTGTTGATTTGCGATGAACAACATAATGCGATTCATGTTCCTCAACCAAAACCCTTTGTCGTGGCCCATTGACATTAAGAATACAAAATCTCCCTTGGTACCATAAAGTGCCATCACCACTAATCCCAAACACCACAACCTTTTCCCTACCAACATCACCCTTGTTATTTATCAAGATAGGATCTAGCACCTGTTTCTCTTTAATCTCCACACCAAGAGACGATCAAATAACTTCTTTCACCATGACACCACCATCCTTAAAGTCCAAAAGACAATCTCCAATATTAGCCAAGCGGTGAATATCCTTTACCAATTCCGACTTGCCTTTCTCCACATAAGCCAAACCTTTATGGATAACCTGGTAAGATTAAAAACAACCATATTATCCTTACTTGGGTGGTAGTGAAGACTCATATCATAATTCATGAGAAGTTCGAGACACCTCCTCAACCTGAGATTAAGCGCTTTCTGAGTGAACACCTACTGGACACTCTTGTGATCAGAAAAGATATCCACGTGAACACTATACAAATAAAGCCTCCATATATCTAAAGTAAACACAACTAATAACAACTCTAAATTATCAGTAGGATAATTCCTCTTATATACCTTCTATTGCCTGGAAGCATAGGCAATCACTTTCCCATGCTGCATAAAAACACAACCAAGCCCTACCCGAGATGCATCACAATAAACTACCAAACCATTATTTTCTTATGGCAAGGTCTGGATTGGAGTTGAAGTCAACTTATTCTTCATCTTCTCAAAACTTCCTTCGCAAGCATTTGACCAAGAAAACTTAACCTTTTGTTGAGTCAACTTAGTCAAAGGGGTAGCTATCAACGTAAAGCTTTCTAGAAACTACATATATTACTCAGCAAAATCCATGAAGCTCTGAATATTGGATAGAGTTGTGGTCCTAGGCCACCTCTTCACCAAAGAAAATTTCTGCGGATCCACCATGATCCCTTCACTAGAAATCACATGTCCCATGAACGTCACAACGTTAGGCCAGAACTCACACTTAGAGAACTTGGCAAACAAGCATTATTCCTGTAAGGTCTGCAACACCACACGAAGTTAATCAACATGATCCATATCAGTCTTTGAATAATCAAGAATGTCATTAATAAACACAATTATGAAGAGATCCAAACACTGCCTGAATGCCCTATTCATCAAGTCCATAAATTCTGCCAAAGAATTAGTCAACCTAAATGACATCAGCAAGAACTCGTAATGCCCATACTGAGTACAAAAATTCATTAAAGAGATATCCACCTCTCTAATTTTATGATAATGCTACCTAGACCCAAGATCTATCTTAGAGAAGAACTTAGAACTCTGTAATTGGTCAAACAAATTATCTATTCGAGAAAGATGATACTTGTTCTTGACTATCACCTTGTTCAATTGCCTGTAGTCAATGAACATCCAAAGGGAACCATCTTTCCTGCAAACAAAAAACATCGGTGCACCCCATAAGGAAACACTAGGATGAATAAACCCCTTATCAAAAAGATCCTTAAGATGCTTGTTGAGTTTTCTCAACTCAGTCAGAGCCATTCTATACAGAGGAACAGAAATTAGACGATTATCCAAAAACAAATCAATACCAAACTCTATTTCTCTATCTAGAGGAACACCAAGAAGATCATCCAGTAAGACCTCTAGAAACTTATTTAACACAGGGATCAAAGACAAAGAACGACCTTCCAAGTAAAAGTCTTCAACCCCGACCAAGTGATAAAGACAACCCTTAGAGATTAACCTCCGATCTTTAGTATAAGAAATAAGCCTCCCTCTAGGAACTAAGGAATTACCTTCCCATTCTATGATCAGTTCATGAGGGAACATAATGATAACCCTACGGGTCCGACAATCCATAGATGCATAACAAGAATGTAACTAATCCATACCTAAGATTATATCAAAATCTACCATATCCAACTCAAATGGATGCACCAAGGTCTGCTTGCCACCAACAGCTACCACACACTCCTTATAGACTTTCTTAGCAATAATTGAGTGACCTACCGAGGTTAAAATAGAAAAAAGATCTGATATAACTTTCGGATCAAAACCAAAAGACACAACCACATATGGAATCAAATAAGAAAGAGTGAACCCCAAATCAAGCAGATATTATACGTCATAAGAGAAAAGGTATAACTTACCTGTAACGACATTACGTGATGCCTCAGATTTCTGTTGGGATCCCAAAGTATACAACATTCTCTAACAAATAATAAAACTAAGAGAAGTAACAGAAGCAGATTCCATACCACCGGGTTTAGTAGAAGAAGATGAATCTAAAAGAATATTATTCTTCCCTATATCAACCTTATTGGCCGAACAATCCTTGAGTTGATGGCCTACCTTTCCATACTTAAAGTACTTATCCTTCCTTCTTCACAATAACACTGATGAGGACGACCATATACAAAATAAGAAGGACACAAAAAAACTGACTGACTTCTGCTAGCCTGAGATTGGGAAAGTTGTGCCTGAGAATCGACACCACTTTAATAAAGCCTGTCTCTTGACTGATAAGGAGCACTCGAAGAAAAAGAGCCTGAACTCTTCCACTTCTTATTCTTCTACTTGCCACTATCTCTACCACCATAATATTAAGCACCTCCATAATCTAAAATCCTACTCCGCATTCCCTGCTAATCCATAAACTCTGCCTATTTTCTAATCTTATCCCCAACCTATTATATGTGAACAGTCAACCTCGAAATGTTTATATCTTTAATTAGGAAGGCAGTTTTACTCTCTAGAATCAAATCTCTATTTAGACCATAAGCGAACTTCCTAATTATTGACCTTATATACGCCACAAAATTAGGTGCATACCTTGATAGTTGATGGAACTTCAAAGCATATTTGTTTACAAAAATCCTTCACTGCCTGAGGTTTAAAATCTCCCCCATCTTTGCTTCTTACAACTCTTTTGGAATTAAATAATCGATGAAGGCATTAGAGAAAGCGTCCCACAACCCTTCCTCTCACACATCACCTTTATCTCTATCCCACTCCTCATAACACTGATAAGCAATATCTTTGAACTGATAAGCTATAAAGTTAACCCCCTCTATATTAGTAGTATGCATCACTCAAAAGATCTTTTCCATCTAATCTAAGATGCCCTGTGGATCCTCCTCCAGCTTCAACCTAATAAAAGTAGGAGGACCCATCTTATAAACTAACTAACCCTTATGTTCTCAGCAGACAAAGCACCAGTCATACCCCACTCAACCTTAGTAGCAACCAGTTAAGCAATAACATGTATAGAATGATGAAATTCTGCAATCATCACATAGCCTTGAGGGACCTTAGGAGAACTAGCTAGAATAGAAGGAGCTCCAACACCATTAGGAACAAGACCATGATATTAAAAATACACTCAAGACGTATGACACACCCATTCAGCATTATCCCTACATGAGACTGAAGAATTTCCTTATATTTCAAATTTAGAAGGCATAATTTGAAAGAAGAACAAACAACAATTAGAGAAGATTCTAGGATTTAGAAGTCAATCTTGAAATTGAATACCAAGAATGTGAAACATTCCTAAATGTCTTGTATCATATCTATTATGAGTATGGAGCACTTCACACCCCTAAAAATAACTCTACTCAACACGGCTTTGAGGAATTCCCAGTTGACCATGAACCTAGAATCATATACCCATTTGACAAAACCAAAAACCAGGCCTTATCATAATAGGCATTTGAAGTCCAACCAGGACTGGGGACCGCTCCCTGTTACCCAACCCAACCACCTATATCAATCCTTAGATGGGCTAAATTTAAAACATATAACAAGATAGAGTTATTATTCTTATTAAGACTCTAGGATACGGTCACAACCATGATCAAGATAACTGAGTGCAATCGTAATTCACCAACTGATCAACCGTACCAAACCAAACCTGTAGACTATAAACTAAAGATGATACCAAAAATGATATCAAAATCAATCCCAAAATATAATATAATGGACCAATGAGAAATTATGTCCGATGATGCCAGCATCAATATCAATGCCAATGCTAAGGCTACCACCTCTACCGATCCTGCCCATACCAACCCCTTAAAGAACCCCAAAGTCTATACCCAAAAGGGTAAATAAATTCAGTTGGGACATGCCCCCACCCATGGAAAAAACTAATATCTAAAATAAAGTCAAAACATTTAATAATATTTGTAATATGAAATGATTCCTTCCAAAAGGATTGAAGCTCACCACTATAATCCAAATGGTGATTCTAAATCCACGTGCTAAACAGGAGGAGTAGAATGACTGGTTCCTACATACATGTGTATAAAACCACCAGTAGATGGGGTTAGCGAATAACCATAAGTATGAAACTCCAGGTAGGGATAAAGAAATGCCAGATATAAAACCAAGTAAAACCATAAATAATGCATACAACCGTAAATACATATAAGTATCGGGAAAAGGGATCTGGTTTAGAATGTACATAAAACCTTTACCTAGGTTGTGTAGCTTTGTCATTCTAACCACACACGGGCAATACGGGTTTAGCTCCCCCTATTGAAAGGGTCCTACTATATGTAGCCATACAACTAATCAATATCCTATAGTTTGACTAGTACATCTCTCCAGTATAAAATGTGAGACTTGCACATGGTCATCAAAGACCCTTCATATCGACAACTATGATTTTTGGGTTTTGGTCCCCTTTGGACCGCCACCTTCAATGACTTAGATACATATTCCGCCATTGATACCCAATTAAAAACATGTCTAAACAATCCATTTACCATTTATTAACCAAGTACATTATAGGTGGTATCCTCATACCACCCCTTACTTGTAAGTAATATCCATAACCAAACCATTTATGTTAAGGGGACCTTGGGTGCCCTTTCTATTACCATATTAAATCCTTTGTCCAGTTTAAAACATGCAAGAGTTCCTTTTAAATGAATTCAATGCAATGAACATATCTTTATAAGTATATTATTAAACACCTTGGGGACATAAAATAACCAAAAATAATTCCAAAGAGCATTGAACTTTTACCATGCAATCCAATTGTTAAAAACCAACATTAATGCATATGAAATCATAATTAAACCATAGGAAACCATAAACAAGCATTCAATATGAAAACCACTAAATAATAGTTGAAAAAACAAAATCATTAAATAGTTAAACCATGGAATAAATCATATCAACCTTTTCTTTAGTTGAAATTACAAGGAGGGAAGATAATCATGCCTTAAATCAAAGAATTGATAGACAGAAATCACCAAAGAAAGACCCGATGTCATCCATAAGATGAAACCCTAAGCTTCTTGCCCCAAAATCTCTTGAGAGAATTATGAAATATTTTGGAATAGTTTTTTACTATTAATCAATAGAATAATAAAGTAAATAACCTCCTAATTGTATTAGAAGTTGGAGGTCCTAATTAGGATAAGTAGGAAAACATCCAGAATCCCCTTACATAAATCTCTTAAAACCCGTCACAAGGATACGACTAACAAATAGGAGTTGTGCCCTTCTATATGGTCTGTATCTACCTCTCATATCAAAGACTCAACCAATAGATCTAATATTATCCAGTATACAACTCATCTAACCAAGTCATAACCACAGCATATTATCCGTACCCATTACCTCTATACCTGGCAAAATGAAATACCTGGAGGACCAAATACTATCCACCATATGAGTCCCTGATACAATTCGTAACAAGCCCTTATGAATCATACCTAATTTATACCTATTCCAGTGATCAAAATGATCCCACAAACTAACACTGGTCAGAAAATGACAGGACCAAACCACTCATACCTCCAGTATATAGGTCGTACCCATGAGTCATATTGGGTACCGAGAATAGATTTACAAGAAATTTTCTATGGGTCAAAATAGGATGTTTTATGTTTTGATCAAGAAACCAATCAAATCCACAAAGAAAAGGGTGAAATCTTACTTTAAATCAAAAGAAAATCACAAAAATAAATGTTAATCAAGCTTTCGAAGAACCCATAAGCTTTAATTTTAAAGTCTCACACTCTTTAGGTTTTGTATCTCAAGAGAAAAGATAGAAAATAAGCTAAAATATGAAAAAGGGGATTTATATACGTAGTCCAAGTGATAGGGTCCCTTACCATGGATCTACATTATGCAATTGTATCATCTTGAAGACTACACAAGTAGTTACGATCACCACCACCCTAATGTAATTGCATTACTTTCCCTACCAAGGTTACTAGAATAGCGACTCTTGGCTGGCGATCGCCAACATACTCTATAGCAACTAAAACTTCAAAAATTTCTAAGTTTTTGTCATGCCGTTGGGATAAATTTGGAATCCTATATGCAGAAAAAACTATGTAACTAATCAAAATTTTAAACTCCGGATATAATGTCACACTAGGATTTTTAATATAGGGTCATTTCAACCAAATGTGGACCCCACACAACCAATTTCTCAAACTTTCTACTAATAGGTCAAAATAAGCTCGAGCACATCGAGACATGAACCAAAGATCCACCTAGCCTAAAGTTAATATTTTAGAGTTGCTGGGGTAGTAAAAATTTGCATTTAAGATTTTTTTACTGGAGTTCTTTCCTCATGGGTATTTGGAACCACCAAAGACTTTATAGTAGGTTATTGACTGTAAAAACTAAATTAATTGGCCGATAACCGAACTGCCAGTCAGGCAAGTCATAAATCACTTGGGGAAATATTGAAATTTTCTAAAGGTGAAAATATGCAAAAATTTTGAAAATACCTTTAGGTACATACTAAACCTTTACTTTTATGGATAAAAGTTCTTTTAGTAGTGGATATTACAATGATCTTCCCATTTATATTCTATATTTAAATACATTTTTATTATTTAGAGTCTTCCTATAGATTCTTAAGTCATTTATGACTTGCTGGAGCTGGCATTTCAGTTACCGGGTAGTTCGTTTAGTTTTTGAAGTCAATTCATTATTTTGAACTCTTTGTATGTAAGAATTGTCTATTGGGCATACATTTCAGCTTAACATCCTCTTCTATAAATTTTATTGGTTCTTTATCTCTGCAATGTATAATTTTGTCTAGGGGATAATTGGTTAGTGTCTCGATTCTTTTTGCACTGATTTCGATCTATAAGCCAAAAATTAATAAAAATGGCCTATCAATGTGGGGCTCACTATTCTTCAAAATAACCTCGAATGGAAATTTTGATTGTTACATTTAGTTTGGAATATTTAATTTGATATGGTAACATAGTTCTCTTACCTTTATAGGATTCCAAGGGGATGATAAAACTAGGAATATTTCTAAGTCTCAACATATGCATCTAGTAAACAATCCTTTGGGAGCTTTAGTAGGGGCTGCTTTAGTGACCCTAACTTTCCTAGTCGAGCCTCCTTAGAGATAGTGAAACCACTAAAGTGGATGATACTTTTTCCGTAGTTAGTCCACTTTAGTGGTTTTCCAGTAGAAGCATGTACTGCTTTAGTGGTATTTTTACGCTTTAGTGATGACCTCTTTTGCGGCAAAGTGTCCTCTTTAGAGGATCTAGGGAGACATCAAATAACCCTCTGACTAAATTTTTAATCCTACTTTCTCCTAAGTTTAAAGATTAAAATCCCTAGAGAGTGTAGAAAATTGGGAGAAACATTATTAGGTGATTTGGCGATGCTTTTGAGTAGGGATTACTCATTTCTTCATGAAAGTCTTTGTATATTTCCACTAAATTCTTAGTTAGTTTCTTAATTTAATCCTAAAATTCCTAGATTCTTCTTGAGTGGATTGAGAAATTATTTTAGGTTGGAATTTATCTATTCTTCAGGGTAAATATTCCTTTAGCATTGAATATGAATACACAAGCAAGCCCCACATGGGATTTTTTAATCTGATTTTGGTCCTGAAGTATAAAATTCCAATATGGGTAACATTGTTCTCCTATTACAAAGTAGATTATTATATTTATACTGTGGCATCATGTAGAAGCTTCTCGAAATAGGAAATTATTGATTTAGCGAATTTCACTAGGTTTTCTTTCGAGTTCAAGTAAGGTAGGTTTGCCTTTATCATAGATTGGACTAAATTGAAGTATATTAATGATAATTTGCTAGCTATGGATTGGAATTTAACACTTTGAGATACATTCTAGGTGAATTGGATTATGTAGCCAATTAGTGGTTGTAATTTGGAATAATTTACTTTGCTACTCATTCTTTAGGTAAAATTTCTTTATTAGGATTAAGTGTGGCTTATTTAATATCTAGTAGTGAATTTAGATACCTTAGCCTAGTTTGCAGTATAATTTTCATTATAATGGATTTTTTAGATTAGTGGTGGGCCGCTTTGGCCCTCCTTAGGCTAAGAATACTAGCTCCTTGTAGACTTAATAGCCGTGCTAAATTATCTTAATTTATATCCTTGAGCCCGAGGAGGTTGAGATATATGATGCTTCTTTCTAGATTGGTACCTAGGAAATGATACTAATTCCAATTTGGGTTGAGTATTTTATGATATTATGATTGATTCAATTCTGGCATTATCCATGACATGAGTTTCAAGTCTGGCAATGATTATATCAGTTCTGGCTTAAGCCGGGCATTAAAATGTTATTAAGGATGGTTATGGAATTGGTTTGAGTCCGATGATTATAGTATGAAAAGTTCCATGATTATGATTTTGAGATAATTGGTAACATTTTTGTTATTACTTTACTTTGTGTACAAATTTTGGGATTATGGGGGCCTATGCTGGTTTTTTTTCTTTATTGCACTTTCGGGCTAATGGAGACCAGTATGTAGAGATAGTTATGTTTTCCTTTATCATTATGATTCTAATGATTTATTTATCATAGTTGGAGCATTAGTTTAGGGTTTCCTCTTACCTCGACTTAGTTTATTTATCTTGTATTTTATTATTTTTATATTATTGTTTAACATATTTGGCCAAACATGCCTACTGAGTATTGATTTATTTGGTACTTATACTACACTTCTGTACATTTTTAGTGCAAAGATGAGTACTAGTTGAAATCATTGATGCTGTAAACATGCAAGCAATAGTTCAGAGACAAGGTGATGTCTTGATGCTGGAGTTGACCTTTTCTCCATCATCTGTATTTTTTGTCTCTGTGTCTTTGAGACTGATTTATTTCTTACTATGATAGTAATTGTACTCTTTATAATTAGTGGCTATTGTTCTGACAATACTTGATCATCAGATATTGTTATTTCTCTAATTTATGTTCTCTTTTATCAATATTATTGCATTATTTATTTCCAATGCACCCTTTTCTTGTATAATTGCATTATTTATGCCATTTTCTACCAAGTTAGCCTATTGATTATAGCTCTGAGCTATGGTTTCTCTAATGTATTGGTGGGATAAGGTAGGTTCCATCAAAACTAAAAACCCAAGAATCATCCAATGAAACTAAGGTAAGTTAGCCTAGTACTCCATGGTCATTTCCTATTATTTTTTCCATCAATTTCTATCCTATTTCATTTCAAATTCTTATAAATTAGGTCTCTACACCTTTAGTCCATAAGGGATGATTTTGGCCCCAATTTATGCACCATTAGTGCACAACTTTTGAGAATAGAGTCCTTGTCATTTAAGGGAGCTCGCGACGAATTCAATTTAAATTTTGTTTGAAGGCCCCGTATTCCCATTCTTGACTAGAATTCTGACTCGACCTATCATATAGCAGTATGGATCTTATTTTTTTCCGAATGATGTACAGATTACAATATTAAGAGTGTGGCAACATTTCAAGATTTTGGAGAAAAGATGGATGATTATGGATGACTTAACAAATTTATGGTTTGGCATCGGTATATTCTTTGATCTACTCTTCTTCAGAAGATAGTGTATGATATATATTGCATGTTAGATAAGGATTATAGGTTATGTCAATGGGTAGGATACTGTGACTTAGCCTAATTTAGTAGTTCAGTAGAAGGGTGAACCAACCCTTAAGATGAAATGAGTGTGAATATAAAATGGTGAATCAGCCCTTAATATGAAATATTTATTAATAATAGAAGCCTATCACTTTACTTTATTAGCATGATAACCATAGTTGATTCTATGTATCCTTTAGTACAATGTTTACTACTTGATGTAGTGGATTATAATAGTTTCTTGGATTATAGTGTAATTGTTATATTAGTTGTATATTGTTAGGCTTAAGACCATCGTTATGATACTTGTTTGACTCTAGGTGAGTATTAGATCCTTATAAAGAATCTGATTTGGTTTTTAGAGGCTTTTAACTTATTATTATATTGTTTGGACACTGGCGATGACATGCATAGTCTTTGGTACATTTATGCTCACTTAGTGGTACACTTCAAACTAAATCTTAATTTTATTATTTTTATCTAAAAAGGGGATTTATCCCCCACTTTCCACTTTTTAAAGGTTTTTTTTAAATGGAATCGTACCACCTTAATGGATGATTTATGAGATTTAGGAACTAAAAATGCTGTTTTGGAAATTAGATCGAGATTGATTTCAATCCATTGTTTATTCATTCTTTAACTACTACTATTTACTTTGTTCGATCGAGAGATTCTGACCCTTTCTACTCTATGATATGACACTGACTTATTCCTTGAGTTGATCAGGAGAAATGGATTTACATACTTACACTCTATTAATCATGGTTTGTGTTTTTGCATTTATTATATATACATTTCTCCAGTACTGGTGGAGTATATTTATGATAATGATTATTGGAAAATCATAAATCGAAACCAGGTCAATGTATAAGAATATTCTCGAATCCTTTAGATTCCCCTTTATCCGTGAGCTATTATGCTCGAGAGAGAGGTTATCATAGGTCCTGCCATTGTGAGCAGTAGAGTTGAGGAGGTGTATACACTGGGTATATTATGGTACTTGGGTCAGTTATGGTACTACAGATTTACTTTGAATACATCTATTCATATGCATTATCTATCACCAATTGTTGTTTGGTGCTTACATCTATTAGCTTTATAGTGGTTGTATGGGTATAGGCTAGGATTGTTGTGTACTGAGTCTTGATTGACCGTCTATGTTTATGCAGACTCGATTAAGTGTTGTTTGTTCGGACTAGATGGTTACTTTATTGTTTTTATTATGGTTAATTCATCATATGGGCTGATACTGAGGTTGACGGTATTATTCCAATCCTTTCTCTTTTATGGTAAATTATATTACAAATAATTATCTCATGGTTAGACATTATGATTAGGGACCTTGATTATGCTAGTACTAGTTTCCTACTTGGTTAATATGCTTTGAGATGCTAGATTTATTATCTTAGTCATGTAAAGACCCTCTTGGTCATTTCATAGATTTTCATGAATTTTCGGCATATTCATCCTCCCTATAGTGGCTATAGTTCATTTGTGACTTTTTGGAACTGTCAGTTCTGCATCAGATGAATCGGTTGGATTTTAGGCTAATTTTCTAATTTTGGAGCTTTTGCTAGGTTGGATTTTATATCAGACCAAAAATCCTAGTAGACATCCTCGAATAAGAATTTTGATATCCCCATCTACTTCAAAATGTTTATTAGGCTAGGGGGACCTTTCATTCAGGTCTCATGGCCTTTAAAATCATTTTGGATAATTGGACAGATTGTATGAAAATAGAACTTGAAGTGTGGCGCCCACATTTATTCAAAACTATCATGGATAAAAGATTTAATGGTTCAATTGAGTTTGGAACATTGAATTTAGTGGGGCAGCGCAGTTCTTTTGTGCTCACGGGGTTCTGAATAAATCACGAGCACCTAATCAAAGTCTATTTTTGACATAGAAAAATCTCATGCATGACACGTGATAAGACCGCTTAAGCATCTATTAGGATACTTAAATGATAAACGCGTTGATGCCCATGGGCTTCTTTAGCATTCATAGCCCTTTGTTGGTGCTTTAGCAACATTGGGGCTGCTTTAGCACCATTCGGATTGCTTTAGCACCACCCGCTACTGTCGCCATACCATTTTGTAGACCCCTGTAGCATTTTTATTACTTTTTCTCCAAATGATTTTCTATCATTCCTTCTACCATTTTTACACCAAATTGAGAGCTCAAAGAGAGGAAAAAGTGGAAAATCATCTACATAAATTGAGGTAAGGTAACCGCATTCTTCTAGATCATTTTCTATGGATTTTTCCTTTGACTTTAATTCTTGGTAAAATCCTTAAAAATTAGTTCTTAAATACCAAAACTTTGAGGGTTAATTTGTGACCTGATTGTTGTTCCGTTTTTGCTCTACTTTTGAGCACACATTCATTGTCCCTCGAGGGATATCTTAATGAGTTTAATTTTTTATTCCATTTGCAAGCCTCGTGGTCCCATTCTTATCAAAAAATTTTACCCAACCTTTAATATAGTAATATGGGTCTTGTTTTACACCTAACAACATATAGGTTACTATTTTTATAGCATGACGATATTTTAGGATCGTACAGTGAAGATAGATGATTTTGTGGATAATTCTAAGATTGTGATTTCGCCTCTAGGTAGGATTCTATATAGTCTTCTTCTTGAGATGGTGTTTTATATATGTTATTTATTAGATAGAGGTGTTATGATATGATTGTGCGTACAACACCGTGACTTAGCCTAAATTATGAGTTTGGGGGCTAAAAGGATATTTGACCCTTAATTTGAAATACTTATTACATTTCTATAATTCATTACCTTCTTTATATATAGACCTAATTCATGGTATGTTTATGTTATTATTCTAGTATGGGATGGGCTTTAGTTATTGGAAGTATGATTTGTATGATTAGTCTTATTTGGGTTGTTTAGGCTGTCTTGGAATAGTATTTTAGGTGGAATTGACTTAGCTGCTCATGTTCTAGGTGAAATTTCTATCATAGGGGTAATTATGTCTTATTTAACATCTAGGAGTGAATTTAGATACCTTAGCCTATATCGAGGTAGAAGCTTGTCTAAAATGGATTTCAGGGATTAAAAATGATCCCCTCCAACCCACCCTAGTCAATGACTTGTGTTAGCTTTGCAGACTTATATTTGTATGGCAGCCTGTTAGATGGAGTTGAGACTAATGAACCTTTAGTATAAGGTTGGTATGTGAATTTGTGGATTTTAATTATTTTTTCTCAAATTTTGATGTTATGGTTATTCCAAATATAATATTTGGTCTAAGGTCATGATTATGATGCTATGGTTATACTGAATAAATATTGGGACCAAGGTCATGATTATTATATTGGTTGGGTTTTGGAAGGTATTCTATCCTTAAAAAGGAAGTGGTCATAGTTTATAGAAATATAAATGTTTATAATCGTATTTCTTTTAATAAAGGATATGGCACACATAGATTTAGTACAATAATGATATCTTAGGCGGTAAATGGTACAATTCCAATGAAAATATATTTTACTACTCTTTATGAAAAAAGGATTTATTTCACACTTTTCATATTTAAATAGGATTTCTTCATAAAGAGAATCATACGATCTTAATGAATAACTTACGAACTTTTTAGCCTAAAAATATTGTTTTAGAGATTTGATCGAGATAAATGTTTGTCGTCAATTTTTCTACTACTATTTACCCCAATCAAGAGAGATTCTAACCCTTTCTTCACATGTATGAAGATTTAGTCCCAGAACTTATCCTAACTAATGCATTTACGGACTTATACTCTTTGATCCATGGTCCTAGTCATGTATTTTATGTGTATACATTGATATATATATATATATATATATATCTGGTATAAGACAGATTGGATTGATGTTGGTATTGATGATATGAGTGTCGGTTTAAGTACAATGATTTATGATCATATTAATGACTATTGTAAATCCTATATACCTACTAGGTTAGTGTATATAGATACTTTAGAACCCCCTAAGGACTCCTTTTTGCATGAGTCATCATGATAAGATAAGAGAGGTTATCGTATGTCTTGCCATTATGAGTCATCAAGTTGGGGGAGCTATATAAATTGGTTTAATTTATGGTACTTGGATTTGTTATAGTAGTATGGAAACTTACATTGCATTCATTATTGCATGTGCATTGCCTATCACAAGTATGCACCTATGACTATAAGCCTTGTGGGTGGTTGCATAGGTATAGGTGATGAGTAAGGCTTGTGGTATATACTATACTATACTTGTATATATTAGCCTTATTGGGGATTGGATAGGTATGGGCTCTAATTGTTGTTTGTTGATTATTGGTTGAACCTTCCAAGCCTATGGAGATGCGGGTTTATGAAACACTCTATTAGGTATTTGTTGTCTAATCAAGCCAGTTACTTTATATTATTAATGTTATCATTTTCTAGACAAGCCAGTTATTTTATATTTTTTTTGTTATCATTATAGTTAGTACGTGACCCATTGATTATTAGATTGGTATTGAATTTGATGTATGATTTTTATTCCTTCATCTTACGATTATATTATTATGCATTATTATCCCATTGTTAGGCATTATGGCTTTATACTCTGACATTCTGATCATATTACGTTTAGACATATGGAGATGTCTGATTTTAGCACTAGTTCCAACTCTGATTAGGAGGCCTGGAGATGCAAATATGATGACTTAGGTTTTATCTTTGAGTTAACCTTGTTTATATATGTATATCTATCAATGTGTAGATATGATATTAGTATTTATCCCTTTCTTTTTTCCTTTAATCCTTTTATGTACCCATTCCTTTGCCTTGTATGTTATAATATATCTTTCTTTCACTTTTTATTCGTATATTGGTCAGTGATATATAGTATAGTTTTTAGGTTTCTCTTATGTCTAGAACAGGATAGTTTGTCCTTACTGTCTCCTTAGTTTAGCTCTGTTATTTCTTTGATATTTGGATGTATTTTTCATTCTTGCTTGCATTCTATTTATATTTGTATTATCTTTAGGGCACAGTCAGAAGTTGCCTACTGAGTACTATGTATAGGTATGCCTACTACACTACTGCAGCTTATAGATGCTCTTGTTGTGTACGTCATGCGGAGCAGCTATGGTTCGGAGGATTAGGGTGATCTCCTGGCATTAAGAGTATTTTTATTCTCCCTTTTATGTACTAGACTTGTGTAGTCCTTAGAAGATTTGGATTTGGTGATATAATCATTGATTTAATTTGTAGAACTATGTCTAATAAGTGGTAGTCAGTGATAGTGAATGGTACTAGACAAGGGTTTTCTCACTCTCCAAGGGGTTTGAAAAAAGGTGACCCCTTTTAACATATTTTATTCATCATTGGGGCTGAAGTCCTATCCAGAGCCTTGAATAATCTGCATCATCATCCCCAATTTTACAATTTTTAGATGGATTGGAAGGGGCCTCAAATTAACTATCTCATTTTTGTTGATGATGTTATCATATTCACTAGTAGAAGATCACACACTTTAAGACTGATTGTGAAGACATTGGATGCATAAGAAGAGGTGTCTGGCAAGCGTCTTCACAAAGATAAGAGTCACTTTGTACTGTCTGACTAAGACTTTCCATGTACTATTTTTAAGGATCAAAAATGAAACAGGTTTTCAATAGAAGCACATCCCCATAACTTACCTTGGATGTCCAATGTATATTGGAAGCCAAAGAATCAGCCACTATTCTTGATTGGGTTGTAATGTAGTTTCAAAAATCATAGGTTGGCAATAGAGACTACATATCTATGGAGGTACAACTATTTTTGTGAAGCATATACTTCATCAATTCCAATTCAGATTCTCTTAGTATGTATCCCCCAAACACTATACTAAAACAACTACTAAGTATGTTTTGAGAATTTTTTTGTGATGGAAGGAAAACAAGAAGAAGTTTCATTGGGCATCCGGAAGAAATCTTTGCTTCACTTTTACATAAGGTGGAATTGGGATTTGGCATATTTCTGAAGTATGCAAGGATATGAAACTGAAACAATGGTGGGTGTTTATAACCAAGGATACTCTATGGGGTAGTTTCTTACAATCTAAGTACTGCTAAGGAGTCCATCCTTTGTCTAGGAAAGGGAATAATGGTCAATACTTGGTATGGAAAGACATGATGAGAAATAAGATAGAAGCTAAGAAAAATATTCTATAGAAGATCAAATCTGGCATATGTTATGTTTTTTGGCATAACTGGTTAGGTAATAGCCCTTAGCATAATCTTAAAACTGACAGTGTAAGATTAAATAATGACAAGGTTTCATCTTTATTGACTCAAGGAACTTTAAATATTAAGAAATTGGTTGTAGTAGTTCCACCTCATCTATAACGAATTGTTCTGACGGATTCCTTTCATTTCCAAGATTGTGTTTCAAATCAACCAATTTGGACACTGCATGCAAGTGGTGACATTAGTTGTTCATCTGCTGGTGGAGTCGTAAGAGAGCATAGAGTAGCAACAATGATTCATATAAATTAACTCTTGTTTATTGGTCTAAAAAACCAGCCATGGTTGTTAAATTAAACTCGGATAGGTGTGCTCTCAACAATCTGTGTAAGATCGGGGAAGGGGGTGTCACTGAGGATCACAATAGTGACCTTATTTATGCATACACTACCTCTAAAGGAGATGGGACAAACAACCAAATAGTGGTGGGGGTTGATATATGGGGTTTATCTTAGTGTCTGAAAAATGATATACAATAGGTCATTTAGGAAGTTTATTCTAAACTCTTTGTTAGATGGATCAGAGCTCCAATTCCGCCCCTGTAGAACCTATAATCTTTGGTGGAATCATTACTAAGTATCATCAATTAATTTCAACTATGAATTTGTAGACATGTATCTAGGGAAGCCAATTTTGTAGCTGATGCACTATAAAATGTCAGTCATTAATTAGAACATCCTTAATACTACTTATATAGCAGTCAACCTCCACAAGTTGTAACAGGTTATTTTCAGTTGTATAAGATGGGTATGAAAATGTTTAGAATAAGGAAAATGGGCACACTAAAAGAAACCCCTTAGATACTGGAGTGAGTTGGAATAGACAATCTAAAGTACCAATATAGAAGGGAAACTTACTTTCTGTAAAAGAATTCTTAGTAGCTTTAGCTTAGTGCCACAAATTCATTTATTGCTTCATTGTTTGAGGTCCGGTTTATGCCCCCTTCTATGTATAGATTTTGTATTAATGATAAATCCTAGGGGTGATACTCAACCCCCAAAATTTCAAAAAAATATTACTAGACTAGTTTCTATGTTGTATTTTGAGATGAGTTTTATAAGTATATTCATTTTGTACTTCATTTTTGTGAGTCTTAAAACAATAGGTAGATAGATAGATAGATAGATAGTAGATAGATATATAAATTGCTAGATATAGATATGGTATTGCCTTGCGGGATTATCCTTATCTACAGGTATCCGTTTTTCAACCGATCTCTTTACTTTAATTTCCAAACAACAAAAACTCAACTTCAATAATGAACTCGTCCCTATTTGAACAGAGAATGGCTGAAACACACAATTCAAAACAACAACATATTGATACCACACTAATACCAACACAACAAAACAAAAGCTCATCCAAGGCAAAGTCAATACACGGAAAGAATCATGCGACCAACTCCAATAAATAAATATAACCTTATTTTTATCTTTCCAAATCTGCTATCCAATTCAAACCAGTGATAATGTGATTAGAGCCCAATCTATTCATCTTCATCACTCTGTACTTAAAGAACTAAATCTAATCCACCAAAGTCCATAATCATTGATCGACACCCAAACTACACTTCTATTTGAAGATAAAGCAGTCGCTATCAAGCAAAGTAACCCAAGACAGATTAGGGTCGAACCCAAGGAAATACATAGATTTATATATCTCATTTACTGGAACTAACGGGTAGTGCAGAAATTAAATAATGGTTTGTAGTAGTAATCTAAAACAAGTAACAAAACTCAACGTTGGTTGTAATCAGTCGGAGACAAACACTTGGACTATGTTCCCCCTGGCTTTTCAACTCAGTAGGTTTAACGTCCTTTGTTTACCAACCTGATACCTTGCATATAGAATCTGATAAGTTATGTACCATAAACTCTATTGTGTTCTCATTGAATGATTTCACCCATTACCTTTTGAGTCTTAAGATATTGCATTACTAACCCTTATCCTAGATCCCACGTAATTATTACCTTTTAAGTATCAAGTAATTAGATGATAGAAAACTGTATTACATAGATTTTACTTATTTCCCTAGATCGATAATTAATCATCAAATTACTATTATGATTATCTTTTACTAATCCCTACTCCTCTTGTGAAGTAAGTAGTGATATGCTTGATGGATATAAACATTTGCAACTTCTAATAAATGTATCAAACGAAGGTAACCAAAATATATAGTAAAGTATCAGTTTAGAACAACATAGTACTTACCTTACTTGATCAATCTACTAGGGTTCCCATAACCCTAGCTAAGGGCTTTAGTTGCTCATTGTTGTGAAACAAACAAATAAATTCATAGTTGAAGATATTCAAACAATATCATAATAATTAATGAATAAAACCCAAGTCTTCAACTAGTTTATCAACCAAAATCAAGAACAAAGTAATCCTAAGATAAAATTTGAATATTAGAATCAAATATATGTTTGTAAGTATATATGGTGCGTAAGCTAATTAAAAAATGTCAAAAGGGTATTTATAGAATAAAAGGAAACCCTAGAAATAAAATATCAAATGAAAAAGGAAAACTGAGGTCAGTGGTACTAAGCCAAATACGGGCGGTAGGTGGCACCTACAGACCGTAGGTGGTCCACGTAGGTGACCCTTCTAGTCCAGCAGAATTTGAACTCTCTGGACTTTGATTTTCTTGAACCTACTCTATCACCTATGGACTTTAGGTGGTACATACATATCGTAGGTGCCCCTTCGTAAGTGACATCGTTGTTTTCCTTCACTTCTGAGCCTCTTGACTTCCCGTTTCTAACACATGCATTAGCACCTACACCCAGTAGGTAGTACCTATGGGTCGTAGGGGCCAGGTCAAGTGGCCCAAAACATCAATTTTCATCATTTTCTTAAGATTAGCATCCAAAACCTAATTTCATGAAAAAACACAATAAAAATAAATCATATCAAAACAACCTAAGTAACTTGCATATTTTCATCGTTTAAAGCGTTGAAAGTCCTATAATTCCATAGCATATCAACACCCTCAACATAGAAATTTTGTATATCCTCAGGCAACACAATAAAACAAAATAAAATTATGACTCTTGACTAGGTGAACTCTAAGCTATCTAACGCAGTCAATTAACACTTGAAGCTAAAAAACATTACCCTTTCCTATTTCTACTATCCAAAATGAACTGTGTCTATACATGAAGCATAACAATGTGACACAAGGGAATTAAGGTATGTCAATTATATTAGAATTAGACAACCATGCATATATACAAGTTACACTACACAAATAAGTAAGGAGCTAGTAATACAACCCATGTGCCCTCACAACAAAGAAGTCCCAGTCACTCATATAAATTAATGCGTGTTAGCACGAGGACGTTCAAGAGACACACATGCTCAAAATAGAAGTTTCACCAATAATCATCAAATGTCATAGCCTTGCACTTATTTTCTTCACCTTAGTTTTTAGAAAGCCAAGTGAGGATCACTATAGGACTTTATTCGGATTGTAATGTAGGCTTGGGGGCTGGTATTCTACATATGGATATACTTAGTGACTAAGACTCCTTGACACTACACTTAATTTGGGGTCCACTCAATAATCAATTTCCATTTTACTCAACCCTTATTTCTCCCTTTTTATTCTTTTAATGCATATTCAGGTTGGGTGTGGTTTCCTTTATTTTTTTCTTTTTTTGTTTTTCACATTTTTTTCTTTTCTTTCTGCTACACCCAAGCTTACTATCTTATTCTCTTATTTGACCATTCTTCATACCCACTTAACATTAAGTAGCCCTATGATATCCACGATCAACATAGGCAATTTGCGTAAGTTGAGGTGCACAATGTCCTCGGAGGTATAGGGCCAAAATAGGCTAATAATAACATAAATTGGAAGTTGAAAGGTGTAACGAAAAAAATAGGCATACATGCCCTAAAATAGGGACCAAGGTATATTATTCACATGGAAGGTCATATAGGGTAAAAGTTGCCGGATATAAAGAATGGCTTTTGATCCTTTCCTAACTGACTATCATGCAACCTAGGAAAGACTAACCGATCAAATTTTTATCTAACGCGCAAAAAGAGCTAAGTAGCATCTCACACACACGGCATAGAGTCACTTCACAAGCTACTACATATCCAATTCATGCACAATTTAACTATGATTATCATGTCCCTAATACTAATATGCGCAATGGTAACATATATATACATTCACATAATTCTAAAAAAAAATTGGAGGGGTATAATTTTTCTCAAAAATCAATAAATAAAACATGTTAACTACTCTATATATACTAAAATCTCCTAATTACAAAAAAAAAATAACACAAGATGAAGCAAAACATATCGCGACACAAAAATTAACCAAGACATGCCATTTCTACACCCATACCACAACGGATAAGATAAGAAGCACGACAACAAAAATCCACGACAGCTATGGTATACCCCACCCCAAACTAAAAGATTGCATATAGTCCCCAATGCGTGTGAACAATGTAAAGCATAGGAATGAGGACATACCTAGGAAACACTAGGTTTCCGTGTCATGACAAAAAAATTCTATATATCTTGGGTTTTTCCCAAGCAGCGCCTAATTTAATGTTGCGACATGACTTAGTTACCTTGGAGACTCAAACTTCGCCAAGGTCCTCATCAAGAACACACTTTCACTTTCTCAATATTTTCAATATAATGATTTATCCATTGCCTATTAAACTTGAATGATGCTTCACCATCATGCTTCAGTTTTATAGAACCATGTGGGAATACCCGTACCATGGTGAATAGCCCATACCACTTAGACTTTAGCTTTCCAAGAAAGAAGCGAAGTCTTGAATTATACAACAAGACCAATCGCCGAACGTAAATTCTCTTTTCTAAATTTTTTTATCATGATACAACTTAATTCTTTATTTGCATATGGCAGAACTTTGATAGGCATGGTATTAGAATAAGACTTGCTAAATCTCGACATTACTACATCATGCTATTAAAAATTTAGCCTTTTCAATGCCTTTAGTGCCTTATGCTCGAGTTCGACCAGCAATAAACTTGCCTTTCCGTATATAAGCTGTCATAGGGAGGCACCTATGGGAGTCTAATAAGATATCTAGTAGGATCACAATGCATTATCCAATATTCTATACTAGTCAGTCCTGTTGTCATTCACATTCCTCACCTATATGCACTCGATCTCTCTATTAGACACCTCAATTTGTCAGCTTCTCTGATGATGGTAAGTTATTTCCACCTTATTCCGTACACCATTTTTATCAAGCAAGGCTTTACACAGAAGATTGCCAAAATGAAACCCACCATCACTAATAATTCCACATGGAGTGCCAAATCGTGAATATATGTATTCTTTAGAAATATAGTGACACTTCTATCTTTATTGTTTGGAAGAGCAACCACCTCCACCCATTTTGAAACATAGTCAATTGCTACAAAAATATACTTTATGCCTTAAAAGCTCACAAAAGGACCCATGAACTCATTCCCCATACACCAAACAACTCTATCTCTAAGATAGGTGACATAAGGAGTTCCTAGCGTCCTGAGATATGGCCTTGACACAGAAATTGGTTACAGGATTTTGCAAAATTGTGAGAATCCTTATAAATAGTTGGCCATTAAAACCCATAATATAGAATTTTCTGGGTTGTGTACATATCACTATGATGACCCCTAACTGGTGATGTGAAAAGCTTTAAAGAATGCTCATAATCTCCATCTATGTGATACACCTCCAAATAGCACCACCTACACAAACCCTAAAAAGATATGGCTCATACCAAAACAACTATCTCACTTCATAAATAAATATCTTACTTTAGTTGAAAAAAAGGTCTTCTAGAACAAGATCACTTACCAAATATTTGGAAAAATCAGCAAACCAGGGGATTAAGTCTTGCGTTTCTTCCAAGACCTGCTCATCTACAAAATTATCATTTATTCAAGATCATCACCTATTTTCTGCATTGCTTCCCTCTCATGTCTAAATAAGTGAACGGCAGATTGGTTTTTAGTGACCTTTCAATACTTTACCTCAAAGTCAAATTCTTGCATCAAGAGAACCCAAAAATTCTATCTCTGTTTGGCATCTTTTTTTACATCAGATACCTTAAGCCTGAATGGTTTGTATGAACTACGACTTTTGTCTTGATTAAATAGGATCTACTAGCATAATATATTGGATGAAGGATTTTCTTTCTCCTTTAGACTACGACGACACCTGAGGTGACACAGCCCGTATCGAGGCCTAGTCCTAATGGGTATCCCAAGTCCACTTAGGACCGGGGACCACCACCTTAACCCAAACTAACCACCTTATACAGCCTTAGGCAAGCTAAATTTTGAGCATATAACAAGATTGTGCAATGCTCTCATGAAGACTTTAGGATAGGGTCACAACGATGATCGACCCAACCAAGTTTGTCCATACCAAACCAATAGTCCATAACATACAAAACCAAAGTGAATATTGAAACATGATATCAAAGTCAAACCTAAAATGTAATATGATGGAATAGTGAGAAATTATATTCGATGCTGCCAGCCTCTCAGCTTATTCAAATGCAAAGGATGACACCATTACCGATCCTACCCATTCCAAACACCAAAAGTACGACAAAGCCTCTATCCAAGATAATACAAATGTCTGGTTGTGACATACCCCAAACCATGCCCAATAGTAATAGCCAAAAAGAGAAGAAAAAGTCTAAGAATGTTCAACATAAAATGATGCCTTCCTAAAGGATAGAAGCTCATCACTTCAGTCAAATAAGATGTCCCTAAATCAAGTACTATGAAGGAGGAGTCAAACATATAGTTCCTGCATAGCATTGGTATACAGCCGCAATTTGACGGGTTAGTGGATGAAAACTAGAATGAATCTCGGGATAAGGATAAAGTAATGCCATTTATAAAAACCATGTCAACACCATCCAATGTAAACAACGATACGTATATATAAGAATTGGGACAAGGGACCAGGTTTAGCATACTATTTAAAACCTTAAACTGGGTCATGTAGCTTAGGATTCCTACCACCCACGAGCCATATGGGTTTAGGTCCCCCTATTGAAAGGGTCCCGGTTCGTGTAGCCGTAGGACTAGGAAACAACCCTGGTAAAACTATTACATCCCACCAATAAAAACATGACACTCACACAAGGCCATCGAAGACCCCTCATATTAGCAAATATGGGTTTCCCATTTTGATCCCCTCGAGATCTCTACATTACATGGCTTAGCTTACACTCCCCACCATTAATGCCGAATTACTACCAAGTCCAAACAATCCAGTTGTCCATTTATCAACCAAAGCTATTTTACAAACCAGTGGTATCGTCATACCACATTACTTGCAAGCCTTATCGATACCCAAACCATTTAGATTAAAGGACTCACGGTACACTTTCTGTTTACCATTTTAACTTATTGGGAGACTACCATGTTCTTTACTAGCATAAACAATTAAACTTTATCCTTTGTAAACCATTTAAATCATTCGTAGTTTCATGCATAAGCTTAAAACAAGAAAGAGTTTCCTTTTAAAAGAGTTAATACAGTAAATATCTTTATAAGCATTTAATCGAACATTTTGGGGGCATAGTATAAACAAAACAAATTTCCATTACCATTAAGACATTACCGTGCAATTCCATTTTCCAAATCAACCATTAATGCATAGAAAGCATAATTAAAATGATTAAAAATAAAAACCAAGCCTTTCACATCAAAACCCCCAAATCAATGATTGAAAACCAAAACCCTACAAAAGTCAAAACAATGAAATTAACCATATAACCATGCCTTTAATTGAAATTACAAGTAGAAAAGAGAACAATCCCTTAAACTAAGAAGATTGATGGAAAGAAATCACCATCACAAGCCCCAAAGTAATCCCTTTGATGAAACCCTAGCTCTTTGCCACAAAAGCTCTTGAGAGAAATATGACATGTTTTGGAAGAGATTCTATGTGTTTAAGAATAAAAGAAATATGGTAAATAACCTCCTAAGTGTATTAGAAGTCATGGGTCCTTATTAGGGTAAGTAGCAAAATGTCCAGAATACCCCTACTTAAATTCCATAAAAACCTGGCACATTGTTACAACTGACCTCTATACGAGTCGTAACCTAGCTTATTGTTGATACCAACCCAATCATAACCAATCCTCAACCATGGATCAAACACTGTCAAGTATATGACTCATCCAATTATGTCATAACCTCTGCATATGATCCGTACCCATGATCCATATCCCTGGTAGAATGTAACACAAGGAGGATCAAACACTGACAACCTTATGAGTCACCTAGACGAATTATACCCATGCCTTACAACTCAAACCGTTAAATCATATCATTTTATTGTCCAATACAATCCTATCAACTAGTAATGGTTAGCTTACGATAGGTCTTCACCATTTGTACGCCAGCTTACGGCTCGTACCATGAGTCATAATGTGTCCGAAGAGAGAGATTCCAGGAAATTTTTGAAAGGTCCAACCTGAGATGCTTCAGTCTCCCTACTAGGAACATTCATCCCCGAATGATTGATAAGGAAGGGGAAACCACATACAGAGTCATTTGCATTATCAAACATCCCTTTAACAGAATTTAAAAACAAAGAGGCAAAAATGTTAACCTTTCATTTAATAAACTCAAAAAATAAACATGTGTTCAAGATCACATACCTTATGCACGAATATCAGGGGCAAAAAATAAGAGAGAATACTTGGACTTCATGTCCTCTTCTGCTTCCCACGTGGACTCTTCCACCTTATGGTTCTTCCATAGAACCTTAACCAAAGCCATATCCTTGGACTGCATCCTACAAACTTGACTATCCAATATATCAATTGGGACCTTTTCATAAGACAAATAATCTGTGATATCCAACCTTTCCAAAGGCACAATCGAAAAAGAATCAGCAACACACTTTCTAAACATAGAAATATGAAATATCAGATGAACCAAACTCAAACTAGATGGCATCTCCATTGCATACAAATCATTGCGCACTCTCTCCCAAATCTTATAAGGTCTAAGCTTTCTCTTTTTGCCAAATCGCACTACTACCTTCATAGGAGATACCTTAATGTAATCCTTATCCCTAACTATAAACTCCAAATCTCTATACCTAACATCCGCATATGACTTTTGATGACTCTAGGCAGCCTTGAGCCTATCCCAAATCAACTTCACCTTTTCCATAGCTTGACGAACTAAATCTGGACCAAACATATCAGACTCGCCAAGTTTAAACCAACCAATATGAGACCTACACCTCCTACCATACAACGCCTCAAACGGAGCCATACCAATACTCTTATGATAGCTATTGTTGTAAGAAAACTCTACCTTAGGTAGATGCTCATCCCAACTACCACTATAATCAATCACGTAGGATTGAAGAATATATTTAAACATCTAAATAGTTATTTCATCCTGCCCATCTGACTATGGGTGGAAAGTCATACTCAAACTTACCTTAGTCCCCAACCCTTTTTAGAGAGACCGCTAGAAGTGGGATGTCAACTACGTACCACAATAAAAAATAATCAAAACAATAACCCCATAAAATTTCACAATCTCTCAAAGATAAAGCTTCGCATAATCCTCTATCGAAAAGCTAGTCCGCACAAGCCAGAAATTAGCAGACTTCATCATCCAATCCATAATGACCCAAATCGAATCAAAATGGTTCTGAGACTGAGGAAGACCTGTTGTGAAATCTATATTGATCTTCTCCAACTTCCTTTCAGTTAACTTAATCTATTGATACAACCCTGTAGGCCTCATGTGCCCAACTTTTACTTGTTGACACAACAAGTACTTGTGATAGAAAACCAACCACGTCCTGCTTTATGTCACTTCACCAATAGATCTCCTTGAGATCATGTTACATCTTAGTAGAACAAGGATGGAAAATATAACATAAATCATGTGCTTCATCCAAGATCAATTTCCACAAACCCTCTACATTGGGAACACACAACCTCCGTTGGTACCGTCAAGTAACATTGCCGCTAATCTCAAATTCGTCCATTTTTTGATCACCAATGCTACCCTTGATTTCCATCAAGGGAAAATCGAACACTCGCTTCACATTAATATCTGAACCATAAGACAATCTAACTACTTCTTATACCATCATACCACCATCCTTGGAGTCTAATAGAATCACAAGATTTGACAAGCGATGAATATCCTTCAATGATTCTCGCTTTCATTCTTTCACAAGAGCCAAACTAGCCATGGACAACATGCTATAAGCATCAGCAATAATGTTAGCTTTTCCTAGATGGTAGTGAAAACTAATATCATAGTCCTTGAGAAGCTCAAGCCATCTCCTCTGCCTTAAATATAGATTCTTATGCCTGAACACATACTACACACTCTTGTAATCAACAAAAATATCCACATGAATCACATAAAAATATTGCTGACATATCTTTAAAGGAAACACAATGGCCAACAAATCTAAATATTAAGTAGGATCATTCCTCTCATGCACCTGTGATTGCCTAAAAGCATAAGGTATCACCTTTCCAAGCTGCATCACTACACAATAAAGACCATCCCGAGATGCATCACAACAAACCATAAACCCATCATTATCTTCTAGCAAAGTTAAAACTGGATCCAAAGTCAACTTATCCTTTAACTTCTAAAAACATCCCTGACATACATCTGACTAAGAAAACGTAACCTTCTTTTGAGTCAACTTTGTCAAAGAGTCAGCTGCGGATGATAAGCTCTCTATAAATCTCCTATAATAAATACTAAGCTAAAACCAAGAAGCTTTGAATACCAGGTAGATTCATAGGTCTAGGCCACTTCTTCACCACAGCCACCTTCTGTGCATCCACCATGATCCCTTCACTAAAAATGATGTCACCTAAACAAGGTCACTGAATTCAACCAAAATTTCCACCTAGAGAACTTAGCAAACAACCGTTGTTCCCTTAAGGTCTAAAACACCACACAAAGGTGATAGGCATGATCTACCTCACTCTTTGAATACACAAAAATATCATCAATAAATACAATAATGAAGAGATCTAAATACTGCTAAAAAACCTTGTTTATCAGATCTATAAGTGTTGCCGAGGAACTTATTAATCCAAATAACATTACAAAAAATCATAACGCCCATAGCTAGTGGGAAAAGCCATCTTAGGGATTTCCACCTCCCTAATCTTCAACTGATGGTACCCAGACAAAAGATCTATCTAAGAAAAGAACCTTGCACCTTGCAATTTGTCAAATAGATTATATATACAAGGGAAAGGATATTTGTTCAAGACTGTTACCTTATTCAACTGCCTATAGTCAATCCACATACAAAGAGAAGCATCATTCTTGCATAAGAACAACACTAGTGCACCCCATAGGGAAACACTAGGATGAATAAATCCTTTTTCTAGAAGATCCTTAATTTGGTCGTTGAGTTACCTAAACTCAGCCGGAGCCATTCTATATGTACAAATAGAAATTGGAAGATTGTCTGGAAACAAATCAATACCAAACACTATTTCCCTATCCGGAAGGAACACCTGGGGTATAATCTGGTAACTCATTAATCACAGGGTCCAAAGACAAAGGAGGACCCTCAAAATAAGAGTCTTTAACCTAGACTAAGTGATAAGTACAAACTTTAGAGATTAACTATTACGCTCTAAGATAAAAAATAAACTCCCCCCTAGGCGCTAAGAAACAACCTTCCCATTCTATTTCTGGCTTAGTAGGGAGCTTAAATATGACCCCATGGGTTCGACAATACAAATTTTCACAATAAGAAAGCAACAAATCTATGCCCAAGATTACATCAAAATCTACCATACCTAACTCAAATAAATCTGTGAAGTCTGCCTACCACTCATAGATACCACACACCCCTATACACCCGTTCAGAAATTATGGGATCTCCTATCGGGTTAGAAAAAGAAAATGGATTTAAAATAACACTCGGATTAAAACTATATGAGAAGTCACATAGTAAAGGGTAGAACCTAGATCAAGCAAAAAATACACGTCCTGAGAGAAAAGTTGTAACATACTAGTAACGACATCAGACGATGACTCAGATTCCTAAAAAGATGCCAAAACATTCAAACTATTCTAACCAGCACTGGGACTAAGAGTAGTAATAGCAGCAGATGCCACACCACCGATTTTAGGAACAAAAGATGAAGCCACTGAAATATTATTTGTCCCCGTAGTAAACTTGTCAGATGGAAAATCCCTGAGACAATGGCCTACTTCACCACACTTGAAGCACTTATCCCTACTTTCCTCATAGAATCCTTAATTAGGACAACCTCAAAATCAATAAGGAGGACACGAATAAATAGACTAACCTTCTCTTTCCTAAGACTTTATTCCTAGCACTCGAGAAATATCACCACCTTGATAACGCCTATCGCTTGACTTCTCGAGGTAAGGAGCCCTTACAGTAAAGAAAGAACCAGAATCCCCCACTGTTTTTTTGCTATTTACCACCATCTCTACCACCTTAAGACTGCGCACCTTCCTTATTAGAAAACCTACCCCACTTACCCTACATGTCTCTATATTCTGCTTGCCTTCTCTTCTCATCCTTCACCTGCTACATATGAATAGTCAGCCTTGACATGTCCATATCCTTTATGAGAAAAATTGTCTTAGTCTCTAGAATCAGAACTCTATTCAGCCCAAAAACTAACTTCTTTTTTCTTAACCTTATATCAGCCATAAAATTGGGAGCATACCTCAATAACTGATGGAACTTCAAAGAATACTCCTTCACAAAAATTCACCCTTGCCTAAGGTTCACAAACTCCTCCATCTTAGCTTCCCTCAACCCTTGAGGAAAGAATTAATCCATAAAGGAATCAGAAAAGGCCTTCCACAAACCATCATGTTCTACATCACCCTTATCTCTGTCCCACTCCTCATACAATAGATAAGCAACCTCTTTGAGCTAATAAGCGGAAAAGTTTACTGCTTCCATATTAGTAGCCCTCATTACCTAAAAGATCTTCTCTATATCATTAACAAAGCCTAGTAGGTCTTCCTCTACCTTTACTTCCATAAAAGTCAGATCGCCCATCTTTATAAAAAGTCAAAGCCTAGAGGCCTCAGCAGATATAGTGTTGGATGTATCCCGCTTGACTTGAGCAGCAACAAGTTCAGCAATAATAGGTGTTGATTAATAGAAATCTATATTTTTCACATTTCCTAGAGGGACCTGAAAAGTAGGAGGAGGAATAGAAGGAACTCTAATACAATCAAGAATAGTACCATGAGATCTAAATGTAGGAGGTACTTCTTAAGCAATATCCCCAAATGGAATGAAAGAATTTCCTTGTGTTCTAGATCTAGAAGGCATGATGTGAAATATGAACAAACAAGGATTAGAAGAGATTCCAGGACTGAGTAGTCAAGATTGAAGAAAGAATACCAAGAAAGTGAAACATTAAGTGTCTTGCAGCCTCTTCCTTATAAGTATTGCGCGCTACAGACCTCAAAAAGAGACTCTACTCAACACGGCTTTGTAGACTCCCAATTGACCATGAACATAGTCAATGATACCAACTTGACACAATTCGAACTGGGGCCTTGTCGTAATGGGCATCCCAAGTCCTCCTAGGATTGGGGACCAAGCCCTAACACAACTATCTTATACAGCCTTAGATGAGCTAAATTTTGAGCATATAACAAAATTGCGCAATGTTCTTATGAAGTATTTGGGATAGGTTCACAACCATGACCAACCCAACCAATTTTGTCCATAAAAAACCAACCATCCATACCATACCAAACCAAAGAGAATATCAAAACATGATATGAAAGTCAAACCCAAAATGTAATACGAAGGAATAGCAAGAAATTATGTCCGATGATTCCAGCCGCCTAGCTTATTCCAATGCCAAGGATGACACTAATACTAATCCCAGCTATTCCGACCCCCAGAAGTACCATAATGCCTCTATCAAAGATAATACAAATATTTAGTTGGGACATTCCCCCAACCATAGCCAAAACCAATTTCCAGAAAGAAAATAAAAAGTTTAAGAATGTCCAACATAAAATAATGCCTTAAAATAGGATTAAATCTCACCACTTCAGTACGATAAGCTTTTTGTGAATCAAGTACTTTGAAAGAGGAGTCGAACGTACGATTCCTACATAGAGTGGGTAAATAGCCTCCAGTAGATGTGTTAGTGGGTGAAAACTAGCATGAATCAAGGGATAAGGATAATGTAATGCCATTTATCAAAACCAAGTGAACCCCATCCAATGCAAACAACAATACATACATATTAGTGGTAGGATACGGGACCAGGTTTAGCATGACATTTGAAAACTTAACTTGGGTTATTAGCTTAGTCGGTCAACCATCCATGGGTCATATGGGTTCAGCTCCCACCACTAAAAGGGTCCTGGTTCACGTAGCTGCACGACCAGGCAATAACCCTGAGATGACTAGTACATCCCTCCAATATAAATATGACACTTTTATGTGGCTATTGGATACCCCTCTTAACGGTAAATATGAGTTTTTGATTTTGATCCCCCCAGGATCGCCCCCTTCCACAGCTTAGCTTATACTCCGCACCATTAATGCCCAATTAAAACATAGTCCAAACAATCTAATTGTGCATTTATTAACCAAGGCTATTTGATAAATCACTAGTATTGTCATACCATAATTTCATGAATTAGCCATAGCAAAATAATTTAGATTAGGTGACTCTCAATACCCTCTTTATTACCATATTAACCTTATGGGATACTATCATGTTCTCTGTAAGCATAACAAATTAACCTTTAACCTTTTTAAACCATTTGTAGTTTCATGCATAAACTAAAAATAAGCAAGTGTTCCCTTTTAAAAGAGGTAATACAATAAATATATCTTTATAAGCATTTAAGCAAACACCTTTGGGGCATAGTATAACCCAAACCAAATTACATCACTATTAAGCCATTACCACGCAATTACATTATCCAAAAACACCATTAAAGCATAGAAAGAATTATTAAAATAACAAGAAATCATAACCAAGCATTTTACATCAAAACCCCAAAATCTATGATTCAAAACCAAAACATGCAAAAGTAAAAAGTATGAAATAAACCATATAGCCATAACTTTAATTGAAATTACAAGAATTGAAGAGAATCATGCCTTATACCAAGATGATTGATGGAAAGAATTCACCAAGACAAGTTCCGAAGTAATCCCTTAGCTAAAACCCTAACTCTTTGCCCAAAAGCTATTAAGATAATTGTGATATGTTTTCGAAGAGATTTTAAGTGTTTAAGAATAAAATAATAAGGTAAATAACCTTCTATGTGTATTAGAAATTGTGGGTCCTTATTAGGGTATGTAGGAAAATGTCCAGAATACCACCACTTAAATCCTATAAAAACCTAACACAGAGTTACGACTGACCTCTTTACGAGTCATAACCTAGCTTTCAATTGATACCAACCCAATTGTAACCAATCCTCAATCATGGATTACACACTATCTAGTATACAACTCATCCAATTAAGTAGTAACTTCACCATAAGATCCCTACACATAATGCGTATCCATCATAGAATATAACACCAGGAGGATCAAATACCAACCCCCTTATGAGTTACCTATATAACTCATATCTATTCCTTATGAATCACACCCATAAGCCATATCCATTCTTGTATCCAAGACTATCCTACTAACTAATATTTTTCTGCTTACAATAGGTCATCACCACTCGTACCCCAGTTTATGGCTTATACTATGCGTCATAATGGGCTCCAAGAATGAGATTCCTAGAAATTTTCTAAGGGCCCAAACCTTTGATGCTTCATGAGGCCACTCCACTCTGATCACACATGACCTCAAACTGTGTAGACCACTAAGGGGACATAATAATCGGAGCTGAAATCAATTGCTCTATAAGGCACTTGAAGGCTTTCAGACATGCATTATCAAATACAAATTTTAACTTTTTCCCTAAAAGATTCCATATAGGATTCATAATTTTAGAGAAGCCCTTATTAAACCTCCTATAAAAGCCTGTATAGCCCAAAAACTACATATACCTTGAACTGAGATAGGTGGTCGAAACTTGTTGATTACCTCATTCTTAGCTTTGTCCACCTCAGTACCTTATTTAGAGGTCTTGTTCCTAAGAACAATATCTTTTTTTACCAGAAAATGGCATTTTTCCCAATTCAGCAACAAGTTGTACTCTTTAAATATCTGTAGTATGCTTGCCCGATAGGCCAAACAAACATCAAATAAGTCCTTAATAATTGCAAAATTATCCATGAAGACCAATATTGTGTTCTCTACCATATCATTGAATATAAACATCATACATTACTGAAAGGTGGCAGGAGTGTTGCATAATATAAATGGCATTCTCTATAATACAAATGTCCCATCAGGGCAAGTAAATATCATCTTTTCTTGGGCCTTGAGACAAATAGTCATATGATTGTAATCAAAGTACCCATTAAGAAAATAATACCAACCCTGTCCTGCTATTCTATCAAAGATCAAATCCATAAAAGGCATAGGGAAATGGTCCTTCTAAGTTAAGTATTAAGCTTCGTATATTTTATGAAAACTTTCTAATCAATCACCGATCTCATTGGCATATGTTCATTTTTCTCATTTGGAACTACTGCAATTCCACCCATATTTGAAAAAGATTTAACTAGGCTAACCCACTTGTTGTGTACAATAGGATAAAGCACTCCAATATCTAACTATTTGATAATTTTTTTCTTTACACCCTCCTACATAGGAGGGTTTAATCTATGTTGATGATCAATGCTAGGAACATATTCTGGCTTAAGTTGTATTTTGTGAGTACATATACCTGGTGGAATTCCCACAATATCTGCTACTGTGTAACCAATGGCTCATTTGAACCTCTGCAATATGGATATCAATGCTTCCACAAGTGGCTTTGCCAAATTTATAGCAATAATCACCATTAAGGTATTGTTAGCCCCCAAGAATACATAATGCAAGTGATATGGGAGGGCCTTCAATTACAAAACTAGTGGCTCCTAAATAAATGGTTTCACTAAAGGGTTGGTTCTATTTTTTAGATCAAGATCTATCTTCTTCAAAGCTTAATTTTAAAAACCTCTATCATGTGGCGTTTTAACCATCTCATCATATTCATCGATGCCATCACTTTGAAAATTCATAAGTATCACTGTTAATGCCTTAAACCAAAGACTCTCTTAAATGAGTCCAACCCATGTATCAACATCATCATCAATAATGTCAATTATTGCTACTATCCACATATTATCTGGCTGTTTGATGGACTAACTAAAACACATACAACACCACTTGCTCATTATTTAGTCTAAACGTCATCTGCTCTAACTCCATATCAATCAGTGCACTCTCTATGGATTGGAATAGTCTACCCAATATAATAGGGGAATGGAAGTCTACCTCACTATAAAGAATCATGAAATTAGTTGGGAACATAAAGGATGCCATATTTACTACTACATCACAAAAAATGCCCATCGATTTCTTTACAGAAGATTTAGACTTTAACATCTTCATGGATAAGAGTTTGAGTGTTTCCTTCCCCAACATAATTTATATAACTAGTGGAATTAATTTTATCTTGGCTTTTATGTGTCTAAAAGCATGTCTGACATTGAAAGGCCCAACAAAACATGAAATAGTAAATGCTTTGGAGTCCTCTTTCTTCTCTACTATGGGAAAGGAAGTAATCTCACCATAATACTGCACAATATCATTGGGTTTATCCACCCTACCCTTACAGTTATCACTAGAAAAATCACAATCAATACCTATCAATTTCTCAGACTCTACCTAAGGTGTATCATTAATCATCATACTATTATTCTACGACTCTTCATCAGTAGGCATACAGAGATAAACATTAAAATCAACACTTTATGTTGTGATGGATAGATAATGACCAATGTTTGGATTCTGAATTGTGTTGCTCGGAAGGGTACCCAGCTGCCTCTAATTAAACGAAGATGTCTGCCAAAACTGCATCTCTAAATACCTGATTGTAATCACTTGAGACTCAACCTTCTGGATTAGACCTCATATATCCACCATAATCTCCTTAAGATATGTTTTATAGTTTTCTTGACCCTACACCAATTTGGAAAACAATACCTTCATTCTCAATTTAGTACCATGGTTTCTCGGTGGAACATACATGTCACCCTTCTTCAAATAGTAATCATTTCTCCTCCTATCACCATTATGCTCCCTACTGTGATCTCTATATCTATACCCATAATTATTTTGACCTTGGTTTCCTTACCATTTTCCTCGTAAACCCATAAATTTATAATCAAGATACTTAGCCTCCTCTTCCAAGTTAGACTCAGAAGCCTTAGAGGCTAAAACTTGTTCACCAACTACGTTTACCTTCTAAAAATTAATTTTTGTCAACTACTTAGTAAGGAACCCAATATAATTCCTTATCAGTGCAAATTCTTGTGCCACAAAATCATCCACTACTATATTATCATCAGAATCTCCAATTGCAGAAGTGCGAGCACCACACTAAGCTTCATAAATATTCCACCCTGTGTTAGTGAGAGATCTCTGGTCTAGAACCATAGAAGCTACTTCGTAGCATAATCTCATAAATTTGATAGAAAGTAAATGGGGTTTTATGGTAGTAATCTCAAACAAGTAACATAACTTATCTTTTGTTGTAATCAGTCAGAGATGAACACTAGGACTGAGTTCTCCTGGTTTTTCAACTAAGTATTTTTAGCGTGCTTTGTTGAACTAACATGATAGGTTACATGTAGAATTTGATAAGTTACCTACCATCAACTGTTTTGTGGACTCATTGATAGATTTCACCCTTTACATTTTGAGTCTCTGGATTTTGCACAACTAGCCCATATCCTCGATCTCAGTGAACTATTTCCTTATGAGTATCGAGTTATTAGATGACAACTAACTGTCTTACATAGATTATACTGATTAGCCTAGATCAACAATTATCTTAAAACTACGGTTGTGATTATCTTTTCCTAATCCCTACTTCTCTTGTGATGTAAGCAGTTATTTTCTAGGTCAGATCTTAACATTGTCAACCGCTAAGAAATAGATTAAACTAAAGGTAACCACAATACATGCAAGAGTAACAGTTCATAACAAATTAGAACTTACCCTATTTCATCAATTTGGCAGGGTTCCCATAACCCTAGCTCATGACTTTAGCCACTCATTATAGTGAATGAACAAAGGAATTCATAATTAAAAGCATTCAAATAATATCACAATAATCAATGAATAAAACCCAAAGTCTATTGCTAAATTATCCATCAAGCTCAAGAACAAAGTAAGCCCAAGATCAAATGGAAATCATAGAATCAAATATATGGTTTTACATATATAAAGTAAGTAAACTAACTTAAAACATTAAAGGGGTATTTATAAAATACATGGAAACCATAAATATCAAAACTCAAATGAAAAGGAAAGATAAGGTCAATGGACACCTACTAAGCCACCGATGGGTCATCAGTTGTCTACGTAGGTCTCGCCCTCTCGTCTATCTAAATTTGAACTCTCTAGACTTTTCCTTTCTTGAAACTACACTTTCACCTACGGATGGTAGGTGGAACCTATCGATCGTAGGTCCCCCTCAGTAAGGGATAGAGTTTTTTTCCTACACTTTTGAGCCTCTGGACATGTAGTTTCTGACACCTACATTGACACATATGCCTAGTAAGTAGAACCTACAGGTCGTAGGTGCCTAGGTAAGTATCCCAAAACATTAGATTTTATCCTTTTCTTTAGTTTAGCATCAAAAACCCAGTTTCCTCAAAAACCATAGCAAAAGCACATTGTATCTAACAAAACAACCTAAATAACATGCATATTTTAATCATTTTAAGAATTGAAAGTGACATAAATCCATAGAACATAAATAGTGAGCATAGGGATAAGCCCATAAGGTGCTACCTAGGTATATTGAGTCTAGAAGTTAACGCAATTCCTCAATTCACAACCTTTTTATATGATTAGGGATGATGAATGTTGTAATTTCCTTTATATCTCAGTCCCTTGGTATTATTGAGTTGTAATCCATGTTTTACCATGAATTTCTATAACATTATATGTTTATGATCATAAACCCAAATTATATTCTGAAATCTATGATTTTGGAGTTAAGTTGTTAATTTTATTAAATTAACTCATCTTATAAAATCATCATAATAGTTGTATTCTTCTTAGATGGCAGGTTATAAGCACCTGATGACCAAGGATATCATGCATTGTTAGTTGAATACTCATTCTTTCGGCCTTCAAGATTTAGAAGACTTTTACATAAAGGATTTTTCTTTTGGTTTCAGAATACCATATTGTTGATTATTTTTGCATATCAGTATACTTTTAGTTATGGGTAGTACCTAGCATAGTGAGGACACAAGTTCAGATAATGTATGTTGCAGGATTTCATTTCAATAATAGGTTGATTGTATGGTCATTTGGACATCAAATTAGAGGATTCATATCAGCCAATGTTCGTACCCTTGACAAAGTATTGAATACCCATCTATCTAAGAATACTAGTAGGGTCATATTTAGTTCATATAGGGTATGTCAGTTAATGGCAGCTCCCACCACTAAGTATTAGACATTAAATGACCTTATATTCAGTATTTTAGTACATTTAATTATTTCATGATTTTTATTGGGTTGTTGTATCAGTGTATAGTTTTTGGGTTATGTTCAACACCTATGTTATTTTCTGTATTCTTAGGCTACATGGAAAAGTGAATATCTCACATACTCAGTACATTCAAAGCACAGTGTCTCTTTGCACTTTTCTTTTAATATCGGTTCAATCACTCAGTATCTAGACCAAGTATAGTATGATCCTATCATATCAGCAACAGTACATTAGTAAGTCCTCATCATGTAAGGACTAGTATCAGTATTTAATCATATTTTTTATTATTTTAATTTCAGACGGTTAGATTTAGCTAGGGCTTATCCCAACAACTCATCTTATTTAGAGGCTTTGAAACATTTAAATGGATTATGTTTTTAAATTTTTGGATTTATTTATATATTATTACTTGAGGCTTATTTTCCAAAATTATTATTTTTATTTATTATTTCCACATTAGTTAATATTTAGTTATTTTAGTGTTGTAAGTTTCATGGCAAACTATGGCTTAGCTCGGGGTCAATTGTGACACTAAGTACCGTGTTACAACTATAAGGTAGTCTATTGTTTATAGTGTCCTATGGAGTCTTATATCAAGGTTAGGTTGACTAATATTCATGGGTGTTAAATGTTCCACACTTCTAAGTTAGAGGCCATGAAATGTTTTAGGAAAAGTTTTAATTCTTTCATGTTAATCACATGTGATAAAGTGTGAACTCAATAAAAGCCTTCTTATAATTTATTAATGTTACCCAAGTTAAATCCCAAAGAAAGTTTAAAGCAGTCTCTTGTCAAATATAGAACCCAACAAGGTTGTGTCGATCCCAGAAAGAGTAGGTCGAAAATCTATCACTAGCTTGCTGAAGTGATTGTAAATTATAGAAATTAAAAAGGGTTTTGTGAAAATAATAGTAATAGTTAAAATGTTGGGAAATTAGGGTTGTTATCAATATAAGAGGATCACTAGTATTGTGTTCCAACTAACTTCATAACTCCACAGACTGTTCATTCTTGTCTAACTATCTCGGTGCGTTACATGCAAATTCTAACAAATTATATATCACTGAACCATCTCTTGACCTTGGTTTTGGTGAATTTCACTCATCTCCTTTTGGTCTTAGAGTGTCGCATTACTACCCTTATTATTAATCACAAATTACCTATCTCCACTCGATCTTAAATTCATTAGATGATGGTTGATGGGTTCAACTTGTCATTTTGATCTCCTTTTCCTAATCTGTACATCTCTCTCAAACAGGTATCCAATACAAGTAATTTTCAAATAGTTGCACCCATTAAGAAAGCAATAAAAACAAATAAATCCCTAATACATTCAAGAACACCGATCTACAATGAATTTGTATTTCGCCTTCTTTGTTCAATAATTCGTGAACTAACCTGTTGAAAGGCCTAATATTTTTTATTGAAGTAAAAGATCCTACGAGAGCATTTGTGTCTTCAACGTGGAATAGGACTTCTGTTCTTCATCCATCAGGGTTCCTATAACCTTAGTTATAGGGTTGTTTGTTCTCATGGTTTTAAGAACAAACATAGATTTTATCGATGAATGCATAAGAATGAACTTATGAAGAATAAGATTTAAAACACAAAATCTCAGATTAATTGAAAATCCTAAAACAAAGACAATACTTCTAATATCAATAATGTATCGTAGAACTCAAAACAATGTCAAAAGTATATAAAGTGCATAATAATAAAACATCCAAAAGGTATTTATACATTCAAAAGAAATGCTATCCTAAATAGTGTAGGAAATTAGTGTTTACATCTACTCACGATTCATAGTGTAGGAAATTAGTGTTTACATCTACTTACGATTCATAGGCCTAATCACAGGTATAACCTACGAATCATGCCTTCGGTAATGGAAATTAGAGTAAAATCTTAAATTTTGTAGAATATCCTATCTACAAGGAAACCAATGGCTCATATCTTGTACCTACGCCTCATAGGTAGGCTTGTGAAAATAAGACTTTAATCATCAACTTTTAAAACTTTAGGACTTCAACCCATGTGGCTACCTACAACTCTAGGTACTACCCATGAGTTGTAGGTTTCTCAATACCTGCTTATCCTTTTTTCTCTTTCTTTACTCTAAACTCTATATTCCTACATAATAAACACAAAAGTATAACCCATCTAACAAGAATACCTAATTACTTTCACAATTTCATTATTTGAAGCATCGAAAGCTCCATGAAACCATGGCACATCAACACCCTCAACTTATAACATTTGCATTTACTTGGTCAACTAACAAAAAAGTTAACAAACATGATGCTTATTTAAAAGAAAGTTAAGGCACCTACTGCAGTCAACTTATTTTAGCTGATAAGTATGATAAAAAATAAATCAAGTGATGGGATTAGATTAGAAACAAACAACCATGCATATATGCAATTGACAATACCAAAACAAATAAGTAGTTAATAATGCAACCAATGGCTATCACAACAGGGAGGTCCCAACTCTCATGGTATCATCATACATGTCAACGCAGGGACTACATAAAACATCACGATCTCAAATAAGTTCAAACAATATGCATAAAATGTCATAGGCTTGCCGTTATTTTCTATACCTTAGTTTTTCAGATAGTTGGACTAAGATAACTATAGGAACTTTCTAGCCTTGTAATTTTGGCTTAGGACATATATGGTACATATGGGACATTGCGACTCACCTCCCTTGACACTAAATTAAATTATGGCCTACACTACTTAACGATGCTTCTTTTACTCTCCCTTTATTTGGTTTATTACTTATTAGGATTTGGTGTGGTTTCCTTTATTCTTTGCATTTATTCACTTTTTTCTTCTTTTTTATCATACTCAACCCTACTTTATTTTTCTTTTATTCAACGCCCTTATTCATACCTATATTCAACTACACAACCATATGATAGCCACCCTCAACTTAGGCAATTTACCTGAATTGAGTTACATAGTGTCCAAGGAAGGACTAGGGCCAAAATAGTTCATTGTAATTAAACGGGAATGTGAAAAGGTTAAAACAAAAAAATAGGTCAATTTTTGCTAAAATTAGGTATCAAGGAATATTTAATCATATTTAGTAGGTCATTTAGGATACAAGAGGACTTATTCAAACACGACCTACGATTATATCCCAACCAACCATTCTAAAACCTATGGAAGAGTTATTGGGAAAGTTCTTGATTAAACGCCAAAAGTGAACTAGGTAAATTACTCACACAAACGTAGTATAGGGTTACATTATCAACTAATACCTATCTAATTCTTGTAATGTTAATCTGTGATTATTTTTTCCCTAATACTAATGCTATAACAAGATTCAAATGGTCACAGATATATTCACAACACATAGTTCATAAAAATAGTAGGAGGGATATCATTTGACTGCACCAAGATTCCATATTTTTCTACTAGTCAAATAAAACAAAAATAAAGCATATCTAGAACACATCATAGTAACCTAAACATGTTGGATATACTATGATAACAAACTTTGGGGAAAAGGCACGATAATAAAAACCCCAAGAGTACATCTAGACCCACAAGTGAACTTACCCTTATCAAATAAGCATGCATTATCCCTAATGAATTAGGTCAAAGTGAAACAAGAAAGTTAGGAACATAACTATGGCACCTTAGGTGCATAGATATAATGTCAAACATAATATCACAAATTATCACAAATACAAAAATATCATGACACCTTGGGTTTTCTCCTACGCAGCACCCAATTTAACGTTGTGACATGATGTAGGGGCCTTAATTACTTATACTTCATAATGGTATAGTGTTGGATTATAGGATTATGAAAACATTTTATTACCCAAACCACCCTCATATTTGTTTGCTCATAGTTATACAATGCTCTACCTATTTATATATCCACCAATGCTCTACCCTGACTATAAATAGTGTCCCAAAAATTATGGGTATCTCAAAATCAATCAGTTAATCTAAAAGATGAAGTCTTTCACCTTGACAAAAACAACAAATGATAAGCCTACAAGCTTCTTAACCATATGATCCACTAGAAATAATCGCATCTACATTGGTTTTATAGGTCTCAAGATTGCAAGTAATGTCGAATTAATTCTTCCGCTAATTTCACATAAAGCCTTGGAATAAAAGATGACCCAATCGTAAAAGGAATTGTGAAGGCATCGGGGTAACTTTTTCATTTGTACAAGAAATACATATGTAATTGCACTACAATTATGCAAACAACCAATATCTCTATAACTAATAATATCTTATTTGTCCCTAAATCATTCATAAATTTTAAATAGGCCAACATCTATTCTAGGGCTTCAAGAATAGGGATGTTCACGATCAACTCCTTAAGCAAAGAAATAAACTTCTTATGCTTCCCTTTTCTAGCTTTCTGCTTCAAGCTTAGGGGAAACAATGGAAAAGGTTGAGGAATAAGTTTCATTACTTGTGTGACCTTACCTTTTCCTTTATTTTGGCTCTTTTATTTACAACTATAGGCTTCAGAGATATTGAACCATTAGTCACAAAGTTATCTTCTTCATCATTGTCTACTTCATTAATGTCTACAACGTTATTCCTCACATTATATACCACTTGAATGGGTGGATCAATATTAGACTTTTTCTTGAAGTAGTAATTGATAAACAATGAATGTATTTCTTTGGATTCTTAGTTGTGCTCCTAGAAAGAGTTCTTGGTTGATGATACTTCAATGAGCCAGACATTTTCCAAAACTGTTGCTAAGCTATTTAGTAGCGGTTACATGTGATTCTACCTTCTATATCAACCCTGATATATCTACCTTAACATCTTTAAGGTAACTCTCTTGGCTTTCTAAACCATTAAAGAGATTTGAAAGCAATGCTTTCATACTTAAGCTAATAGACTCTCTCTCATGATTCCCAGGAGGAATATAAAGATCACTCTTCTCCTTGTAATCATTATTTCTCTTCCAGTGTCTATTTTTCTCTCTACTCCTATCCTTATATCTATCTCCTTAGTAGTTCTGACCTTGATCTCTTGCCTCGATTTCTAAATGTCCTAGTTATACCCTTGGCCCTTGGCTCAGAAACTCGATATCACTCTATTTATGTACTTTTATTCTTCCTCAAAATAAGAATCTTCATGTCTAGAAGATTTACCTTAAGCACCCATAAAATTTACCTTTTCTACTATAATAGCTTCAAATTGTTTGTAAGAAACCCAATCTAAGTCCTCAATTATGCTACCTCTTACGCCATTGTATCATTTATGGCTATATTCTCACTAGGCGCCCCAATAGCATTAATATCAGTCGGTCTATCTAGATCCAATGTATACCACCCTCAATTGATTTTAAGAATATTGTCTAAAATTTTTAAAGCATGATCATATCAAAGACTTGTCAAAGTTCAACCTATAATAGTATCAGCCACAACCTTTGTATTTGTATTCAAGGATATGTACAATATCTACAACAAGTTCCTCCTCGACATTCTATTGCTTATAACATTTATCAGCTTATTCTTAAACCTCAACAATGTATCATACAGTGGATTTGAATGCAACTATAAAAAATTATCAATCTCATCCTTTAATAGTAGATTTTAGAAGATGGAAAATTTCATCCAAAAAACTGTCCTCAACTGGTTCCAAGTATTAATGGACCCATGTGGTAGCTTTCCTAACCATAAATTAGTTTCTTATATTAGAGAGAATGGGAACGACTTTAGGCGTATAACTTGCTGACTCAACCCAGGCAGATAGTAAGAAGTAAAAATACCTAAAAAGTTCATAAGGTACATGTTTGCATCATCAGTATTCAAAGTAGCAAATACTCCTTTCAAATTAAACAAATGGATCATTCTGTTCATAATATTAAATATTGTTTCTTTGGGTAACTCTGGAGGAATGATCTGTCTCAATTGGTTCAATATACCTTATATCTTTTTTCCAGATTTTCAGAATTTGGCAAGTACTTAAAAATGGGTAATTGACTTCTATTCCTTCTATATCTATCTCTGTCAAGTGCTTTTTAGATATACTTTTATTATTGTCTAGCCCCTTTCTTAGAATATAAAGCAAGTGTAGCCTAAAACTTTCTTTGGCCACTAATTGGGAAGTAGTCTTATCGACCATTTCTTAAGTACCATGTAGAGGTGGCTGAGTTAATGCGATAGGGTCATTAGAAAGCCCTCTGTATTGGGCTCCTTGATAATACTCTTTTACTCTATCTATCTTGCAATAATTTTGTAAGGTACATTTAAGCTTAAGATCAAGTTTAATTAGGGGATGTCCTTTGACTTTGAGTACTGGGCATACAACTATGTTTGCCCAAGAAATAGTAGAAACCCATAAATCAACAAATGAAACAAATCACATCAACGCCCTCAATCAATAAATCCATAATCATATTCCCCGCCAGCGATGCCAAAATTTGATGTCACACTTATTATACACCTCCTTGAAAGTATAAAGCAATCCTTTGTCAAATATAAAACATGAACAAGTTGAGGTCAATCCCATGAGAAATACTTTGGAAATCTATAATCTTGGTGATGTAATTGGAAATTGGAAAATGTAAAATTAGGGTTTTCAAAAAATAATAGTAATAGTAATAACATTGGACATGTAGGATATCTATATGAGACGATCACTGGGAACGACTTCATAATTCCACAGAAACCTCATGCTTGTCGAACTATCTTGATACCTTACATGAAAAATCTAATATGTCATGTACCACCTAATGGTATCTCTACCTTAGTTTGGTTAATATACTTATCTCTTGTTGTTCTTAGAGTGTTGCTTTAATAACCCTTGTTCTTGATCTCATCTTAACTATCTCTTCTCAGTCTCAATTTAACTAGATGAAGGATCATAACTTCAAATTACTATTGTGATCTTGTTTCCTAATCTCTATCTCTCTCAAATAAGTATCGAATGAGGGTAAGTTCCTAATATTTGTAAACATTACCTAAGAAATCAAAGCAAAGAAAATGTGAATACATAAAATAACACCAATCTAGAATGACCTTGCACTTTACTTTCTTTGTTAATCGAGCAAGGTTCCCACAACCTTAGATTTTGGGATTAGCAACTCATGGTTGTTAGAAAACACATAGATTTCATAGATGAAAGCATATAAATGAACATTCAAAGAATAAGAATAAAAACCCAAAATCTTAAATTAATGGTAAACCTAAAAACCAAGAATAATTATTTCATGATCAATAATGTATCTCAAAACTCAAAACAATTTCAAATGTATATAAAGTGCATAAACAAATAATAACACTTCAAATGGGTATTTGCAGATTAAAAAAAGAAATCATATCCTAAAAACTAAGAAAACAGAGTCGTCATCTACTCATGATTCATAGGTTAAATTGTACGTACAACCTATGAATCATACCTTGGGTCATGGAAATCAGAATAAAATCTTCAACTTTTCTGAATCTCCTACTTATGAGACAACCTACGGGTTGTAGGTTATACCTATACCTTATAGGTAGTATCATGAGAATTGGTCTTCAATCGACAAATTATATATCTTTAGTAATTCAATCCACATAGATACCTATGGCTTATAGGTTCTACGTACGAATAGTAGGTTGACACATAGGTAGCCTTCTTAGTACCTCTTAATCCCTATTTCTAAATCTTTTCTCTGAACTCTATTTTTTTGCAAAATAAAAAAAAGCACATCATATCTAATAAGAATACCTAAGTACTTGTACAATTTCCTTATTTTAAGGATTGAAAGTTCCATGAAACCATGTAATATCACTCATTATCTACACATTTATAAAAAATAACCACCTAAGAGAAATAACTATAGGAGGTATCAAAGTGCTAATGAATTTTGAATCGGCAAGCACCACCACCAACTCTAGAAAAATCTCAGAATGAACAAGTCCCCCATGTAAAATTTAGGGTTGATTTTATAGTATAGCCATACCATAACCACTTAGAATTACCAGTAGGTTGTTGCCCTAGCTAATTTGATAGTGAATACAATAGTTAATAGAGTTAGAGACTTTAATCTTGTGTATTCTCTTGTATTCTTTGAGTCTAAGTATGATGAGTATCCACGAGAGTTATTTTATAGTATTAAGAATGTTATTAAGATCATGGGTGTCACTCTAAATGAAAGAGATATCTTCGCTTCTTATAGTTACAAAGATTGTCTTACACCTGGTGTAAGAAATAAAAGGAGGATAAAGGTGCAAATGTAGGAACGATAGAGTGGGATGAGTTTAGTATTACATTTCTAGAAAGGTCTTGACCTAAGATAAGCTAGTACAGGAATTCATAAATCTGAAGTAGGGTAACTTGAGTATGAAGAATATTCTCTTAAGTTTATCAGTTTTCAAAGAGTGTAGGACTGCTATGTTAGTTCAAGAGATGGACATCTCGATGCTGATAGTTTATGATAATATATTGAAGAAGATAAAATTAAGGAAACGAAAGATCGAGTAAGAGGGAAAGAATAGGTTGTTTAAATTTCTTTTAACAAAGAAAAATGGTTGAAACATTTCTTAGTTTCACCAGATATCATTAGCTTTAACCCCATTATCTACTTGCTCTAGTGCCTAATTTGGGGAAAGAGTATCAAGATAGTGAACTAGGATCTAATTCCTCGAGTTGTATCACTAGTGGATGTAGTAATCTAGTTGGAAAGAGGTGTGATAATTATCACCAAGGAGAGTGTATAGTCGGTGAAGGAATTGTTTTGGGTAAGGCAAGCCAGTGCATTATTTAAAAGAGTGCCTATGTTCCTATCAAAAAGTGAAGATACTGATAAATAGACTTAATTAAACACTTGATAGCTCCAACAGGTCACCTTAATGAGTAGGTTCCTCATCTAATGTTGGTATCTTTTAGCGTTAGAATATGTTTAATGTCCTTCAGACCCGACAAGATCTAGAAGGTTTTCATGTTGTTGACGCAGGTACATTACTAGTCTTCAATATTTATGTTTATTTATTATTTGATCCTAGAACATACTTTTTTTTGTAATTTCCTACATAGCAGTAGACTTTGGTGTTAGCCCTAAAATTTTATCAAAACCTTTTCGGTGTCTACTCCAGTTGGTGATTAGTCATAGCTAGAAGGGTATACAAAAATTGCCCTATTAGAGTTTCCAAACATTCACTGCAGTTGACCTTATAGTATTAAACATTGTATATTTTGATGTCATTCATAACATGGATTGGATACAGTCTTGACATGCCACTATAGATTAAAGAAAGAGAGTAGTCTAATTTTTGTTTCCAAATGAACCATTTCAAAAGTGGAAGGTAGTACTTCAGTGCCTATAAGTCAATTTGTCTCTTACTGTTGCCTAGAAAATTGGTCTTCAAAGGGTGCATCTACCATCTTGTTTGGGTAAGGATTCAAAATTTGTTGCCCTAACTCTTGAATGAGTTCCAATGGTAAATTAGTTTTCAAAAGTATTTCTTCAATATTTGTTCAGAGTTCTGACCGAGTGGGATATTGACTTCAGAGTAGATCTATGTCAATATACCCAACCTATTCAATTCCACCCTACAGAATTGCTCCAGTCGAGCTTAAGAATTTGAAGGAAAAGTTGAGAGATTTATTAGACAAGGGTTTTATTAGGCCCAACATCTCTCCATAGGGTTCTCCAAATCTTTTTGTGTGCATAAAAGATATTCTATCATAATATGCATCAGCTATTATCAGTTGAACATGATCAATGTCAAGAATAAGTGACCAATTGCTTGGAATGACTAATTCTACCAGTTTTAGAACATAAATTATTTATCTAAGATAGATCTCAGATCAAGATATCAACAACTCAGAGTTAGAGAATGTGAAATTCTAAATACAACCTTCAAAACTTAGTATGGTCACTTTGAATTTGTTGTTATATGATTTGGACTAAAAAATTCTCCTACTAGTTTTATAGACTTGATGAATAGGGTGTTCAAGTAGTAATTGGACATCTTTATTATAGCCTTCATAGATCACATCCTCATATATTTTAGGAGTGATGATGGACATGCAGGCCGTTTAAGAATTGTCTTGGAGAATCTCAAAGATCACCACCAATTTGCTAAGTTTATAAAGTGTTAATTCTTATTGAAACTAGTAGCATTCCTTTGTCATATTATTTCTTGTGAAGGTATTCACTTCGATCCTTAAAATACCAAAGCAGTTAAGAATTTTCCAAGACCTATGTCTCTATAAGATAACAAGAGTTTCTTAGGTGTTGCTGGTTACTACAGATTGTTTGTCAGAGAATTTTCCTCTATTTATCATCCCATATCAAAAATGACACAGAAAAAAATCAAATTTCAGTGTTTAGATTTATGTGAGAAAAGCTTTCAAGACTTGATAACTTGACTCATCTCTTTTTTTATTTTAACTCTACTAGAGGGTTCAAATGGTTTTATGGGTTATTGTAATATTTCTAGATTTGGATTTGGTTGTGTGTTGATGTACTAGGGTAAAGTAATAGCATATACCTCTAGAAAACTCAATCCTAATAAAAACATTTCCTAATTTATGATCTTGAATTCGTCGCAATTGTTTTTGCATTAAGAATATGGAGACATTATCTCTATAGGGTTCATGTTGATGTGTTGTTCACTAATCACAAGATCCTTTAGTATTTGTTTAAATACGAAGATCTAAATCTTCATCAGAAGAGATGACTAGAGTTGTTGAAGGATGTAAAGCCAATATGGTGGTTGATGCTCTTAGACAATTATCTATGAGAAGTGTTGTTCATATGGAGGATGAGAAGAAAGAGTTGGTTTGTCAGGTTCACTAGCTTTCTAGATTGGGAGTTTTGTTTGTTGATACAGCCATAGGTAGTATCTTTATTCAAAATGGTTCAAAATTTTCTTTGATAGTTGAGGCGAAAGAAAAGCAAGATACTTATCCTATTTTTCGTATGTTAAATGAAATGGTACTATGTTAGAAGGTTGAGATTTTCTCCCAATAGGGATATAGTATTGTTCATTGTCAGGGCAGACTATGTGTCAGGATGTAGAATACCTAATATAGCAAATGCTAGTAGATACTAACATTATTTGTTATTCCATTCACCTAGGAGCCACTAGGGTTTATTGTGATTTATGGGAAGTCTATTGGTATAATTACACGAAAAAGGATATAATGGAATGTGTGGATTAGTGTCCAAATTTAAAAAATGTTGGGTAGAGAACTATAGAACTAGAGGTACATATCGAAATATTAGCATTCCTACTTGAAATTGGTAAATGGTGAACATGGATTTATTATAGGGTTTCCTCAAACTCGTCGACAACATAATTTTATTTGGGTTATTTTGGACTAAATGACTATGTCGACCCAGTTTTTACTCTTTAACACTTTGAATTTAGTTAATGACTACACTAGATACTATCTTATTGAGTTGGTGAAATTGCATGGAGTCCCATTGGCAATTATTTCAGATATGGGTGCCTATTTTACCTCTCAATTTGGGAAGACGTTTTAGAAGGGTCTTGGTACCCAAGTTCTTGATAGTATATCTTTTCACCTACAGACTGATACTTACATAGAAAGGACTATTCGGACCATAGAGGATATGTTGAGAGCATGTGTTCTAAAGGTAGTTGGGATGATAATTTGTCTTAGACCAAGTTTTCTTATAATAGCATTTATTACTTTAGTATTGAAATGGCCTGATTTAAAGAACTTTATGGTAGAAGGTACCGATCTACTAAAGATTTGTTTCAAGTTTGTGAAGCTATGTTGATAGGGAAAGATTACGTTCATAAGGCTATTGATATTTTTTAGATGATTACAAAAAGGGTGAAAACAATATCAAGTCATCAGAAGTCCTATACTAATATGTGAAGGATGGAACTTAAGTTAACATTGGTGATTGTGGCTACTTAAAAGTTTTCCCCAAGAAAGGGGTGAATAGATTCGGTAAGAAGGGAAAGCTAATCCCCAACTTTCCTAATCCTTACAAGTTTGTGGGTCATTTTTGCAATGTAGCCTATGAGTTGGATTCGCTTATAGTGTATTTTGTCTTCCACATTTCTTTGTTAAAGAAATGCATTGGTGATCCCAAATTGTTTGTTCCCCTAAACAATGCGAGTGTAAATGATAATCTCTTAGACGAAAGGGCTTGGGTTAAGATCCTTGATTATCAGGTTCAAAACCTCAGGAATAAGAAGGTCGCTTTGGAATAAGTTCTATGATCAAATCAGAAAGTTGAGGGAGCTACCTGGGAAGCAGAGGCAGATATGATAACCAAGTACCCCCATCTTTTCTCTTCGAACTCAGCTCCAACTTGTTCTAATATTTTTCCTTAAATTAATTAAATCGTTTTATCTCATGTCGCTCAGCTAATATCCAGTAATAACATTCATTCATTAGTTTGATCCAGTCCATGTTTAGTTATAGACTTAGTATCATGTCAGTATTCAAATCATAAAATCCAATATTGGGACTGCAACTCTTTCTCTTACTCTTTAGCTTAGTTATTTTTTATTCGAGGATAAATGACCCTAAGGGGGAGATATTGTGAAATCCCAAAAATCCAAGAAAAGATTATAACCATGATTCAAGTACTTGTAGGATCAAAAATCATTTTTTCATAGTATAATAGTGATTTAAACACGTAGTGAGGGCTTAAGTAACTCTTACCTCATTCCTATGTCAAAAACCTTCCTTATCAATTAATTTCTTGAGAAGAATTATTCTATAGTCAACTTCAAATGGGAATAACTTCTACATTTTGAAGTTTTTTTCAATTAAATACTAAAGCAATGACAGATATTTGAACATTTCAAAATTATGAAGTTTAACCTTAGTTCGATATCGGAGTAAAATATCATGGCCATTTAGTGGAGCATTGTCCAACAGTGAGATGCCATGATATAAATAATAACTGTGGTTACATTTTATGACATACAATGTACTTTTTTGGTAAAAATATCCCTAAAAAACTAAAAATTTTCATGTATACCTTCCACCCACTCGAGAAATCTACTATCTTAGTCATGATCGTAAGTCCTAATGATGATCCGATTTGAACTTCCAAGCTATGAAACAAGGAATGATCATGAATGGGTTCCATGATTTTACCATGACTTTCTAATCATGTTTAGAGAACCTCCAATAAATATCCCACCCATGAGCACCACCCACGCTTGAAGGTGGATCCCAAAATTATGGAAAGGTTTCATACGTGCCTTCCAGCAACTTTTATGTTAGAAATTTTAAAGGGAACATTAGCCTTTTCTCACTCTTTTAACATCAAAACTATGTAGTTTAAGTTATTTCAAGGATGATTATTAAGATTAATATTACCCTAAGCCCTCATTACCCAGAAAAAATATTTGACACTTTTTTTAACACTAAATTTTTTGAGAAATTTTTCTTCCATAAAGGGAAACAAAGGTTTATATCATTCAAGCTCTAAGTCCAAGGAGTTCTTTAGGGTTCTCATTTCTAGGTATTTGAGATTTCAGAAATTGATTTTCTTTTACCCATTGTGTCACAAATGTAACTCAATTTCTCAGTTCAGTTCCTTTTTCGAAACATAGGGCTCATGAATTTTTTAAATTCCTTGATATCTCATTCCCTTAGTATTATTGAGTTGTAATCCATATTTTTCCATGAATTTCAGTACCATTATATGTTCATGATCATAAAGCCTAATTATATTGTGGAATCCATGATTTTGGACTTAAGTTATCAAATTTTTTAAATTTAGTCAATTGACTAAATTTTCATAATAGTTGCATTCTTTTGAGATAATGGGGTGTGGACAGCCGATGACCTAGGATATCATGAATTTTTATTTGGATACTTATGATTTTGGTCTTCATGATTTTTAATGCTTTCAAATATATTATCTTTATTTTGTTTCAGATTTTCAATATTGTTGAGCATTTCAACATATTGGTGTACTTTTTGTAGGGAGTAATACTTAGCATTGGGAGGGCATGGGTTTGATAACCCAAGTCCCAGAACTATGTCGCTAACATAGGTTGATATTATAGTCCTTTGGAAATTTGATTCGTGGATTCAGATAAGAAAGTGTTTGTACCCTCAGAAAGGTATTGAACACTCATCCAACTAGGTTACTAGTTAGGATCTATTTAGCTCAAATAAGGTATGTTGGTTAATAGTAGATCCCACAATTCATTCTCATACCTCACGAGACCATTTATTTGGTATTTGATTACATTATATTGTTTCAATATTATTACCAGTTATTGCTGCAATCTACATTTTTTAGTTCATGTTTAGCTCCTAATATTATTTTCACCATTCTTAAATTAAATAGTGTAGTGTATATTTCACATACTTAGAACATTCAAAGTACTGATCATATACTCTCTTTGTGTCATATTATCTCATAAAATAAGTTTGGATGCTCAGTATCAAGATGTAGCATAGAACAATCCACCTTCAAATTAGCAACAATATATTTGTGAGTCCTCATTATACGAGGACTAGTATCCATTTCAGAAGGTTAGAGTTAGATGGGGGCTTGTCCTAGTAACTCATATTATTTAGAGGGTTTCATATAGTTAGATAGATTATGTCTTTAACTTTATGGGTTTATTATTATACTGTCTGTTGAGGCTTATTTTCCAAACATATTATTTTTGTATGTTATTTTTCCAATAGTGATTGCTCAGCTATTTCAATAGTCTTAGTGTCATGCCAGGACATAGGTTAGCTCAGGGAAAATTTTGACTCTAGGCATCGTCTTATGACTAGGGGTACTATTTGGTCATTAAATTTAAACTTAAACATTCCTTTTCATATACCATACTGCTATTTACTTTATGTTCTTGTTTTTCATTTTCCTCATATGTAGACCAAGTGTTGAATTATTTCCTCGTTACATGATGGGATCTTAAAAACCATCAATTGGAACAAGAGTGTTATTATGTAATTTTTAACAACTAGGCATATTCCTAGTTTCTATTGCAGTGCCATCCAGTCTTGATGAAGGACAATCAACTACTCGGCCCTCAAGGTTCAATGGCCAATTCTACAATTTGTGGAAATTTTAAAACATGATTTTATTATGAAAGAGGATAGTGAAATATGATATGTCATTTATAATGGACCCTATGTGCCTATGGAAGTTGTTAAAGAAGGGGAAATATCTCTATCTATTTCTAAAACTAATAAAGACAATAATGAAGCTGATAGGAAGAAGATTAAAAAAAATTAAAAGTCTAAGAATATTCTTGTGTTTTGGATAGGACCTAATAAGTACAAACAGGTCTCTGCTTGTGATCTATAGAGAAAATAGGGGAAGCTTTTTATAATTCTCATTAGGGAACAAGTAAAGTAATGCAAGCAAAGATTGATATGCTTACTACTCAGTACCAGAAATTTAAGATGAGTGAAGGTGAATCCATTATTTATATGCATACTCCATTTACATCTATTATGATTGAACTCGAATGTGTTAGATAAAACATCAAGATGTATAATCTTTCCTGAACGATTTTGAGTATCTTGCCCCCTCATGAGAAATCAATGTGAATGCAATCTTTGAGGCAATGGAATTATAAACTATGATGAGTACACTTATTAGAAATTTGAAGACTTATGAGCTATAGTGTAAGTAATATTCAAAAAGAAATGATCCCATTAAAGAAATTAGCATGGTTATGAAGGAAGGTACAAATGACTCTAGTGATGATAAACACAACATTTCCTATATCACTCAAATATTTCAAAGAATGGTGAGAAGAAGAGGTTTTCAACACAAAGGAAACAAAAATAAGGGTGTCAGAGGAAATGATATGTGCCACAAATATGGAAATCCCAATCATTATATATAAGATTATCCTCAAAATAATGGAAATCTCAGTCATTATATCAAAGATTATCCCTTTTATAAGATGGGCTGCAACAAGTTAACCAACAAAAATTTAAGAATGACTTATAAAAGGAACCAGGTCTTTGATAGAGACAAAAGAAGAGAAGAAAGTCAAAAGACATTTAAGTAAAACCTGGCATCTTGGGGAGACTCCTTAATTGAATCGGATAGAAAGGTGTATGGTGATAACACATCCATGATCATAATTGAAGATGAGACAACAAGATCTTATTTCTTACTAGCTTTCATGGTGAAGTATGAAGATGAAGTAGAAGTTGTGGTAACTATTTTGACATTCAAAGAAAAAAACTTGAGAAACTATTCTAAGAAAGAATTAAGATTTTTAGAAAATATGTTATCATGCCTTTAAGATTTTTAGCAAATATCTTATGATTCCTTACATAATCATTTGAAATAGATAAAATATCCTTATCCTCATGGAATTCTATGCTTGAAGTAGCAGTTTCTATGATTAAATAAAAAATATAAAGTGACAAACTTAAAAGTATATATAAGAATGTGAAGGAAACAGTGTCTTTCACAAGTCTTGAGAAACTAAAAAGGTTAGTATAGACATTGTTACCTCTATTGAAGAAAATTAGGATCTAGAAAATAATTTGAGCATCACTAATAATGAGCTAGAGAAATCATTTTATTGGTCTGCATCCTTATAAATTATTCTATGAAAAGTGGTATGAGGTTAAATTTTAGAAAAGATCTTGCATATGAATAATATAATGCTCCTTATAACCCTCATAGAAAGTATGTATCTATTTTAGATAATGTACTCATAGTGGGAAGAATGGTCACTACAGAGAAAAGTGTTAAGCTCTTCTCTAAACAAACAAAAATTATTTGAAATTTTCTCAAACAACCAATATCTTCAAGGGAACTGGTCCAAAAAAGATAAGGCCTACTTTACCTGCATGGTCCAGAAGAAATCTTATCCATCCTTTTACTCATTCAAAGGTACCCATGCCCATGTGAGTTCCTAAGTTTAACTAATGACTATGCTTGTAGTTCGCGGTGATATCAAGCATTTAAAATATTAAAAAAAATCATGGATAGTGGTTGATCAAGGAATATGACTGATAAAAATTGAGAATTCTCTCTTAGTCAAAACATTTTAAGGATGTAGTGTGTCATATGGGGATATAACAAAATGACATATTCTTGGTGATTGTAAGATTTGTATGTCTCTTGCTCATGCTATTGAAGATGTTTGCTATGTTAATGGTCTAAAGTATAACTTATAATGTCTCAAATATGTAACAGAGGAAATAAGGTGAAGTTTTATTCAATTTATGTACAGTACAAACTATTAAAAATGGTTATGTGACTTTTGTTGCCCAAAGGTGCAAAAATATGTAAGTGGAAGATCTTGAATTAATCTATAGTGTAAGATTAAAATTTCTATTTTTTATTGGAAATGATGATGTGTTATTGCACAAAAGGTTAGGGCGTGTGAGCTTTTCACTACTTAATGTGCTAATGTCAAAGGAACTGGTGTGTGAACTGCCCAATAGAATACTTGTAGACTGTAAAATATGTGGTTATTGTGTTAAAGGAATGAAGTTTCATTCCTCCATCAAGTCAAAGATAAAAGTTAGTTTTTCTAGGCCACATAATCTTCTTCCTAGGATCTTTGTGGACAATTAGAGAATCCCCGCCATGGAGAAAAGAAATATATTTTTACATTTGGGGATGACTATTCAAGGTATACTTGGAATTTGTTCTTAAAAAGAGGGAATGAGACACATCAGGTGCTCATTGTATTTGAAAAATAAGTGCAAGTCATGATGGGAAATAATATAGTAAGCATCTAATCATATCATGGGACTGAATTTTGAAATGTCATCTTTGATGAATCCTATGATGAGAATAGATCAGTCATAATTTCTCAATTCAACAAATTCCTCACCTAAATGAATTTGTGTAAAGGAATAAGATAATTCCTGGCTTATTGCAAGAATAATTTTGATTGACAGTGGTATTTTAATGCCCTAAATCTGGTACCCAGAGCACTACACGATGCTCATGACCCCTAAGGACCATAAGCTAACCCATGTTTGATATCTGTAACTGAGCACTGCATAATATACTGTATAAATGTAGAAAAGGCTGAAAGGCCATAAGGTTCAAATGTCTGATAAAACATAACATCTAGAAATAAGGTATATCAATACCAAAACAAAAGTAAAACAACTGTCTAAACATGCTATAGTCTGAAAGCCTCTAAACTGTTTGAACGAGGAGTTAATGGGACACATCCCCAACTAACTCCAACTACTGAAATAAACTAAGTACTAAAAGAATGAAATAATCAAATAATAAGATCATTGAATGATGAGGACTCACTGCTAGTCTGTCTACTGAATGTCTGATCTACTAAGGGTACTGTGGATCTAGTACTTTTGAACCTATGGTATAAAAACACCATAGCGTAAATGCGTCAGTATGATTGAATGTACTGGTATTAAAGTGAGGTAGGCTTAATGCAAGGGGTTTATATGCATAAACAATACTAACTAACTGAATAACAAGAGCGTGAGAATATGTGCATAAATTCATGAACTATAACTGAGATCATGATATCACCGAATCTAAATACTAATAACATAAGTTTCGAATAACCAATATACTATTATCTGAATGACTTTGTCTGACGGTCCTGTTTCTGATGGAACTAGCTAAGTTTTGCACTGAACTGGGTGACTGTATCTGACAGTCCTAAATTATGTAGAACTATTTAAGTTCAATTACTGAGACTAAGTCTGCAACTGTAACTGTGGAAAGTAGTCATCTAAATGACATGCCCCTAATGAGATAATATAATTGAGTTAGGGTTCAATCTGTAACACCAATTGGAAAGGTGTCAATAGCGTACCACTAGTAAGTACAAGCTTTGAGTAATCACTCATCTAACAAGTAGTCTAAGGAGAATGGTGGGACCCTCATCTAACAGGTTAATTCACCTCATCAACCTTCATCTAACAGGTTATATGTCTCAACCTATGCTAGATACGTAGTTCTAGAGTGCAAGGATTGATTGTAATAATCACACACTCTACTCGTAGGTGAGTTCCCATCCTTGGGCTCACTAGGTGTTGAATCCTACTACCATCTGATTAGACACTGATTTAATTATACCAAACTGGCTGGACTGAGTTCACTGAGTTTCTTTGACTAATAGAATATTACTGAGATCTAATAACTGAAAGAGATTACTAAGATTACTGAGTTTTCCCGAGTCATAAGACTGACTAAATTCTACTGGACATGGCTTTACTGAGAGTATCTTGAAAACCGACACTGGCTCTAAGCACAAAGCTAAATTTTTGGGTATTAAATACCCCCAGGACTTGATAGCATAAAAGTAAATTCATGGCACCAGTTCAAAAAATACAATAATGGCTATAGATATATATCCATAATTCATTGACTAAGATATTTCATCAAACACATGGGGAACATACTTTGATTATACCATCATCAATGCATCTAATTATACTGGTTGCATAAATAAATTTACAATTTGATAGTTTTATCATGAATATTATGCAAATCATCTCATACTAGGATCAATCATTGGAACATGTAATTTAAAACATGAATCAAAACCCCACAATAACATAGACATGAATTTCAATTCAACTAAATCATGAACATTCATAAATACACAAATCTTGGATTTTGAAAAGATATTCTTGAGCTTTATGGGTCAAAGGGACCTATGAATCAACACTTGACATACCTGGGAGGATGATTTCCTAGAGATTGGTGGAGGAAATCTTGAATTCTTGAATTGGAATTAAACACCTAGGGTTTCTTCTTCTTGGGGATTGATCTTTGAGATAAACCCATATTTGTTGTTATAGATGCACAAAGAAGTTATGAGCTCTAATCTGGTATATTAGGGGTTAAAACCGGTGGAAAAAGACCCAAATAGCCTTTTAAAATTGGTGACCGAAAGTGGCAACAGTTTAGGCAATGGTTCATCACTGGCTCGACGATCCATGGGTCCATCCTATCATATTTGGCCTAGACCTGAATTTATTGCCTCATCTGTGATGGTTTGGGCGATGTTCTATTGCTAGCTCGACGGTTCATTGGTCCTAACCATCGCACTTGGCCAGATGATGGGTTCACTACCTTAGTCGCGAAGGCTTAGGTGATGGTCCATCGCTAGCTCGATGGTTCGTCAACCTGACCGTCGCTTCTGGGCAGTTCTAACTGTTCTCTAAAAAACATACATAACTTTTTACTTTGATATTGGATTTGGAAAAAATTTGTATCGTTGGAAATCTTATTCAATTTTACACATGATAAAAAGTCAAATTGGGGAAATTCTAACTGATTCAAACTTTAATAATTTAGTAATTCATCACTAAATCTTCTGTAGACTAGATTTGACTTAATGAATATTTGGTGTATTACAATGTCTCCCCTTGAGAACATTCATCCTTGAATGGGATTGATTAGACTGGGAAAGCTGATATACTGATCTTACTTAAGGGACGTGAACCTTTGAGCATGTCTATGTGACTGGAACTTTTGAGATACTGAGATCCCATACTAAATATGCATGTGTGATGTATGGATATATGATGGATAGTCTTCATAATGCATGACTAAAATTACTGAGAAGTTGAGTTTCACATGATGAAAATACATATCTGATGCATGAATGCATGACTGACAGGATACAAAAACATATGAATAGATATGCAAGGGTATTTGATACCAAGTTTATAACTAAAATCTAAACATGAAACTGAATAATCTTAACGAAGGCTATTACCTTGGGCTGAGTCTGAGTTTACGGAGAATAGGTAAGGATACATGGTCCACATGTCTGCTTCTGCTTCCCAAGTAGCTCCCTCAATGAACTGATTCCACCTATGAACTTTGACTAGAGGGACTTCTTTGTTCCTTAGTCTGCGAGTTTGGTAGTCAAGAATTTAGACTAGGATCTCTTTGAAAGAATGATTGTTCTTAATTTCTAAGCCCTCTACCAAGACTAAAGTTGCTGGTTCACCTATGCACTTCTTTTGCAAGGACACATGGAACACTGGATGAACTGAGGCTAGATCTGAAGGCATTTTGAGCTCATAAGATACCTTGCTGAAACAACTAAGAATTTTGAAGGGACCGACATATTTAGGACTGAGCTTTCCCTTCTTATCGAACCGCTTTACTCCCTTCATAGGAGATATTTTCATTTGCACAAAAGAATCAATCTCAAACTAGAGTTCATTTATGCGCACATCTGCGTATGATTTCTATCGGCTCTGAGCTGTCTTGAGTAATTCCCTAATCAATTGAACTTTCTCTAATCTGTCAAATATCAAATTAGGCCCTACTATTATGCCCTCACCCACTTCGAACCAAATGATTGGAGATTTTCACCTCCTACCATACAGAGCTTTAAATGGAGCCATCTGAATACTGGAATCATAGTTATTATTGTATGAAAACTAAATCAAAGGAAAGTTGTCATCCCAACTCCCCTTGAAATCAATTGCACACGCCTTTAGCATATCTTTCAAAGTTTGAATAGTCATTTTTCTTGGCAATCTATCTAGGGATGAAAGGTTATACTGAGGTCAAATTGGGTACCAAAACCTTTTTGGAATGCTTTCCAGAAATGAGAGGTGAAATGTGTACCTCTATCTGAAATAATAGATAACATAACACTGCACAATATGAACAACTCCCTGATATAAAGTCTCGTGTAATCCTCAGCTGAATAAGAGGTATGAAATGGAAGGAAATGAGCTAATTTGGTTATCCTATCTACAATGACCCAAACTAACTCATGCTGACAATAAGTACGAGGCAAACCCATCACAAAGTCCATGTTCATTTCTTCCTACTTCTAAGTAGGAATACTGAATTTCTGCATGGACCCACTAGGCTTATGATGCTTAACTTTAACCTGCTGACATGTTGAACACTTAGCCACAAACTCTACAACACCTCTCTTTATCCCACTCCACCAATAGATCTCCTACAAGTCATGGTACATCTTACTGGCCCCTGGATGAATAGAGTAGTGCGCACCATGCGCTTCTGCAAGAATTTGTTGCCTTAACTCATACACCTAAAACACATAAACGACCCTAACAACGGAGAACACTATCTCACCCTTAGGAGAAAACCTCTACCTTTTGATCCCTGAACGACTGTTTTAACTTAACAAGATTGGGATCTCTATCTTGCTTTTCTTTCACCTCAGATACAAGAGATGATTTTGAACTGTTCTAAACCTATATACTACCTTCTGCTGAAACGACTAAGTAGACACCTAGTCTGGCAAGCTAATGGGCTTCCTGGGATAACTTTTTCTTACGTTCCTCAACATGAGCAACACTACCCATAGACACTCTACTAAGAGCATCAACCACTACATTTGGCCTTGCCCTGAGGATAAAGGAGACTTATGTCATAATTTTTCATGAGCTCTAACCACCTTCTATGATGGAGGTTAAGATATTTATGATAAAAGACATACTTAAGGCTCTTCTGATCTGTGAACACGTCTACATGAACACCATAAAAGTAATACATCCAAATCTGTAAGGCACATACTACGGCTGTTAACTCAAGATCTTAAGTAGGATAATTTTTCTCATAGGGTTTAAGTTGCCTGGAGGTGTAGGCTATGATCTTAAAATGCTGCATGAGGACACAACCCAATCCTACTCAGGAAGAGTCAAGTCTTCAACTCCTGAAAACTTCTTTCGTATGAATCTGACCACTGAAATTGAACCTTCTTCTGAGTTAACCTAGAAATAGGGGATGCAATAGAACAAAATCCCTCAACAAACCATCTGTTATAGAAAGCCAAACCCAAGAAACTCCTGATATCTGATGGAGATATAGGGTGAGGCTAGTTTCTTACTTCTTTAGTCTTTTGAGGATCAACTTTAATTCCATCACCAAAAATGATAAGACCTAGGACTTCTACTTGCCTTAGCCAAAATTTTCACTTACTAAATTTAGTGAATAACAAATGATTTTTGAGAGTCTGCAATACAATTCTGTGATGGTCTGCATAATCTTGCTCGCTACGAGAATAGACAAGAATATCATCTATGAAAACAATGATGAACATGTCCAAGTACTGCTTGAACACACGGTTCATCAAGCCTATAAAAGCTGTTGTGGTATTGGTAAGACAAAAAGACATAACTAAGAATTCAAAGTGACCATACTAAGTTTGGAAAGCTATTTTTGAAATGTCACATCCTGTAACTCTAAGCTAAGAAAGCCTGATCTGAGGTTTATCTAAGAAAAATAGCTGGTACCCTAAAGTTGATCGAACAAGTCATCGATTCTGGGAAGTGGATACTTGTTCTTGACATTGACTTTATTGAGCTGATAGTAGTCTATACATATTCTGAGAGAACCGTCTTTCTTGATAACAAATAAGACTAGTGCGCCCCGTGGGACATACTAGATCTGATGAAACCCTTATCTAGGAGATCCTTTAGCTGATCTTTGAATTCACTGAGTTTTACTAATGCCATTCTATATGGCGGAATATATATGGGCTGAGTATTTGGGATAAGGTCTATGCCGAAGTCTATTTCCCTTTTAGGAGCAATTTCTGGAAGATCTTCGAGAAAGATATCTGAGTATTCATTCGGGAACTAAAACTGGACAACTCTATTTCTACAGTCAACTATGGAATAGCAGGAATAAAACCAATCCATGCCAAAAAAAAATATCAAAATCAGTCCTCTCTAATTTAAATAAGTCTACTGAAGTGACTTTCTGAGATACCATAATCATACAGTTCCTGTATACCCATCGGCCTATGATATTTTTACCCACTGGAGTAGAGACTGAGAAGGTCTTAGCTAGAATTTCAGGACTGACTCCAAAGTCAACTGCTAATTAGGGATTAACAAAAGACAAAGAAGCTCCTAGATCTAGCAAAGCATAAACATGTACATGAAAGATCTGTAACGTACTAGTAACCACATTAGGAGAATTTTCCTGATCATTTTAGGACAAAAGAGCATACAATCTATTTGGGCATTGCCGACTAGTAGCACTGGAAGAGACACCCTGCTGATTTGGGCGACCAGACTAAGCTGGAAGGCCACTACGCTAACCCTCAGGACCTAGCTAGGGACAATCTATGAATCTGTGGCCTGGCTAGCCACATCCGAAGAAAACATAACTGTCATCTTTTCAAGTACCCTAATGGTTCTTGCCACATGTCTAACAAAGAGTAGTGAATGCATCTCTAAACTCTGCATAAGAAATATATTCATCCAAGGGATCTGCTTGGACAGACCGAGGGGCTGACTAATTTACATTTCTTCTTATAGGAGTCATGTTTTGTAAATAAAAGGGTGAAATATATTAGATCAAAGGTCAAATTTAAGCTCATGCTCACTAGCACAACATGAATACTTAAAGAATGGAAATTGTTCCTAAAACATCTTATAGCCTCTTGTACATAAATATGGCGGCAAAACACCCATACATAAGACTCTACTAAATGCAACTTTCAGACTTCCTAGGACAATATTGAACCTTAGGGTCTAATACTAAGTATGTAATGCCCCAAATCTGGTACCCGTAATGCTATACGGTGCTCATTACCCCAAAGGACCATAAGCTAACCTATGTCTGATATCTGTAACTGGGCGCTGCATAACATACTGTATAATTGCAGAAAAAGCTAAAAAGCCATAAGGTTCAAATAACTAATAAAACATAACTTCTGGAAATATGGTATACCAATACAAAAACAAAACTGAAATAACTGTCTGAACATGCTATAGTCTGAAAGCCTCTAAACTGTCTGAATGAAGAGTTGATGGGACATGTCCCCAATTAACTCCAACTGCTGAAATAAACTAAGTACTGAAAGAATCAAATAATCAAATAATAATATCCTCAAATGATAAGGACTCATGGCTAGTCTGTCTGTAGAACGTCTGAACTACTAAGGGTGCTCTAGATCTCCTGCTTCTAAACCTATGGTATAAAAACACCATAGCGCAAATGTGTCAGTACGATTTAATACAGTAGTATACATGTGAGGTAGGTTGAATGTATAAGGTTTATATGCATGAACAATACTAACTGACTGAATAACATGAGCATGAGAATACATGCATGAATATGTGAACTATAACTGAGATCATGACATCAGTGAATTCTAATACTAGAAATATAAGTTTTGTTTAAGTGATATACTATTATCTGAATAATTGTGTCTGACAGTACTATTTTTTATGGAACTAGAGTTTTGTACTAAATTGGGTGGTTGTATTTGACAGTCTTTAATTCTATATAACTAGTTGAGTTCGATTACGGAGACTAAGACTGAGGCAATAACTGTGGGAAGTAGTCATCTAACTGACATGCCCCAAATAACATAATATAATTGATATAGGGTCTAATTTGTAACCCTAATTGAAAGGGTGTCAATACCGCTCCACTGGTAAGGACAAGCTATAAGTAATCCCTCATCTAACCGGTACTCTAAGAAGAACGGTAGGACCCTCATCTAACAAGTTAATTCACTTCATGAACCCTCATCTAACATGTTAGATGTCTCAACCTACACTGGCTACGTAGTTTTGGAGTGCAAGGATTTTCTCTAAGAATCACACCTTCTACTCGTAGGTGAATTCCCATCCTTGGGCTCACTCGGTGTTGAATCCTACTACCATATGATTAGACACTGAATTAATTTTGGGCAATGGTTCGTCACTGGCCAGAAGCGAAGGTCAGGCCTATGAACTATCGAGCTAGTGACGGACCATAGCCCAAGCCATCATGAATAAGATAGTGAAAACATCTTCTGTACAGGTGTGATAGTTCAGAACGATGAACGATCGAGATAGCGATATTCCATCGGTCCATCCCATTGTACTTGGCTAGAACCTAAAATTCCTGCCTCAACAGCGATGGTTTGGGCGATGGTTCGTCGCTAGCTCGATGGTCCATCGGTCCTAACCATAACTCTTAGCCAGAAGATGGGTTCACTATCTTAGTGATGACATCTTGGGCGGCGGTCCATTGCTAGCTCGATGGCCCATCGTCCTGACCGTCACTAGCTCGACGGCCCATCGGCCTGACCGTCGCTTCTAGGCAGTTTTGATAATTCTCTGTAAAATATCCATAACTTTTTACTCCGATATCAGATTTGGAAAAAATTGGTATCATTGGAAAGCTAATTTAATTTCCCATATGATACAAATTTTAAATTTGGGAAATTATATATCATTTAAGCATTAATCATTTAGAAAGTCATCACTAACTTTTTTGGAGACTAGATTTAACTTAAAGAAAGTTTGGGGTATTACAGGTATATGGAAATATTTTTTGGTAAAAGTAGTTAACACTATATACTAAGTAATGCAGACATGATTGATAAGGTACCTACTAAATAAAGCCCCCTATAAACTTATGTTTTGAAGAAAACCTGAGCTATCTTATCTTAAGGTGTTCAGATACAATTTCTTTGACCTAAATAATAGTATGGATAACTTTGGAAAGTTTAATCCTAGAAGTGATGAAGGAGTGTTTCTTAGTTATTCATCTAAAAGAAAGATTTTAGACTCTCGAATAAAGTCGCTCAATGTGTTGAAGAAAGTCTCTACGTAACTTTTAATTATTGAATATGCAATGAGAAAAGGAAATGCAAGATGAAGAAGAAATAGAAAAACTAATGTAAATCCACAAAGAATCAGTTTATTGTAACAACAGAATAAATAGAAACCTATCCATAAATGAACAGGATACAACTTAATTGCATATGTTCATCTCTCAATCAACTAAAGTTCTAGATTCTCCAAACAGTAAAATCTCTAAAAAGGACAGCATTGATCCCTCACTTATATTTGAAGAGTCAGAAAAAAACATAGAGTAACCAAATATCATTTGATAACATACTGAATTGCAATTTAAACTTTAACACCTTGAAGTTTCATTCTTTGACCAACCTAGTTTCCACATTTGGCTCAAGAATGTACACATTTTCTAAGATAAGGAAATTGGTTAACTTATCATCATGCTTGTATTAAATTGACCCTAAAATATCAAGGAATCATAAAAGCATTAAGAGTGGATAATTTCAATACAGAAAGAGTTTTATCAATTTATTGTATGGCATCTGGTCCCCGAATCCTCTAATAGAACTCTAACATGGACCAGGTTTTTGTAGAAATAAATTAAATGAATTGGAACTATAATTAGAAACAAAGAAAGCCTAGTTATGCGGGGGTACAATGAAGTAGATTATGAGGAAAAATTTTTACAGTTGCTATGATAGAAGCTATTCATATTTTTATTACCTTTGCATTCTACATGGAGTTCAAATTATTTCAGATGGATATATAGAGTGAATTATTGAATCGATACGATATCTAAAGAAAGAAGTATCTGTAAAGAAGCCTCTAGTGTTTGAAATTCATGAGTTTCCAAATTATGTGTTCAACCTTGACAAAGCTCTCTCTAAGTTGAAACAGGCACCAAGAGCATGGTATTCAAGGCTATCCAAATTCATTCTAGATAATAGGTTTAGAGTGAAAAGATTTACAATACACTCTTCTTAAGATCTAAAGGGAAGAATCTACTCATCGTATAGGTCTAAGAGATTTATATCATTTTTTATAGACTCTAAATTCTTTATGTGATGACTTTTCCAAGATCATGGAAAGTAATTTTGAACTGAGCATGATAAGTGAGTTTAATTCCTTTCTTAGGCTACATGTGAGTTAAATATCTAATGTATTTTTGATTAATCAGCAAAAGTACATCTCTAAGCTTAAGAAATACGGAGTTGAGGATGTTACACCAATAGACTCTCCTATTAGCACTACCGCCAAATTGGACAAGGATGAATTGTATCCCTTTATGAATAAAATATGTATTAGGACATTATAGATTCTCTCCAATATCTGACCACTGGTAGGCCAGACATTGTGTTCATTGTTACCATGTGTGCAAGATTCCAAGAATTTCCAAAGGTGTCTCATATGATAATAGGCAAACAAATTTTTAGATAATTAATTAAAGTAACAGATCTTTCTTATTATATCCCTCTAGAGACACCTTCGATCTAATTAGTTATGTTGATGCGAATTATGCAAAACTGCTTGTTTAAAGGAAAAGCATATATGGAATGGCCTATTTTCTTGATTTATTATTTATTTATTATAGAATCCAGAAGTAGAACTCAGTTTCCATTTCTACAATAGAAACTAAATATGTAGTTTCTGCTTTATTCTGTGCTAAACTCTGATGGATCAACTAACAACTTGGGAACTTTTGAGAGATTACTGTGAATGTGTCAATATTATGTGACAACGCTAGTTCTTTTAATATGGTAGGGGATCCTTTTCGACATAAGAGGACAGAACATATTCATATTTGACATCACTTCCTATGGGACAATGTTGAGAAGGAGATTATTTGTATGCATTTATGTTGAATGGAGGGCCACGTTGCTGATTTTTTCATTGAGCATCATTCAATGTCATGATATTATCAAATTAAAGAAATTCATCTTAATTATCATGGCTATGAAAATCAAGAAGGTATATGAAATAAGGACTCCCATAGTGTTTTATCAAATCCATGTATCTTTGTGGGTACAAATATGTTTGGAACACAATGCCTTATACTTGGAACATAATCCAATATGCTTGTTTTACTTCTTTAGTTTCTTAATGATACCAAAAAAAGGAAGACTAGTGTGACATTATTAGAGGGAACATGGCAAAAGAGGTAAGATTTGATGTACTAGTTTAAGGGGAAGTATGAAGTGTGAAGTTCTTTTAAGATGATATTGGTGTAATGGGAAGTGCAAATATGTGTTTGAGATCATGAAAAATTGTGAAAATATTAGGTTCTGGGATTGTGATTTATAATTTGATTATTGACAAACCTAGTTAAAGGACTAACTACGTCAACTGGTGTTCTAGTATTCAGTTACATATATTTATCTTATGTGCTAGTTGTCCAGTACTTTTTGGCAATATTAGTATATTAGTGGGACGCGATATGCAATGGTCCTCTTTAGTGTCCACTAATGAGAAGGCTTCTCTCCCAATGCTCATCATATATATTCGTCATCTTGAGGACAGAAGCTTCAGTTATTGAAAATCCAGAAAGTATTCTCTTAAGTAAAAGTCACATTGTATATAATAATGAATGTATTTAGCAATTTTGAAACCATTTTCTAATAGAAAAATATATCCATGCTTCTCAGTTGATTGAGTTTTTATGTTGGTCTTATAATTTTAAGGTCAATTATCTTTTAGAGATTCATATGGGTAATTTGTGATTGAATTAATGATGAGTTATTTTACCAAAAGCTAGATAAATGGACTCTTTCTAGTAGAGTTATTGTGAAAGACGTATAGCAACAGAGTGAGAAGGTATTAAGAGTTTAATTCCTAAATTTCTAAAGATTTGTAATCAAACCTATTGCTTGGTGATTATTGGAGTGGTTAGTGAAATCCTACTTAAGAAGGTCATAGTTTTCTCTCATGATCAATGAGGTTACCACATAAACACCCCTTGCTATTTACTTTATTGTTATTTACTTTGCGTTCTAGTTATCCATTTTCCACATACAAGTATAGGTATCAAATCAAGTCCTTATTACTGTCATGGACTCTTACAAACAAGTAGAGGTAATTATTAAAAAGCTACCCCTAAACCACATCAAGGACAATAAACTAGTAGTTTTACCTAATGCTCAAAGATAATAAAAGTGTCTTGAAACTCAAATCAACAATGCTACTAAACTAAAATAGATGTTACAAATCTACTGGAACTGACAAAACTTTCATTTGATGCAGTCACAGAATGTTTACAAAACTCAACTATATTACTTTATTGGCTACTCAAAACCACACACTTACTTAAATCCCTCTCCAATGCTTGGGGGATCATGCCAACCTTTTTCATAACTCATACTTACTGTAATACAAAAATAGAGAAGAGTGAATTAGTCAAAACATATAAAAATCTAAAATTAAAAGATGGTTGTAACATTATCCACCTCGATGACTCACATTCATCCTCAAACATAAAGGTAAGAAGAGGTACCAAACAAATAAGGAACTGAAAATATCCATGAAAATCCCATGTAATCACTCTCAACCGTAGTCGAATCTATATAACTACTGATCTTATTATACTAATACGAAATTCTTCACATTATGACCCTTAAGACCACCAATCTAGCATTTGAAAAAGAATTTCTCAATAAAGTTAAATCTCTTTATTTTGACCTTCCTTTATACCGAAAAATCCAGTTGATTAGAACTATAGTTATGAATATACCCAGTTTACCTAAATTTGTAAAAGATACCATATGTCACTGACTGTACCATAAAACCAATGTCATCCTTATACCACCAAAGTGCCATAGAACACGGGGAACCCTATTGTAACCCTCCACAATACTAGATCATGACTTCCTTTATCTCAATAGAGACCTTCCACTATTATAAAGCTTCTTATATTACTTTTCTTAATTCAATCTAACATACCCAAAGTTGATACTATAAATTCCAACTCAGATAGTACCTTCTCCCCAAGTTATAACAACTAAGTAAGAATTCAATATCACTTCCATAGTACTTCTATTCCATAACATAACCATAAATTAGATTATCCCCAAATAAAACTAAAATAGACAATAACTAAGGAACAATCAAATCTAACACAGTGATACACTTTAAAAGATTCATAACACAAGATCGATACACATGATCGACCACTAAAAATATCTATGAGATAGCAACATGAAAATATACAATAAAGTCTCATGAATCATACCAAGACCCAATGTCAAATAAGTAAATTATAGAAGAATGAAGAACTATAGTCAAAAATAACTAAGATAGATCCAAGGTGTAATAAAACCACAACTTTGACTATTATACCTGAAACTTCTACCTTGATTCCACCCTGAGGAACATAATACTGAAAAATTCCATCTCCCTATGCCATGAATGATGCATCTCAGTAAATATACCTTGTGTTATCCCATCTTTAGTAGTGCCTATGATTTCCACATATGGTGAAACCTAAGAGAGTAGGCGTCCGTTAAGCTAGGTCTGAATAACCCAAACTACCACCATAACCTAATGACCTCTAAATATAACTATGAGAAGACTTACTTCTAATATAAATAATGATATCACTATTACATTGATAGGACCTCTTGCCCAATACATCGCATTCCCCCCCTAAAACTCCTAAAAAAATTAATCCTAGGAGAGAGTAGGTAATTTATTTAGTCTACCAATAACAAAATTCTTCCACCATTATCTGACCCAAACAACTAAAAAGTAGTGAAATGCACTCCATTCGAGTCTACAAGGCCCATGTGATAACCCTCAAGGTCATTTTCTGTATTTTCGCTCATTTTTGCAATTTAGAGGTTTCAAAAAGTTGGCCTAAGTCCTTTATGTCTTTCTTGAAGTGACAGTTTTGTTATTGGGCCATTTATTTTATTTTTAGAGCCAATTCACTATTTTGAAGCCTTTGTTGGTTCCAATTAGCTACTGGAAAAAACAAAAGTGAAAAAACTATGTATACTAATTCTGACTATTCCAAAAGCTCCAAAACATCAAGTTTGGATTAGGTAGACCCTTGATTCAGGTCTCGAGTCTCCCAAACTCATTTCAGTCTACTGATCAAAAGTTATGAAAAATGGAAAGTAATTATAGGTCCCATTTTTCTTCAATACAACCTTGGATGGAAATTTTGATTGTACCGTTAAGTTTCTAATGTCGAATTTGATAGGGTAGCATTTTTTGTTTCCATATATGGGACTCCAAGTAAATCCTGAGGGGTTGGCAGAGACCCAAAAATATTCCAAGTCTCCAACTGATACAAAAAAATCCAGTGCGACTACTAATTCGGCCCTTTAGCGATATAGCAAATTGCACTATAGTAGACCTAACCAAATCGACATGTGTCACTTTAGAATCAATCGACCATCTTAGCAGTCTGTCATGTCAATAAGGTACTACTTTAGCAATCAGTTAGGTATTTTACCACCAACCATTAGAGTGACCTTGTATTTGTTTAAGCGGCATCCACGTACATCAAAATGGAGTAAATACCTCTTTTCGTGCGATTTTCACAATTCTTTAACAATTCTCTACAATATTGAACCCTAAAAAGTAGAAATTCTTTGAAGAATCAATTATGGCTGACTGTGAGGTTTGATGTAGATAATTTTCATAAATTTTCATTGAATTTGTGGTAAGATCCCATCAATTTCTTGGTTAATTCCTCTATCTTTTTATAAATCTCCAAAGTATTAGTATCTCTATTGTATACCCATTAGATTTCGGAATTCACCTATTTCTGTGGCTAAATTTTCCTTGAGCATAGAGGGATGTGGTGTTGGTTTTTAAATTGTGATTTTGCAAACTGTTCCCACATGAGATTTTTGCATATTTTTTACCCAAAGAAGAGTAGAGCAATATGGGTATCATTCTACTCTTGTTTACAAGTTGATTGTAATTTGGATAGCATGGCATCTTGTGAAAGCTTCTCAAAACTAAAAACTGGTGGTTTAGTGAATTCTTTAGGATTTTCTTTGAAATCCAGGTAGGCTAGATTTACCTTCTTGCTATTTTGTAGTATTATTATGATATTATTCTAGATATGGAATGGTATTTATGTATTGGAGGTATAATTTAAACTATTTGTGTTAAGTGGACTGTCTAGGCAACCTTGAAACTTTAATTTAGGCGTAATTAATTTAGTTCTTATGTTTTAGGATAATTTGTTATCTTTGGGCTTATTTAACATCTATAAATGAATTTAGATACCGTAGCCTAGTTCGGAGAAGAATTTTCCTAAAATTGGTTTAAGGAATTAGAATTGGACCCCTCCGGCCCACCTTAAGCCATGATTTATGATAGCTTTCGTAGACTTATTTATGCATTATCTACCCTTATTAATGATAAATTTGGGACTTGAAGAGATTGGATGCTTATTGATTATGCTAGTTTTGTATTTGAGAGTTACTTCTAATTTTAGGTAAGTTTTGGTAGATAATTATTGTGTTTTAGTGATATGGCTTATGATTATGGCTTATTTACATGATCTATTGATATGGTCTAATGATATAAGAGTCCTAGTTTAAGTTTGGCAATTGATGAAGGTATTGATAAAATGAGTTTCTATTCGAGTCTAGCAATTGATGATGATAAGGATATATGTATGAGTCCCGAGTAAAGTCTAGCATTTGATGATGATGTTGATAATACTAGTCTCAGTTCAAGTCCGACAAATGATAGTAATGATGATGATATTATTGACTTCTGGTTTAAGTATGACATTTTGGGAGTTATTTATTATATGATATAGTTTGGATGGATTCTTGGTTATGGCATGCTAATGGGTAATTTATGGTAATTGGGTTATATACTTTTCTTTATTGTACCTTCCAGTGTTATGGGTTCCTACTTTGAGTTATTTTCTTTTCAATAAGTATTGGCTTATGGGGGCCAATTTTGTAGTTATAGCTATGTGATCTTTACGATATTATTCAGAATTTATTTATTTATTTATTTACAACAATGTTGGAGCTTAATTCTAGCTTTACCATATTAACTTGACTTCGTGTAGTTTACTTGAATCTTATCATATTTATACCATGATTTAGCTCTGTCGTCCATGTTTATACTGAGTGCTCATGGTTTTGGCACCATACTACACTTCAGTACATTTTTGGTGCAAATTTGAGTTCTAGTTGCCATCGTTAATGTGATGCTCGTGAAGGGATGATTCATGAGATTGGATGATCTCTTGGAGTGGGAGTTACCTTTTTTCCTTCTATTTATCTTTCATGACATAATTTCTCAGGTCATAATGGTGCCTACTATAATTCACCAGCAGGTAGTCCAACCTTATTTATGGAACTACTAGTAATGGTCTATCAAGAGAATAAAGGAAAAAATGTAGAATAGATGTAATAAAAGGCAGTTATACATAAGAGAATCGCAAAACCTTATGGAATCAGTGCACGATCTACTAACATAATAAGGATACAAAATGAAGTACCAAGGGAATTACACTGATACAACTTATCTCTGGATACAACATAGAGACTAGTCTAGTATATAAAAGGGAGGAAAGAAATACTCTTAATGCTCGGAGCTCACTCTACATCTCCAAAATGTAGCTGCTCTACATGATGCACACAATAATGGAGATAACTTGTATGATGATCTACAGATTGTAGAAGTGTAGTATGAGTAAAAAACAAATTGTAATCAGTAGGCAACTGCCGATTGAGCTCCAAAGATAATGCAATTACATAAAATATATAGATAGAAATGGTAATTATACCCAAATATCCAGAAGCCACATAGTAAAGCAAATGAGAGTATAAGGATCAATTATCCTACTCATACCAAAGAAACTAACATAATAAGGCTAAGGAAGTATTAAGGATGCACTATATCCTATTCCATCCATACTCAGTGATCTCAACACTATACCGTATATCACTATTCAAAATTCGAATAAAGTGTGAAAGGAGAATATATAATAGTATACAAGGCCAAGGAATGAATATACAATCTTAATAAAAGAATGAATAAAGGGATATACTGTAATACCATAGCTACATATATATATATATATATACAAGGTAAACTCAAGGTACAACCTAAATCATTAGACTAGCATCTTAAGACATCATAACAATAGAAAGAAACAGTGCTAGTATACTATGATGTTTTAGGCCATATTTCTAATCATGAGATAATTACCATAATTGAGCAACAATAAAGAATGCAATCAAGGTATCAGGGTATAAATCCATAATGCCTAACTAATGGATAATCATACATAATAATATAATCGTAAGACAAAAGAACCACAATCATACTTCAAATCTCGATACCAAATCTTTAACCAAGTTGTCACAAACTAGCCATAACAAAGATTAATATAATAATAATAATAACATAGCAACGTCAAGGTGAGTAACTAGCTAGTCCAGGCAAATAATACCTAACCAAGCCTTTTATAAATCCCCACCGCCATAGGATCAAAAATGTTCAATCAATATACAACATACCATAAGCCATAATCATTACCTATACAGATGCAATACCCTATAAGGATAATAGATATAGGCACATACTAGTGATTGACAATGCGTATGCAAGAATGAATGCCATTATAATAGCCATAATACCATAACTGATCCTCCTTCCACATGCAACCTACTGTGTATACCTCCTAAGGCTTAACAGCTCACAAACACAGGACATACAATGACTTTCCTTCTTTGGCGTAATCAATCACAGATGAAGGGGCCCATAGGGGGTTTAGGAGTACCCATATACACCAACCTTGTCCCGATCAAGGGTTTCCAATAATCATCCTCATCATTATCATCACATCATCAATATCATCATCCTTTTTTGTCTAGTATCGAAGTGATCTATATATATGTTTACAAAATAAATACACAGGCTCGAGTCGTGTCTAGAAAAGTGTAAGTTCATAAATCTGTATGACTGGTGTAAACTCCAGGACTAAATCATCATAAAGGTGTAGAAAAGGGTTAGAATCTCCCACGATCAGACTAAATGGTAGTATCAAAATTGTTGATTGGAATCTATCTTGATCAACTCTTTAAAACATCATTTTAAATCTCATTACACCTAGGTTATTTATAAAGATAGTACGACTCCCATTAGGAAAAAATCCATTTTCAAGGTGAAAAGTTGGATTTGACCCCATTTTAGGACAAATGGTAGTAAAACTATATTCTAGTTAGAATTGTACCATTCATCATATTTAGTGATCATGAATGTAACAAGTCTATTTATGTTGTCACCATTATTAAACGAATGTAATCATAGGAATTAATACATCTACAATCTACAGCCACGTCCTTTACAACAATAAACTATTTCCTATAATCCAACCAATAACATAGCATGACTCTCAGCCCAATAGTATGTACATACCGACATGACCATAAGTTATGTTACTAGCCAACCTATAATCTATATCAACATTCACATCAATAATCTATGCCACTAACCATATCTGAAATCTATATCAAGTATCATATCTATAAGCCATTAAACATATCCTAAATCTATATCAAGAATCACATCTAAAAGTTATACCATTAAGCATATCCGGAATCATATCTATAATTAATTCAACTTAATATATCTGGAATCTATATCGACAACCATACCTATAAGTGATCTTATATCTATAATCCATATCATATCTATAGTCCATAAATCATTAAGTATGGTAATAGACCATATGATTAGTCAAATCAAAAAGCCCTATAATTGTTACCATCCATTAATCATAACCCAAGAAAACAATCACCATTCACCGATTCATGAAGTAAGCTCCTTGATAAAGGCTCATTAGTCTAAACTATGTCCAACATGCATAAATAATTCCACAAGGGATAACACAAGTTTTTGCCTAAGGTGGCCCGAAGGAACCCACTTCTAATCCTCGAAATCTATACTTGGGTAATTTCTACCCTAGACTAGGCTAAGGTATCTAAATTGACTTTAAGGGGGTACATAAGCCATAATTATCCCTAAGATAGGAATTCCACCTAGTACATGAGCAATTACATCTGCTCCACTTAACTTATGATTTCAAAATAGTTAAATAGTCAAAATAACTGTAATCATACTAATAATGCTTCCAACACCTTAAACCACCTCCAAAATGTTGCATAATTCCATTATCATACTAGGAATCCAATATCTAGCTAGGAAGGAGGCAATAAATTTTTAGGAGTATAGTAAATATTTCACCTTGTGGGTCAAATTACTCATCTAATCCCCAAACTTCAATAATCAAGAAATAGTCACAGTGTTCTACACACAATCAATTATAGAGTTCTCATTAACTTGCAATATATAAAACACATCATCTTTTGAAGTAGATTCAATAGAATCTTACCTCGATGCCGAACCTCAAATCTGTAAATTATACGCTAAACATCTGACTTCACTCTACAATCTTCAAATGCCGCCATGATGTCAAAATAATAATCTACTCATCATTAGGAGCAAAACGAGACCCATATTGATATATTAACGATTGGATAAAATATCATGTCAAGAACAGCCCCATAGGGCCCACAAATGAAATTCATAATTAAACCTATCATGAGGTCCCTCGAAGGACAAGAAAGTTCTGTTCAAAAGTTGACTATAAATGAAGTACACTTTGGGTCTCAAATCAACCCTTAATGTTTAGAAATTCAAAGAGCTAATTTCTAAGAATTTACCATGAATTTTGATAGAAATCAAAGGAAAAATCAATAGGAAATGACCGCAAAGGATTAGGCTAGCTTTCCTTAGCTTAATTGGATGATTCCCCGCTCTTTTACACTTTTGAGCTGTCAACTTGGTGCAAAAATGGTGGGAAAATGGTTGAAATTGAGTGGAAGAAGCGGGGTTCGGGAGTATTTTGTCGCGACTCTAATGTCGTGAACACAATCTTGCAATCAAAAATCGCACACCACAATTGTGATTTATGCCTATCACAACTATGATTCTTATAAGACATAAATATCTAATGGCAATCACAATTAATGATTTTTCCAAGACATAAATTACATATGGCGATTGCGGTCACACAAGTGACATGATGAACCAAATTTTCCTAAGTCCATAATGATATTTGACTGAGTGCTCGGGATTCATTCAGAACCCTATGCGTGCAAACAAAATACAATATAAAATTTGGTGTTTCGGACCCAATGGAACTATCTATTCTTTTATCCAAGATCTATTCTACAAAATGTGGGGCCAATATCTATAGTTCTATTTCTCACACAATCTGCCTAATAGCCCTAAACTAGTCTGAAAACCTCAGGACCTAATCCAAGGGTGCCTCTAGCCTAAAATCAATATTCCAGAGCTGATGGTGCTATGAGAATTCTCATCTGAGATCATCAACTAGGATTTTAGGTTTGAGACCAAATCCTAAACAGTGAAAACTCCAAAATAAGGAAATGAGCCAAAAATTAAAACAAACTATACGATCACTAAACCGACAATTTTGGCAAGACATAAATGACTCGTAGTCACTGTGGAAGCCTCGAAATACAGGAAAAGCACATAAATTGAGGAAATAACCTGGAGGGTCATTACAATATCCCCTACTAAAAGGACTTTCATCTGCGAAAGTCAATGGATAGAAAGATCTCAGAAGCTCAAAAGGATGAGGTACTGAGCCCCTATGCTCCGAGCACGACTTCCCAAATAATATCCACCAAGAGATAATACTTCCAAGGGATTTTTCCACAGATATCCCTTTTTAAACAAAATCTCTAACATTACTTCTCAAATAACAAAAACTCAACCACAATGACCAATTGTCCTCCAACTGAACCGAGGAACGCTGATACACGAAAAGTCAAATTAGGATACACTAACATCACACTAATACTAACTCAGTTCAATGGAAACTCATCCAAGCCAAGGTCAAACTAAAGAATGAGCAATGCAACTAACTCTAAATAAAATATAACCTTCTTTTTCCATTCCAAACCAGCTAACACTCAAAACCAAGAAAAATGTTACCCATGCCTCATCCTCATTATCACGTCATCGGAAACTCAAAGAACTAAAGCTGATCCCCTAAGAGTCCATTTGGAAAACATGAGAATAAGCTTATAAGAAGCTTTCTAGGCCAACAAATAGTGATAACTCAAGTCTGCAATCTTTGCAAATGCTACAACTGATTCGGGCAATCTTTAAAAATGAAATCTAAGAGTCAAAGGCATAATTGCTTACCAAAAAATGATTTATCTTAGTATGTACTATCAATTGAGAATGAAGACAAGTGGAATCCAATTCAAGAATACTACTCCCGTAGAGTATGTCATCCAAAAATCATAATGAAAATTTTTAACACAAGGTCAAAGCTTAAGGAACAAATACCATGTCCATGGGCTATCATCTTAACTCTCATCCATCTTAATCAATCCTTCAAAAGAAAACTAAATAGGTAACTACGGAGTAGGCTCAGATAGCCTAGAGATGAAATTCTAACTAAGACAAAACAAATTACGAAGGTTCCACTAAAGCTCTACAATTCCAAGCTGAAATCTCAACACCAAGGTTGAACTACTCAATCTCAACTTCCTAATCCAAACCTGAATTAGGGTAAGCATTCACATTTCAAATCCATAATAGCTTCCAAATCACTATTCCTAAGCGTCTAATCCAAAACTATGCCACCAAGTGAAAACTATTATCAAATACTCAAATCAACCTGACCATCCAAATCAGACACATCTTTACTAAATCATGTTGAAATCAAACAAAAATATGGCTAAAGAACAAAATCTCCAAAGAAGATAAATCACCTACTGAAAACACAAGAGATCACATCCCTATTTGTTGAATGGCAGAACCATCAAAACATACCCAAGAACTCCCTAAGGATATAAACGACACTAGGAATAGCAAAAACTTTAGCAAATTAGGGAAACGTAACTTTAGTCAAAATCTAGCCAGTTCAATACTCCATGTTGGCAAAGAATAGCCGTAGACACATATCACAAAGTAGAAGCCCTTCACCATACCTTAGTAGGCCAAAGAAATGCTAAAATGAGGATTTCTTGATTCCACCAAAAGGTCAATCTTAACTTGATTAACCCATAAATCACTTCATTGAGAAAGAAAGTATGAAGCACAACACCAATATCAAGGTCAAGACCATTATCAGAAAATAAACCAAGCAACTCCGGATAATGAATTTCAAATTCTCCAACTTAAGAAGTAATAATAGAAAATATCAACTATCTCCGACCCTCTTAACTCCACTAAAACAACAATCACATCATGGAAAGAATAGAGTTTCCAACTCCATACCAACACCAAAAATATGCCATCACAAAGAGATGAATCCAACAATCCTAAAAGATGAATCCTAAAACCCTCCAGGTCAACATCAAACCACTGTTGGGCGATGAACTAGTCAAATTAGAAGAACAGACTCTTGACTAGTTAACCTCAAAGACAAGCTATAAAGAGAGGGATAGCTAAAGCAAAAACCTTCACAACCCAGTAGGCAAGTGCAAGAATCCCAAACTTAAAAATAGACAATATAGCTAAATTTACAATTCTTGAACCATAACAGAATCACCAAAGGTCAACTTACCTTTAATACCATAATCCACACCCAAATCTATTAAGTAGAGCTAACAAAAGAGGAAAATGACTAATCCTCACCTTGCAATAGGAAAGAAATCATCTAACTATACTATAGCTTCATGAGCTAATAAATAAAACCCGCATAGAAGGGAAAATTCTAACTAGATTCTAATAGTTGAGCCATCTACCAAATGAGAATCAATTACATCAAATAATAATAATAAAAACAGCAATATAAAGAATAGTGTAATGAATAGGTGGTATAAAAATGAAAATCAATAAGAATATCACTCAAGGGCCATAATAAGGCCAGTATGCCAAGGTAAATAGGACTCGAACCTAAATGCTACACCCATATAAAAAAAATAATACAGATCTACTCTATCCACAACTAAAAGAAACAATACATGAGGGTAGTCATATAACCGTTCATTAGATATAAAGGCATACAACAACCAATATGGACTATTCAAGCATACAATCATCGATGTATATGAAACCCCAAAATATTCAAATGAAAAAGAAAATGAAGAAAATAAAAGCAAACCTATAATTGTGAAATCCCCAATCCCATTCATGATAGGTCTAAGAAAGATTAAATTTCAATGGGTCAAAACTCAAACAGACCGGCTAAATCAATAATTGAGGTACAAAGTGCATTATCTCTACCTAAAGGTGTCGTAACATCATGAGGCTGATCAAAATCAAATAAATGACTAGTAATCCTATGACAGGGAAAGTCTCTAGACCACTGATCGAGTTCTCTATAGTTACTATAAACTCCTGAAGACCTAACATTGTAAGGAATATGAACTGAGTCAAAATGGCATGTCGACTGGTGCTAAGTGAACTTTCTACTACCATGATCATCCTTTTCGCAGTCATAGCCTACCTCAAGAACTGTAGGCCGGCGAAAAATATCTGCTAACTCGGTCTAAACTACCAACTCATATCTGGGAACTCTTTGAACTAATGTCCCATCTTGCGACAACCAGAGCATTCTCCTCAAATAATTTAATATGTTTCCCTACTGATCTAGAAGGGACGTCATATCCTAAAGACCCAAACCAAATACTCTATAAGTTTTGACAAGAACTTTTCCTGTTTGATCACCATGACTAACTAGAGAACTACCCAAAGTCTAAAACACATCCTGCGTGAAACCAATAGACTGCAAGTGTTACTGAGCCCTGTTAGAAGGATTCTCACTCCCAAATAGAATACTAATAATACTCTACTAATGACATGGCCTCTTACCGCCACTTTTATAAATCATAATACATATTTTTATGGCCTTCACAAGATCAACAATCTAAAAAAAGGAAGACCTAGTTTCTATAAAGTGATCTAATGCAAAACAGAGTAGCAATAATAATCCTCTAATAAATTTGTGCACCATGTCCTTCTCAAAAAGATATAGCATAGACATATGTGTGGCCGTCTAAAAAATATGATCTCATACTCAAAAACTAACAAAGATCCATGATAAAAACCAACAAACCCAACTTTGGTCTTGGAATTGCTCGATGATATAGATATAATACTTAACTATGAGGTATACATAAAGAGACTCAGGATCCCCAATGTTGAATCTCAAAAAGTTGAGGTAGTCGCAAACTCTATCGGAACTTAGGTTAGCCCTAATCCTTCGACTGACATGCGATATATCTTACATTTATCTTTGACTTCCTGGTTCGATAATGCATCAAAATCTTAAAATGCATATTGATGTCCCTTTTGTATATATTTAAAATCATTCATTATCAATCTATATAGAATAGAGTCAAAGAATGTCCTTGAGGTTCATAGCAATACGTACACAAAATAATAATTCAAGAAATATATTTCCTAAGAATTCCTTGTAAACTCTGAAAGACATGTTACTATAATGAACCTTTAGGTCATTTTTCAAATTTCTGTTGATTTTCCATTAGAGATTTTCCATAGCTACCCAAAGTCATTTATGACTACCTATTATTAGAGCTTTTAGTACTTCCCGAATCAAATTCCATATTTCTGTTGATTGTTAGTGCATCAAAGTACTGCATTTACGCTCGCGACAACCGTGATGCCACGATTATGGCTAGTGTAGGTGCATGATCACCCCATCTGAGTGCTTAGGAATGGTATTTAAAAGTCTAATTTTGGCTGAGAATTGGCCATTTCCTCACGGTCTTGAGACCTAAAAGCCCTAATATGGTGTCCTAATCCTAATGGGTCTTGGTGGGTAACTTGGGAGTTTAATTATATCTTTTATTGTAATTATTTTCAATTTTAAGGTAAGCATCCTTAGAATTGATACTTGAATTTCCTAGTTCTGACCCAAAACCCCAATTTAGTTTAGGGCTTATTTTAGCCCAATGTATGCTTAATTTTTACTCATTTCTTAAGGGTTATGATTTTTTGGTCATGTATGAACATTGGGTTGGCCTTTGAAACTTGTTTTCCATATTTAGGACCCACTTGGGTTTTTGGTATCATTTTTGTTGTTGAAGCACAATAGTGCAATATGAGAATTATTAGACTCGTATTTATGGGTAGATTATGGATTTGTTAGTGTGATGGAATTTTTGGGATTTGTAATTAAAATCAATCATATGGTGCATGATGTGAGGTTTTGCAGTTTGGCTTTAGGTAGGCTTCTGTCTACTCCTCTTCATAGATTATGTATGATATATATTATGTGTGAATATGGATGTTAATATTGACTATTAATAGAATAACATATATTTGATTGTTGATGTTTGGATATTATATGAGGGTTTTGGACCTGTAAGATGGTATGTTTATAACCTTTGAGAATTCTATTTCCTTGTTCCTAGATTAGATTAGTTTGTATTATGGATATGAAAGAATGATATTTTTTGGATATGGTTTTAGCATTGAAGCATGATTAGCCTATTTATATCTTATTCGACTAGTATGGTAGTATAGAAATCATAATTGGGTAAAGTTGACATAAATGCCCTTGTTTTTTATGAAAGTTCTTACCTTATGCTTGATTATGGCTTAATTGACATGTAGAAGTTGAACTAGATACTTTAGATTAGTTTGGAACACAGTCTCCCTAAATATGGAAATTTAGGATTAGAAGTGGCATTGTCCGGCCCACTTAGGCCAAGGCTTATATTTATATTATGGATTTAGTTGTGGGTGACTTTGTAAGTTGTGATGATGTTTCTTGAATGATGACTTAAGATTTATGGCCATGTTGCTCCTTATAGAAGTAATAATGACCCGTTAGAGATACCATTTCTTCTTAGATGCAACATCGGACCTTTAGGGATGTGGCTTCCGCTTAGACTTGATATTTGGATGATAGAAATGATATTTCATATTAGACATAATGTTGGTTCTTAGAGATGATATTCTTTTTGGAAGTGATTATTGGGCCTATAGAAATAATATTTATGTTAGATATGATTGTTGGGAATATGGAGATGATATTTCTCTTAGATATAATTGTTGGGTCTATATAGATTATATTTCTCTTAGATATGACTCTTGGGAATATAAATATTATAATTCTCTTTGATATTATTATTAGGCATATAGAGATAATATTCCTCTTAGATATGATTGTTGGGCCTGTAGAGATGATATTTCTCTTGGATATAATTATTGGGCCTATGAGATAATATTATTCTTAGATATGATATTGGCCTATAGAGATGCTATTTCTTCTTAAATATGATAATTTGCTAAGAGAGATGATACTCCTCAGAGTCATGATGTCTGACCTATTTCTATGAGATATCATAAAGATGATGATATAATTTTTGATATTATGCCTCCTAGATGTGAGATACCTCCTATGTAAGAGATGATTAAATACTTATTGATATTATGCCTCATATATGCGTGATGCCTCCTATATGTTAGATGATTAGAGATATGCTATGGCTTATAAATATGATAGTCGATATGAGTTATGGATATGTATATGTACCTAAGTCCATGATTATAATGATGCGATTATTCCAGAAATATTGTTGGGCCAAGGGACGTGTTATGATATTGATTGGGTATCTAATAACTGTTTGTCTTTATAAAGGATACAATTACTGTCTATACATATCTCTTCAGTATAGGATAGAGGAACATTTGGTATGATGCTTATTATTTCACTGATTGAATACTGGTGATGGCATGAATAGAATTAGTATATTCATGATTATTATATTGGTAATTTATGTAATTCTAAATGAATACAATCTTATGTTTTTTCTTCCTAATTAAGGGTTAAGCTATGTGGTAGCTAATTGTCGATTAGGTAACTATAGCACTTGATGACTTAGTTTACAATTTCGATTAGTTTTTTTAGCAAGAATTTGTGTGTTAATGAGGCTAAATAATAAGAGATGTTAGTGATAGGAGATGAATTGATAATAATGATGAATAGTTGGTAAACATGGAAATGTTGGGAAACAATGGTTAGTAATCGAATGGGGTTAGTTAATAAAAGATGGTGAGATGATAAATGCTAATGTATCAGCTAATGATGATTAACTGTTATAGGTTGATTAGTTTATAATGATGTTTAGTTTATAAATGATGATTATGGCCTAGTAATAAATCTTGAGGAGATGTTAGGTATTGGCTACTACATTAATAACGATTAGTTATTTTTCAATGAATATGATTTATGAGAAGTATAATGTGTAGGCCAATAATTAGAGGTCATGTAATGACTAGTGAATTAGTAGTTTAATGATCAGAAACATTAGTCAGCTAATAACGAATAGTTGGGAAGTGTTGAAAAGTTATATATTCTTATAATGATGCAGTTATGATTATAAGTATAGTAGCAAGCTTAAAAATTAACCCACTTTTTTTCCACATCTTGAGCCTGTGCACCTATTATATGTCTATAAATGTATATGTATTGATATTTATGATTATATTCATACTCAACAAGGGTGGAGGATATAATGACGATGATATTGATGCCCAACAAGGCCAAAGGATATTATTATGATTCTATTGATGCCCGACAAGGATGGAGGATACTGTGATAATGATATTAATACCCAGTCGGAGAATACTATGATGACATATTAATACCCAACAAAGCCAGAGGATAATATGATAATGATATTGATACCCAATAAAGCCGAAGGATATTATGATAATATGAGATGCCCGTCAATGCCAGAGGATATTATGATCATATATTAATACCTGAAAAGGACAGAGGATATGATAATGAGATTGTGATATTGATTAAGTACTTTGAATTCGTTCTTTCATGCGCATTGCCTATCACCAGTATGCCTCTATATCTATTAACTGGCATGGGATGGTTGCATAGATATGGTTGAATAGTATGCCTTGTGTTATTTTATGTTGATTGGAAAATTTTGTGTCTGAGTAGTAGGGGTACAAATAGGCTCAGCTATGTATTTGGTTTTCCAAAGTAGTCGGTTATTCATGGAATTATTGATATTATTATTATTAGTAGTGTTATGATTATTATTATGGATATCTTATGATAGCTTCGTCGTTGATTTGAAATCAAGATCTGAGGTATGTCCACAATCTCTTCTAAATTATGATGGCAATATTATGCATAATTATTTCATGTCCAGCCTTGTGGACTAGAAAAATTTATATGATATAATCAAATCCTTGTAGTAATATAATGAGGTCTTACAATTTGAACACGATTATCTAAGTTATGCATTGATAAGACCTCGTGTTCATTAGTATATATATATATATATGAAACTATGGTACTATAGTATATCACTTCCTTTATTTGTTTATATTATATAGTAATTTCTTTGGCTTGTATATTGCTATATATATCTTTGCTTCATCCTTTATTCGTGTATTGGCCTAGGATGTACGGTATACCATTGACGTCTGTTAATTGTGACTGGAATTGGATAGTTCACCTTGATATCTCCTAAGTCATATTATAATAAAATCTTCGACTTGAACATGATAGTTGTCGCTTATTATTCTTATTCACTCATTATACAATTCTGGACTCTTGGGTGTAGTTTCCATTCAGTTTTTATATTGTATATATCTTACTTAAATTTGGAGCTCAAGTTGCAGTTGTCTACTGAGTCCCATTCGGTTGGTACTCATACTACACTTTTGTAGCCTACAAATCATATTATGGGTTAATATCATTGATGTGTGCATCATGAGGAGCAGCCATGGTTTAGAGACTTAGAGTAAACTCCTGACATTTGGAGTATTACTCATCTCTCTCTTATGTCATAAACTAGTCTTTATATTATATACAGATAGAATTTGTATCAGTGTAATTCTCTGGATATTTCACTTTTATACTATATTTATATTTAGAAGCTCTTGTACTGATACCACCATGTTTTGGGATTTTCTTATGTGTTGATCTTTTTCTTATTTATTCCACATTATTTTCCTTATATTGTTGAGTAGTCCATTACTAATAATTCTGAACTATGGGTTGGCTTGCCTACTGGTGGGCTATGGTAGGTACCATCATTACCTGAGAAATTGGGTCGTGATAAGTTGGTATTAGAGCCCAGGTTTTACTGGTGTGTTAGTACAAGAGCTAAGTATTAGTAGAGTCCTATAGATTGGTGTGGATACGTACATAACCTACATTTGGGAGGCTATAACAACACTTTAGGAAATTCACTTCTCGACTTCTTATTGTGTGTCTACATTCCTATAAACCTTAAACACATTCTTTGACTCTTTTCCATCTACAATGGATAATGCAACACTATTGACAAATATAGATGAGACTTCGACTCGCATTTCTTGAATTTTAATATACCATTGATCTAGAGAGTCAGAGATGGATATCAAAGATCTTCAATAGCCAAAAAGGATTTAGCAAGCTTAGGATCCAGTTAAACTAGTGACTACTTCATCCTTCGAGGTTCCACATTACAAATTGATTCGTATTGCAGATCTCTCCCAGACATAGATGACATTTGATTCATCGAGTTGTCCTCAGACTAGAGTTAAGTCTATTTGTGATCATTAGGCTTCTTCACTAGTTTTGAGTATGAGACTAGATATCCTATATAGTCCTGGCATTTTCCCATGCCATATCTTTTTGAGGTATACATTGGTGCATGGATATGTTAGAGGATTAGTATTGTCAATCCATTTGGCATTGGGGCACGTGATATTAGCTGAGTCTTACTTTCACTAAGATGTTAATTATTAAAGGACCATAGAGGGATAGTCTTAAGACTGATGGAAATGGAGGCAAGAGGTATTCCATTAGTATAGTGTTATTGGTATTTTATTTAGGAGTGAGAATCCTTTTGATAGATTTTAGCCTTACCTATAGCCCATCATCTTTACACAGACACTATTTCATACTACAAGTAGTTCTCAGATTAGTCATGATAATCATGATGGGCAGAGCCCCCATTCGATTAACAAAGTGTGGTATGGTTCTTCGAGCCATGGTGACCATTTTGGATTATGAGGGACAGTATCTTAAAGTATTATAGAATCTTAGTTTGCTTGTGTCATGATGATACACTAGTTTAGAAAATGCCCCAGATATGAGATAGATAACTAGCTAGAGTTAGTACATATTCCCTGTTAGCCTATAGTCCTATGATAAGCTATGATTTTTAATGTATGGACATAATTTTGCAGATTTTTCTCAATGTCGATTGTTCAGCCATTTAGACTCAGTTTATGTTCTCTCCATATTGATGCTTCAAGAGTTTCTATAATTGTATAAAGACCGACTACTAGTCTAGAGAGTGTCTTAGACATGGGAATTCTAGATATTAATCTTATATAGATCATCTTTGTGATATTGTGGCATCTTTAGTTAGAGATAGTGTGTGGCACCTCAGTTGATGATCAAGTCATCTTTAGTTAGAGATAGTGTGTAGAACCTCAATAGATAATTTAGTTGGTCATTCTGAGTTGGACCCATTTAGAAATACTCTCCCTATGGTCATCAGGCAGGTGATTGTGGATGTCGCCACGATTGGTGTGCTTTTATTTCCGTAATGCCCCATATTTCCCTAGCATAATCTAAGTCCCAATACATGAGTATTCATATATAAAATTTTAAACTCTCATTATTTTTCAGTTTGGAGCATTCCATTGGGTAGGAAATTCAATTAGCTTTCCAACAATATAAATCCGCCTAAATTTGATAATCGGGTAACAATTTGTGGAGATTTTAAGTTTTAGTCATTAAACACAGTCATTTTAACCCATAGCGCATCGCGTAGCCAGCATAAATGACGATTGTCAATTTCCACTGAAGCTCTGCAAAACCACCGCGTTGCGCCGTCAGTCAAAATCCCAATTGTCCTTTTACAGTGTCCTATCACAATAATGGCACATCGCACCAAGGGTAAATCTCAGACTCAAAAGGGCACCGCGATTCCTCCACGTCGTGCCACAGACCAGTTTCCCAGATGTCTAATTCTAGTAGCTTGGTGGGATAGTGGCGTGTCACGCTAAGGCAAAAATTTGGGATATTCAGTTTCCGCTTCCATTTTTAAATTTGTTCAGGGGTATTTGGGTTTTTTTCCATGGCCCTAATTAACCTAAAAAATAAAATTTAACCCCTAAAAACCCTAAGTAGTCATCATTATTTCAATTCCTCTTACAATCAAAAATCCCCCATTTAAGAACAAGAAACCCTAGCTTTTAAATTCAAGGCCAATCCTTAAGAACTCACCCAGAACTTTAAGAAATCCATCAATTAAGGTATGTTAGATGTTCATCCATGGACCCCTTTCATCCATTGAACCCAAACAACCCTTTTAAATTATAAAATTGTGATCTTTTCAAGGTATAATGTTTTAAATTGTGATTTCACACATGAATCTCTAAGAACTATGATTCTATACCATGTTTCCATGAAATTATTGTTATTATTGAATCCTCCATGTTTTAGTATTGTTATTTATTGAACAAGACCACTATTTAACTCTATTATGTTAGATTCATGCTATTTCTATTTGTTTAGGACATTCCTATGATTGTTTTGAACCATGAACTACAAGTGTTTGATAAAATTCCAACAGAAGTGATTGATTTAATAAAAACCTTCATGCTTTAGTGTCTTTTATGAATTGTTGTTTTTAGTCCTGGGGTTATTGAATACCCAAAATCCATAGCTGTTAATTTAAGTCTATTCTCAGTAAATTATAGAATAACTTCAGATTATACTATGAGTATTTTTAGAATAGTCAAATATTAGTCAGTTAAATTCAGAACAGTCTAGTATTTTAGTGTCTTTTAGTTGGGAGTAGGATTTAGCACCGATCGAGTATAGGGATGGCGGATTCCCCGTCAGATAGGCAAAGTCATTAGTAGTTATCCTTATACTCCAAAACTATATAGCCAACATAGGATATGAGAAGTCACCCATTAGATTAGGCTAGACTATCTCGCATGGGTCACCCATTAGTTCAGTCTTAACACCATTAGTCCTTTAGACATTATATCAGTTTAGTGGATACACATAACCATTGATTATACCCGTGGTAGGATATTAGCATCCTTTCAACTCTGGTTACAAGTTGGACAGTAATTAGCTTAAATTGGTAAATGTCAGTTAGATGATACCTCCCACAAGCTCAGATATAGTCTCAGTTACAGTCTCAGTTTAGTTACACAGTCTTAGAGTTTCTTGACCAAAGCATACATATATCAGTATTTTTTAGTATTTTAGTTTACAGATCTTATTCAGTCTATGTTATATACTTGGTCATTCATTCCCAATGTCTACATATTTTCATGTATATTCAGTATTTATAGACTATCATGTATACTCGATATTTACAGATTCTCTATATATTTTTAGTACTACAGATTCCATGTTCTCTACTCAGTACTCCATGTTTCACATTCATATTTGGTTAATTATTAGTTTTGTTCATGAAACCATGCATATCAGCCTACCTTATTTAGCATACCAGTACATTCAAAGTACTAATCGCATACCTTTCTTTGCGCTATGATGTATCATATCATAGGTACTGATGCTCAATTCTCGAATAATACTTAGTCCCTCAGATCATCAGTAGTACAGTAGCAGTGCTGAGTCCTTATCATCCAAGAAAATATTATATTACTTTCTATTTTTATCTCAGTAATTAGTAGAATTAGTTGGGAGCCCATCCCATCAACAAATAGTATTCAATTTAGAGGCTTTTCAGACATTACTGTTAGCTATTTAGAGTGTTAATATTTCAGTATTATTCCAAATTCATAATTTAGTAGTCATTTCATTATTAAAACCTAATGGCTTTCAGTTATTCAACCGCATTCATGATTATATTATCCAGTGTTAATAACAGGTACTAGCTCGTGAGTTTGCTTATGGTCCCTCAGGATTGTAAGCACCGTGTGACAACTAGGGGTAGTCCTGGGTTGTTACAAAATTATTATCCGAGCTAGGATTTAAAGTGTCCTAGAAAGTCTAAACGCCACATCAAGTAAAGTATTATGCATGGATGTGTAGAGTGCCACACTTATGGATGAGAGGCTACAAGGGGTTTAGGAAAAGTTTCCCTTCTTTCAGTATTCATGTCGTGTGACTCAGCATGAGCTCAAGTTAATCTCTCAGTCTAATCCACTTCTTTCTTTCATTTATATAAAATGCCTCCCAAAATGACTAACGAAAGAAGAATCAAAAATCAGTCAGCCCATTCAGGTAGATCCCCTGGACGAACATGTCTCTCACATAAAATTCAAAGCAGCGTTCACTACTCTACACCATTCCATAGCAACACAAAATGAATGGCCAGCTGATGTTTTGGCCAACCCAGTGGCCAATACTTCTGTGACTAGAATTTGAGATTTTGCCTGAATAAATCCTCTTTCTTTAATTGGATCCAAGTCTAAAGAGGATCCACAAAAATTATTCGATATGGTGGAAAAGTTAACTAATACTATGGGGTGACATCTAATCAGAGTACTGAGTTAGCTGTGTATCAGTTGCAAAATGTAGACCATACTTGTTATGAGCAGTGGAAAGTTGATACAGGTGTAGATGCAAGGCCAATAGAATGGGAAGAGTTTGACATAGCTTTCTTTGATAGATTCTTCCCATTGGAGTTAAGAGTGGACAAAGTATTAAAGTTCATTAATTTGAGGTAGGGGATCATGAGCGTGAGGGAGTATTCCCTCAAGTTTACTCAGTTATCTATGTACGACCCTCATGTGGTAGCAGACTATAGTCTAAGATGAGTAAATTTGTGTCTAGCGTATCTGATAGTATGGTAAAAGAGTGTAGGACTGTAATGCTGATTAGTGAGATGGACTTGTCTAGGCTAATGGTTTATGCTCAACAGATAGAGGAGCAGAAGATTAAGGAAAGAGAGAGGAAACAAGAACGCAAGGATAAATGATTTTAATTTCAATCAACCAAGTCTGAAGGTGATAATCTTTCTTAGTTTCATTAGAGGTCTACAGCCCCAGCACCCTCTTCAACCAGTGCCCCAGTACCCAAATTTATAAATAACATTAGGGATAGGGCACCAGGATCTAAGTCCCAGGTCAGTATTAGCAGTGCATATACAAATTCTCTATGTTAGAAATATGGTAGACACCATTAGGGTGAATGTAGAGTGGGTAGTGATGTGTGATTCATGTGTAGCAAGATAGGCCATCATATTGGAAAGTGTCGGGTAGTTTCTCAGAACGGAAGAGATGTGCACCAATAGGGCCAGTCCCATTAGTCGTTCGTTCCATCCGATCGCCTGACTCAGTAGGGTGCCGCTTCCAGTACTACCAGTGGTCAGCATTTGAATAGATTATATGGTCTTTAGTCCCACAAAGATCAGGAAAATTCTCCTGATGTAGTTACTGATACATTGTAGGTCTTTCACTTATATGTTTATGCTTTACCAAACCTTGGAGCTTCTCTTTCTTTTGTAACTCCCCATATAGCCGTCAACTTCAGAGTCAGTCCTGAAAGTCTAGCAGATCCCTTTTCAATGTATACCCTAGTAGGTATTTTTATTATAGACAGACAGGTATATAGGAACTATTCGGTCATAATATTTTAGAAATTTACCTCAATTGATCTCATGGAGTTAGAGATACTAGATTTTGATATCATTCTTCACATGGATTGGCTCCACTCATGCTATGCCTCAGTTGATTACAAAAATATAATAGTTAATTTTTAGTTCCCAAGTGAATCAGTCCTTTAATAGAGGGGTAGTTTTACAGCTCTTAGGGGATAGTTGATCTCGTACCTTAGAGCAAGAAAGATGATATCGAAGGGGTGTATTTACCATCTTGTGTGAGTCAAAGACTCTAACTCAGAAACTATAACTTTTGAGTTAATTTTAGTAGTAAGGGAATTTCCAGATGTGTTCCCTAAAGATCTCCCCATAGTTCCTCCAAAAAGGGGAATCGACTTCGAAAGGAACCTTCTCCTAGATACCCAGCCTATATATATTATTCCATACAAAATGGCTCCAGCTGAATTTAAAGAATTAAAAGAACAGGTAAAGGATCACAGAGATGAGGGATTTATTAGACCCAGTGTCTCCCCATGGGGTATACCTATTCTATTCATGCATAACAAAGATAGTTCTCAGAGAATATGTATAGACTAACGTCAGTTGAACAAGGTCACTATCAAGAATAAATATCCACTTCCTAGAATCAATGACTTATTTGACCAACTTTAGGGTTCCAACTATTTTTAAAAGATAGACCTCAGATCAGGCTATCATCATCTTAGAGTCAGAGAATGTGATCTTTCTAAAACATCTTTCCGAGCCCAGTATGGTCACTTCAAATTTCTAGTCATGTCCTTCGGTCTTATAAATACCCCAACAGCCTTCTTGGACATGATAAACTGAGTGTTCAAGCAGTATATGGACATGTTCATCACAGACTTCATTGATGAAATTCTTGTTTACTCTCGTAGAAAAAATGATCATACAGACTATCTCTGAATAGTGTTGCAAACTCTTAAAGCCCATCGGTTGTTCGCTAAATTTAGTAAGTGTGAATAATGTCTAAGATTAGTAACTTTTTGTGGCTATATTATTTCCAGTGATGGAATTAGAGTTGATCCTCAAAAGACTGAGGCATTGAGAAATAGTCCTAGACCCATTAATCCATTAGATATTCGGAGTTTCTTGGGTTTAGTTGGCTATTACCGTTGGTTTTTTAAAGGGTTCTCTTTTATTGCATCCCCCATGTCCTAGTTGACTCAGATGAAAGTTAAGTTTCAGTGCTCAGATTACTGCAAGAAAAGTTTTCAAGAGTTGAAAACTTAACTCACCTCAACCCCAGTTCTTACTCTACCAGACAATTTAGATAGATTTGTTGTGTACTGTGATACATCAGGAGTAGGTTTGGATTGTGTCCTCATGCACAGAGGTAAGGTCATAGCTTATGCCTCCAAACAGCTTAAGCCTCATGAGAAAAATTATTTGACTCATGATCTTGACCTAGAAGTTGTAGTGTTTACCTTAAAGATTTGGTGGCATTACTTGTATGGGGTACATGTAGATGTGTTCACAGATCACAAAAGCCTTCAGTATGTGTTCTCTCTGAAAGATTTGAATCTACATCAGAGAAGGTGGTTAGACTTATTGAAGGATTATGACATGAGTGTTTTGTATCATTCAGGCAAGGCCAATGTATTGGTTGATGCTCTTAGTAGATTGTCTATAGCAGTGTTGATCATGTTGAGGATGGTAAGAAGAAGTTAGCTCAGGAATTTGATCAGCTTACCTAACTAGGTGTCCTCTTAGTCAGCTCAGCAGAGGGTAGTGTGTGGGTAAATAATAGTGCCGAATCATCTCTTGTTTCCGAGGTGAAGGAAAAATAGGATAGCGATCCAGTCTAATTAAGTTTAAAGAATCAATTAGAGATCATAAAGTGGAGGTTTTCTCCCAAGGGCGAGATGGTGTTTTGCATTATCAGGGTAGATTATGTGTACCTGGTGTAGATGATTTGAGGCAACCAATTCTTGCTGAAGAACATAGTGCGCGTTACTCTATTGGTCCAGGGGCTACTGAGATGTACCACAATTTATGGGAGATCTATTGGTGGAGTAGAATGAAGAGAGATATTGAAGAGTTTGTAGCTAAGTGCTCTATATGTCAGCAACTTAAGGTTGAGCACCAGAAATCTAACGGGTCCATGTAGGAGTTTAGTATTCCCATGTGGAAATGGGAGGAAGTGAACATAGACTTTGTGATAGGTTTTCCTTGTACACATCATCCGCATGATTCTTTTTGGGTTATTGGAGATAGGATAACTAAATCAGCTTATTTCTTTCCAATTAATATCTCTTATTCAACCGAGGACTACACCAAACTCTATCTTAGATAGTTGGTTAGGTTGTATGGTGTTCCCTTAATTATCATCACAGATAGATGTACCTAGTTTACCTCTTAATTTTGGAAAGCATTCCAAAAGGGTTTTGGTACCCAAGTCCACCTAGTACAAACTTTCACCCTCAGTCAGACGGTCAAGCAGAAAGGACCAATCAGACTCTTGAGAATATTCTGAGAGCATGCAAAGTTGATTTTAAAGGTAGTTGGGGTGACCACTTGTTTTTAATTAAATTCGCATACAATAATAGTTATCATTCAAGTATTCGTATAGCTCTATTTGAGGCTCTTTATGGTAGGAGATGTAGATCTCCAATTGGTAGGTTTGAAGTAGGCGAGTTTGTAGTAGTAGGTCCTGACTTGGTGTTTGATGCATTAGAAAAGATTTAGTTGATCAGATAAAGGCTTAGGGCTGCCCAAAACCAACAGAAATCATATGCAAATGTAAGGAGAATGGATCTCGAGTTTGAGGTCGGTGATTTTGTGTACTTGAAAATCTCTCCCATGAAAGGAGTGAAGAGATTCAGCAAGAATGGGAAACTCAATCCCTGTTATATAGGTCGCTTCAGAATTCTCAGTCGTTTTGGAAAGGTAGCTTATGATCTTGAGTTACCTTCAAATTATCCTCAGAACACCCAGTGTTCCATATCTCATTGTTGAAAAAGTGTATTGGTGATCCAGCTCTAGTTGTTCCCTTAGAAAGAATAGATATTCAGAATAGTTTTTCTTTTAAGGAAGTTCCACTGAAAATTCTTGATCATCAAGTTTGAAGATTAAGGAATAAAGAAGTTCCACTAGTTAAAGTTCTTTGGCAGAATCAGTCCATTGAGGGAGACACTTGGGAAGCAGAAGCAGATATACGGACTATGTATCCTCATCTTTTATCCATGAATCTAGATTTAGTATAAGGTACTAATCTTCTTAAAATTTCTCTCTACCATGCTCAGTTTTAGTTGCATATCATGTTCATGTAAGTCGTGTATTCATAAATCAATTTACTCATGCATTCGATGCATCAGATATCCATGTTCAATGTGAAGCTTAGTACATCAGTTTCCTCAGCTTAACCAGTTTCATTTCAGAATAAATTATCCCAAGTGGGAGATATTGCAATGCCATGTATTTCCCTACCATAATCTATGTCTCAATATATGATTATTCATATATAAAAATTTTGAAACGCTCATTATTTTTTAGTTTGGAGCCTTCCATTGATTAGAAAATTCAATTAGCGTTCCAACGATATAAAATTCACTTAAATCTAATAACCGAGTAAGAAGTTATGGCGGTTAGAAGTTTCAGTTGTTAAACATCGTCATTTTAACCCTTAGCGCATTGTAGAGTTAACATAAATGACGATTTTCAATTTTCAGTGAAGCTCTGTGAAACTACAGCATTGCGCCGTTAGCTAAAATCCCAATGGTCCTTTCCAATATCTTGTTGCGATAATGGCGCATCGCGCCAAGGGTGAATTTTAGAATAAAAAATATACCGCAATTCCTCCACGTCATGCAACAGACCAGTTTCCCAGTTGTCCAATTCTAGTGGCTTAGCAGGATAGTGGTGCATCACTCCAGGACCAAAAATCGGGATCTTCAGTTATAACCTTTCATTTTTTAATTTGTTCAGGGGTATTTGGGTCTTTTTCCACTGCCCTAATTAACCTAAAACAGGAAATTTAACCCCTAAATACCCTAATTAGTCATCATTATTTCAATTCCTCTCACAATCAAAAATCCCCCTTTCAAAAATAAGAAATATTAGCTTTCAAATTCAAGGCGAACCCTCAAGAACTCTCCCAGAACTTGAAGAAATCTATTAATTAAGGTATGTTAGATGTTCATCCAAAGACCTCTTTCATCCATGGAGTCCAAGCAACCCTTTTGAATTATAAAATTATGATATTTTAAAGTTATTATGATTTAAATTGTGATTTCACCCATGAATCTCCATGAACTATGATTTTATACCATGTTACCATGAATTTATTGTTATTATTGAATCTTTCATGTTTTAATGTTTTTATTTATTGAACACAACCATGATTTCACTTAGTTATGTTAGATGCATGCTATTTTTAGTTGTTTTAGGACATTCCTATGGTTGTTTTGAACCATGATCTACAAGTGTTTGATAAAATAACTACGAGAGTGATTGATTTAATAAAAATCTTCGTGTTTTATCCCCTAAGCTTTAGTATCTTTTGAGTATTATTGTTTTGAGTTTTAGGGATATTGAATACCTGAAATCCATAGCTTTTAATTTAAGACTAGTCTCAGTACATTACAGAATAACTTAAGATTATACTATAAGAATTTTCAGAATAGTCAAATATCAGTAAGTTAAACTAAGAATAGTCTAGTATTTTAGTGTCTTTTAGTTGGGAGTAGGATTTAGCACTAATCGAGTGTAGGGATGGTGGATTCCGCATCAGATAGGTAGGGTTATTAGAAGCAGTCCCTATACTCCAGAACTACATAGCCATCATAGGATATGAGAAGTCACCCATCATATTAGGCTTGACTATCTCGCAGGGGTCACATGTTATTTCAAGCCAGACACCATTAGTCCTTTGGACATTATATCAGTTTAGTAGATCCACACAGCCATCGTTAGTACTTGTGGCATGATATTAATACCTTTCCAACTGGGGTTAATGGTTGGACCCCAATTAGCTCGAATTCGGTGTGTCGGTTAGATGATACCTCCCATAATCTTAGATATAGTCTCAGTTACAGTCTCAGTTTAGTTACACAGTCTTTGAGTTACAGATATAAGTATTTCAGTTTACAAATTTTAATCTATCTATGATATATGCTTGGTTATGAATTCCCAGTGTCTACAGATTTTGACATATATTTAGTATTTATAGACTGTCATGCATACTTGGTATTTATAGATTCTCTATATATTTTTAGTATCTACAGATTCAATGTTCTCTACTTAGCACTCCATATTTCACATGAATATTTCGTTAATTATTAGTTCTGTTCAGGAAACCATTCATATCAACCTACCTCATTTAGCATACCAGTACATACATTTAAAGTACTGATTGCATACCTTTATTTACACTATGATGTATCATATCATAGGTTATGATGCTAAGTTCTCGGATCACACTTAGTCCCTTAGATCATCAGTAGTACAGTAGCAGTGGTGAGTCCTCATCATCTAAGGACAAATTATATTACTTTCTATCTTTATCTCAGTAGTTATTAGAGTTAGTTAAGGGCCTGTCCCATCAACTCATAGTATTCAGTTTAGAGGATTTTATGATACTACAGTTAGTTATTCAAATGATTTAGATTTCAGTATTATGCCAGATTCATAATTTAGTAGTTGTTTCATTATTAAAACCTTATGGTATTTCTATTATTCTTCCACGTTCTTGGTTATATTATTTAGTGCTCATAGCAGGTACTAGCTCATGGGTTAGCTTGTGGTCCTTCGGGATTGTAAGCACCGTGTAATGACTAGGGGGTAGTCCCAAGTCATTATAATTTCCCACATTTATCTCTTATTATGAATATTATGGTTTTCATACCTATTGGTGATTATATGCCTTAATGAATTGATATTGATTATTATGTTCCTTGTTATTGGATTCATGATTATGTTACTACTCTGTGGTTTATTTCTTTTAGTAGTGGATGAAATTGATTCAAATTGATATTTTCCCTTATGGGTGCAGCTTTTGGGTTTAAGTCCTATTTATCTTAGAAAATTATCCCTATTGTGGCCCTTAAGTGGTATATGATATTGATGTTCATTTTGATACTGCCTGTTCAGTATGGTTTTATTGATATTTTTGTTGCTATTTCTTCCACTGCATAAGGTTACAAGTATTACTTGATATTATCACTTGATTTTGTTACTTAATGTAATTGATTATTGCTAGATAGTTGTATAGACTAGTGTTAACTAGTTAGGCTTTTGTTTTCTTGTGATAATATTTAGTGGCTTGAGTAGGTATAGCCTAATTTGATGATTTCTTTCCCCTAGTGTGGTGAGGTTGACTTTGTTCCCTCTTGATTATCTATACTAGATTGATTCAGGGATATACTATGATATCTAAGGTAAGCTGACCTTCCATGCTCTATATGGCTTTTGAGTCGGCAATTTAATTATGGTTGTCGTTATTGAGTTTGAGATTCTTAGACTTGCCTCCTGTGTTGTGAAATTTTTTCCTTTGGCTATCCTTTCCGATATAACCCATTTGTTAGATGGACCAGTTTGAGGTCTATTCTTCATTTGTGGATATTTTATCATCCAATATACATTTTTATATTGATTTTGAGATGTCATGGATTTATCTAGTAGGTTTGTTGGGTTCATTTCGTTGGGATGGTTTTCCTATTTTTAGTGTGGAGATTGGATACTCCTTTGTTGTTTTGATATAGTTTTTCCTTAAGGGGAGCTATAAATTTAGAGGCATGTGGTATTTCCTATGATTGCTTCATGAATTGTCGAGATAGAAATTCTTTATCTCGAGTAATTGATTTTTTGGTGAGGTTTTTGACTTTGATATTTGTTTTGAGATTGGTATGTTTCTTCTTCGATGATGCAATTCTTGGGTGGGTTTAGAAAATCCCTATTTCATAGTTTGTACATTCTCTTGAGTCGAATATTTCTCCCTAATGATGTATGTCTGTGGCTATTTTCTGCTGAGATGGGGTATTAGAATGATTAGTCATAGGCAAACTTGCATTTCTCTAAGGTGCTAGAGTTTTTACCAATGCTAGTGTGATTTTCATCCTTGGGACATTGTTGAGTATGTTTTGATACTTCAAGCCTTCCAACAATTATGGAGTGAGTTATTTGCATTTTTAGCCAGTGATCATCCTTTTTCAAGATTTTGTTTTATGGTTACATTTCGTACCCTCTAGCTGAGATTAAGTTGGTAGGTTATGTTATCAGTCAGTGGTTATCCCTGTGGTGATTTTTCTCTTCAGATATATCTTAACTGTGGCTGGGTGTGATTTATTTCTAAAGTTTCAAATTTGGGTACAAGAGTCGATTTGAGATAATTGTAATTAATATAGCCTTATTGGCTCATTATTTGATTTGAAGTCTTGGAATGGAGATTTAGAAGTATGATAAATCTAAATATGAATGCCTACCCATTTTTAGTTTTGGTCTAGATATTTAAGACATAGAGATTCTGCCTTGTGTTGAGATTGAAGCTTGGTATTTTAAACCTTGCGTGCAGATTTAGTTTTAGACATGTGTCAGTTCACATATTATTTATCAGTTGGCTGAGCTTACTGCGGACTACATATTCATTCTCCTCGACTTTGGATGGAATATGGTTGATAAGTGTTTAGATGATAGACCATGGGCTCTGTATCGGTCATTTCAGTTCTAACATCGAGTTTCAATTTTCTTTGGGAATTTTAGATGATTTACTCAGTAGGAGTAAAATACTCGATTTTGATTCAGTAAGGCTTTGTACTCAGTAAATGAGACATCCTGGAGTGGGATATTAAGTGATGAGTAGTGATACCTTGGATCTTAAGATTTTAGTTTTATTATCATCCAAACTAGTTGTAGCATTAGCATGGATTATATTCCTAGATTATCTCCATTTGTGTGCCAAAATACTGCCACATGAGCTTATTCTCCTGTTTGTTATATGGACTTTAAGCGGATCATCTTTAGTTCTTTGTGTTCTCACTAATGTGACTACATAGATGAGACTTAAGTGATTTTGATCCTAGACTGTAGTGGACCGTATGTGCAAAATGGAAAATGGAATGTATATTTGGATTTGGGTTTGGTGGCATGACCCATGTCTTGGGTTGTCTTTATTTTAGATGATCCTTTGATTATTTATTTGAATATAGAGATGCTAGCACCATGTTGTGGTTCAGATGTGCATGCATCAACATCCTTGGTTCTGTCTGAGGCCAGCTAGCAGTTAAGTAGACTTATAACAATTTGTGTTTTTTGGATCGACTTTGAACCATCATTCCAATGTGTGTAAACTCTCCTCAAAAGATTTGGATATAAATATATATTTCATGATCATTTACCCAGTGTGTTAAGTGTTATCCAGATAAAAAATGTTGATACGTACCACTTAGAGTAGGGTCTAGTTGAGAACATTTGTATTAATTGTGTTTTTCTATTTGATCCTACAAGGGTCAACTTAACATGATTGTATATCCTATAATACAATGATTCAGGTTTCCTACAATATATCTAATAAAAGATCTTTGAGTTTTGATTCTAATGCATCTGATTTCACTTTAATCTAATATCGGACTAGAAAGTTATGCTTATTTTAATTCAAAATATCTGTGTGTCAATAAGGGGACAACTTGAGGTGATAAGCCATCAACTAACTGACGAGCTATAAAACTCATCATCATCCTTAGCCAGAATGTTAAAAAATATTGCTATGAGGTGATGACTTTAGGTGATAATCCATCAACTAAATGATGAGCTATCAACCTCATCATCAACCTTAACCAGATTATTAAAAGAAGGTGACGATTAGGTTGATAAGCCATCAACTAGTTGACAAGATATCAACTAAGTCATCAGCCTTAACCAGACCATTAAGAGAAGGTGAAAACTAGGTTGATAAGCCATCTACTAGTTGACAGGGCATCCCTAAGTCATCAACTTAAAAATTCTGCAATTTTCATTTAGTATCCTTAGGGGTAGTTTTATCTATTCCTTACCTCAAACCCTACCCCTATGACTTAAATCACCCAATACACGATAGTTTCTCTTCATTATTTAGTTTTCAATGTTTACTCTACTCTCCACTCTCAAGAGAAAAGAAATTAGGTTTTCTTCTCAAGAAGAAGAAATTCAAGCTTTTTTCCCCAAGAACTTAAGAATTCAAGTTTCAATTTTAGGTTTTCTTCAAGAAGTCATCTAATTCAGGTATATGGGGTTTAGAACAAGGTTAATCATTCATTCTTGTTCCCGAAAGTGTGATTTTCATGTTGAATTTACATATTTTAATTTGGGTTCATCCCCAAATTCTCATGTTTTAAAGCGTTGTATTACCTTGTGATTTAAAGGACCAAAGAGGATAAAGTTGTACTTATTCATATTTCAAACTACAAGTTTGATATTCTGTCATGAATTTTGATATTTTTATGAGAAATTTTTATTCTTCTACGATTAATATGTCTCCATGCTTAAATTCATGTATTGAACTGTCCAATGTTTTGGGATGCTGAATTACGACTTCATATTATTGTTTTAAGGGTTCTTATCATATTTTAGAAATCATTAATTTATGGCGGGTTATGAACTCTGAATACCTATGTGTTTAATAGTTATTTCAGGCTTTTGGAATTACAAGTTTGTCAGCACATGATTTTACTATTAAACTCAATTTGTTATGCTCATCATGCCAAGCACTATCAGTTTACATGTTTATGAGTACTTAAGATTCTGTAGGCGATGTTGTTTTTAAAATACATTGACCTGAGCTTGTGTAAGATCCCATAAAGTCCTAGCCTATTTATGTCCTTTATATCCTGCAAAAAATATTCCCAAACTTAAAAAATTTTAGCAAAGTGTTGACACTTAAACTTATTTTTGTCCTCAATATTTCAATGGTATCATTTACTATCTTTACAGCCTTAGATTTTCAATTTTTAATATGATTCATGATCAGGGTTATCTACAGGCCATCTCAGGTGAGTTTGGAATTTTTGAACATTATATAAGTCACTTTTGGATGACCTAAGCAGCAAGCCAATGCGATCAGGACGCGTCGCATTGGCTATCGCATTGATACCATCGACGCGGCGCGGCGCCTATTGCATCATGATAATCTATGTATGATTCTGTTAGAGTTGATATATGATTTCATTATATATGCTATCGAGTCCTGGGGGTATTGAATACCCATAATTTAGCTATTGTCTAGTCTCTAGCCAAAATAGAAAGATTGCATAGTATCCTGAACATTAGTAAATGGTCAGTCAACAGAATCAGTGTGAGTTCAGCCAAGCCTAGAATAGTCTAGTGTTCAGTTCAGTGTCGATTTAGTAAGGAGTAGGATTCAGCATCGAGTAAACCCAAGGATAGGGGCATTCCTCTTAGCAGAGGGTTTGACCCTTAGTAGCAGTCCCCACATTACAGAACTACGTAGCCAGTGTTTGGCAAATCATCTTTCTTCCCAACTAGGGTTGATATAACCATATACATCTCATGAGTCTTCCTGCCATATTAGGGTTGACCGAGCTCCTGTTAGTAAGCCATGGCACAGTGCTAACACTCTTCTAACTAGGTTTATAGTTTGAACCCTAAATCCATCCATATTTGGGGTATGTAAGTCAGATAACAACTCCCATAATTATAGTTTTAGAATTTATTATTCAGTAATCAGTATCCTATATTCAGTATAGAACTCAGTTTTGTTCTACACGATCATGACTTACAGTTATAGGTTATTCAGTTATAAAAAACATAGTACTTCAGCTTCAGACTAATTCTGACAGACAATATATGTTTGGTATTGCATGTTCAATACTTACAGTAGTCCCAGTCTTGTATATCCTCTCATCCATTTATTTCTTCATATTTAGTTATTATTCTCATGCACATAAACCCATGCATATAATCCCAACCTCACCTAGCATATGAGTCTATTCAAATTACTGATGCAAACTTTTCTTTGCATTATAATGTCTCCTCTCATCAGTTTGGATGCTCAAGTTACTGACCATAACTAGCTAGATTAGTCTGTCAGTCATAGCTACAGTAGTGAGTCCTAAATCACTAAGGACGTTACACTCATTTAGTTATTTAAGGATCTATAATATTTTAGTTTTTCAGTTACTATAAGAAAGTAGTTAGAGTTAGTTGGCACCTGTACATTTAACTTATTTATTTCAGATGTTAGAGGCTTCAGATACTTTCAGTGAGCAGTTATTCTACAGATGTACTCAGTATTGATTCAGTTTTATGAACCTTATGGAATTTTCAGTTTTACTTTTGCATATATTTTCATGATTATTATTCAGTGTTCACAGCAGGTACCAGTAATAGGTTAGCTT
>NC_061115.1:35662923-35717205 GCF_002878395.1 Capsicum annuum
TGATTATTATTCAGTGTTCACAGCAGGTACCAGTAATAGGTTAGCTTGTGGACCTTCAGGATTGTAAGCACCGTGTGACTCCCAGGGTGTAGTCTTGGGGCATTTAAAACATGGTATCAGAACCTAAGGTTCTAAAGTATCCTAGGGATTCTGAAATCTGCATCAAGTGGAGTCTTGTGTCTGGGTGTGTAGCGCATCACACTTATGGACAAGAGTCTATGTGGCATTTGTATGAAAACTTCCCTTCTTTCAGTGTTCATATCGTGCGAGTGAGAATGAGCTCAAGTTAAAATCTCTGTCTAATCCAACTTTTCCTTCTATTTACAGAACATACTTTCTATAAATACTAATGAAAGGAGAGATGGAAACCATCCAGCACCTCTACCCTATAAGAAGATCCCCTGAATGAGCACGTTTCACACTCAGAATTAAGAGCAACTTTCACCACTCTAGCCAGTTCTATGGCACCTTAGAATTTTTGACCAACTGTTGTTAAGGAAAACCTATAGGCCAATATTGCAACACCTAGAATTCAGGGCTTCACCCGAATAAACCCTCTTTAATTTTTAGGGTCTAAGACTGAAGAGGACCCATAGGAATTATGGGCATAACTACTAGTGAGAGTGCTGAGTTAGCTTCCTATAAGCTGTAAGAGGTATCTCATACATGGTTTAAGTAGTGGAAGGTAGATAGAGGCACGGATGCAGGGCCTATAGATTGGGAATAATTTGCTATAGCCTTCTGAGATAGGTTCTTTCTGATGGAATTCGGAGAGGTTAAGGTGTTAGATTTCATCAAACTGAAGTTGGGAAACATGTGTGTGAAAGAGTATTCCCTTAAATTTACTCAGTTTCTAGGTATGCTCCTTATGTAGTAGCTGATAGCAGGTCTAACAGGTGCAAGTTTGTGTCTGGGGTATCTAAAAGTGTGGTCAAGGATTGTAGTACTGCAATTCTGATTAAGGAAATACACTTGTCTAGGTTAATAGTTCATGCTCAACAGATTGAGGAACAGAATATTAAGGAGAAAGAGAGGGAGAACAAGAGGGCTAGAATAGGTAGCTTCAGTTTCGCTCAGACAAAGACATAAGGTGGTAACCATCCTCAGTTTCACCTAAAATATTCAGTCCCAACTTCGTCTTTGGCTAGTGCATTGATGCCTAAATTCAGGAATGATAGTAAGGATAGGGCGTCAAGCTCTAAATCTCAAGGTATTGTAAACAGTGCCCAAGAAAATCCTCTTTGTCAAAAGTGTGATAGAAACTATCAGGGTATTTGCAGGGCTGGCAATAATGTGTGTTTCACATATGGTAAGCCAGTCCGTTATTTTAGAGAATGTCCTTAGGTGGGTTTGCAGAGTAAGCATAACCATCCCCCAATTTATTTTGGTAGACCATATCAGTAGGGTTTCTCTTTTAGTGCCACCAGTAGGCAGCGCCCAAACAATCTCTACGCACTTTAATCCCGACATGATCAAGAAATTTCTCCAGATATGGTTACTAGTATGTTGTAAGTCTTTCACTTACATGTTTATGCTTTGTTAGATCATGTAGCTTCCCTGTCTTTTGTAATTCATTACATAGCCATCGATTTCAAAATTAGTCCCAAAATCCTAATAGAGCCTTTCACAATCTCTACCTGAGTAGGTAAGTCTATCATAGCCCAGTGGGTATACAGGAACTATCCGGTTATGGTATTTTAGAAAGTTACTTAAACAGACCTAATAGAGCTAGTGATGAACAATTCTGACATCATTCTCAACATAGATTAACTTCATTCATGCTATGCTTTAGTTGATTGTAGAAACAGAGTTGTCTATTTTCAGTTCCCGAATGAACCAATCCTTGAATAAAGGGGTAGTACCACAACACTTGAGGATAAATTTTTTTCATACCTTAGAGAAATAAAAATGATATCCAAGGGGTGTATTTATCATCTCATTTGAGTCAAAGACTCTAGTTCAAAAAATCCTATTCTTGAGTCAGGTCCAAGCACAAGTTAATTTCCTAATGTGTTTCTCGATGATCTCCCCGGAGTATCTTTCGAAAGTGAAATTTACTTCAGAATAGACCTTTTTCATGATTCTCAGCCCATCTTTGTTATTCCATACAGAATGGCTCCAACTGAACTTAAAGACTTAAAAGAACAGTTGAAGGACCTCTTAGACAAAGGATTCATTAGGCCCAACATATCACCTTGGGGTGAACCAGTTCTATTCTTGCATAAGAATGATGGTTCTCTCTGAATGTGTATTGACTATCATCACTTGAGCAAAGTCACCATCAAGAATAAATATCAATTTTCTAGTATCAATGACTTATTTGACCAACTTTAGGATGCCAATTACTTTCAAAGATAGACCTCAGATTCGGCTATTATAATCTCAGATTCAGAGAATGTGACATTCTAAAAATAGCTTTTAGAACCCAGTTTAGTCACTTCGAGTTTCTAGTCATGTCCTTTAGTCTTATCAATGTTTCAGCAGCCTTTATGGACCTGATGAACTTATTGTTCAAATAGTATTTTGACATGTTCATCATAGTTTTCATTGATGATATTCTTGTTTCCTCCCATACTGAAAATGATTATGCAGACCATCTCAGAATAGTAATACAAACTCTCAAACCCTATAAGTTTTTGCTAAATTCAGTAAGTATGAATTTTGGCTAATATCAGTAGCTTTCCTTGGTCATATTATTTTTAGTGATGGCATTAGAGTTAATCCTCAAAAGAACAAAGCAGTGAGAAACTGTCTAAGAACAAAGCAGTGAGAAACTGTCTAGACCTATCTCTCCATCAAGATTTTGTTGGGTTTGGCTTGCTATTACTGATGGTTTTTTGAAGGATTTCCATCTATTGCGTCCCCCATGTCTAGATTGACTTAGAAGAAAGTTAAAATCTAGGGTTTAGATTCTTGTAAGAAGAGTTTTTAAGAGGTAAAGACTTGACTCACTACAGCCCCAGTTGTGACTTTTCCCTATGGTTCAGACAAATTTTTTTTGTACTTTGATGCTTCCAGAGTTGGTTTAGGGTGTGTTTTGATGAACAGATATAAGGTTATATCCTACACCTCTAGACAACTTAATCCCCATAAAAAAGAATCATTCTACTTGTGATCTTGAGTTAGTAGCTGTTATGTTGGACTTAAAGAATTTGAGGCACTATTTTTATTAGGTGTATTTTGATGTGTTCACAGACCATAAAAGTCTATAGTATGTGTTTTTGCTGAAATAACTGAACTTGCATTCGAGGACGTGGTAAAAGTTGTTGAAAGACTATAACATAAGTGTTTTATATCATCTGAGAACTACCAATATAGTGGTAAATATCCTCAGTAGGCTGTTCATGGGTAGTGTTAATCACATTGGAAATTGTAAGAAGAAGATAGTTCAGCAAGTTCATCAGCTTGCTAGACTAGGTGTTGGTTTGGTTAATTTGTCTGAGGGTAGTGTTCGGGTATAGAATAGTTCAAAATCTGAGGGTAGTGTTCGGGTATAGAATAGTTCAAAATCTTCTTTATTTTTTGAGGTAAAAGAAAAGAGAGATAGGTATCCCAGTTTATCTAAGCTGAAAGAGTCAGTCAGACACCAATAAGTAGAAATTTTCTCCCAAGGGGGAGATGGTGTGTTGCATTACCAGGGTAAGCTATGTGTGCCATATGTAGATGACATGAGATAGTAGATTCTTGGTGAAGTGTATGGTGCACATTACTTTATTAATCCAAGGGCCACTAAGATATACCGCAACTTGCAAGAAGTCTATTGGTAGAGTGGGATGAAGAGAGACATTATAGAGTTTATGGCTAAGTGCTCTACTTGTCAGGAAGTGAAGATTGAGAACTAAAAGTCTACGAGTTCCATACAGGTGTTCAGTATTCACACTTGGAAGTGGGATGAAGTGAACATGCATTTTATGATAGGCTTGCCTCGTATTTGGGGACAACATGATTTGATTTGGGTCATTGTGGACAAGATAACCAAATCAGCCCTTTCCTTGCCAGTCCATACCTCTTATTCTGCCGAAGACTAGGCCAAGCTCTATATTAAGGAGTTGGTTAGGTTACACGATGTCCCATTGTCCATCATTTTAGATAGAAGTATGCAGTTCACCTTTCACTTATGGAAAACCTTCCAAAAGGGTCTTGGTACCCAAGTCCATCTCAATACAATCTTCCTCCCTAAAAAAAAAATTAGTCAAGCAAAAAGGACCATTCAGACTCTAGAGGATATGTTAAGAGTGTGTGTCATTTACTTTAAGGGCATTTGGGATGACCACTTACCTTTGATTGAGTTTGCGTATAAAAACAACTATTATTTCAGTATTCAGATGGCTCTATTTGAGGCTTTGAATATAAGGAGATGTAGGTGTCTGGTTGGTTGGTTGAGACAGGTGAAACCACTTTAATAGGTCCTTGCTTAGTGTTTGATGCTTTAGAGAAAGTTTCATTAATCAGGGAGAGACTTAAGACAACCTAGAGCCAATAGAAATCTTATACAGATATGAGGAGAAATGATCTCGAGTTCGAGATTGGCGACTTTGTATATTTGAAAATCTCTCCCATGAAGGTAGTGAAGAGATTTGGCAAGAAGGGAAATCGTAGTCACTGATATGTTGGTTGTTATAGGATTCTGAGTCATTTCAAAAAGGTAGCCTATGAACTTGAGTTGCTTTCTCACTTAGCATTAGTGCAACTAGTGTTTTATGTCACCTTTCTAAAGAAGTACATAGGTGACCCAGCATATGTAGTCCCCGTAGAGAGTGTAGATATTCATAATAGTCTCTCTTACAAAGAAGTCCCAGTCAAAATCTTGGATTTTCATACTCGTAGACTAAGGAACAAAGAGGCTCCCTTGGTCAGAGTTCTTTGCCAGAACCAGTCTGTTGAGAGAGCCACTTTGGAAGCAAAATAATACATGCGAACTAAGTACCCTCATCTTTTTTTTTCAAACTCAAACTTAGCCTAAGTTTAGTCATATCTCATTTCTTAAGATTCAGTCTTGTTTCAGCTATGCATGTCATTATATTTGTTATACCTCAGTGCCTCTCAGCTCAATCAGTCTCATTCGAAGAAAAATATTCCAAAGGGGGAGATAATGTAAGACCCCGTAAAGTCCAAGCCCATTTTAGTCGTTTATAAATTTCCAAAATAGGTCCCAAACATAGAAAATTTCAGCTAAGTTTGACACTTAGTCTAATTTTAGGCCTCGATATTTCAATGGTAAGATTTACAATTTTTCTATCCTTAGATTATCGATTTTTAAATTGATTCATGATCAGGGATATCTATAGGTCATCTCAGGTAATTTTAAGAATTTTCGTGAATCATTTCAGTCACATTTGGATTACTAAAATAGCAAGCCAATGATGTTAGGATGCATCACGTTGGCTATCGCATTGTCACCATCGATGTAATGCATCGATAATTGTGTTGATGCCATCGATGCATCGCATAGCCTATCGCGTCACTGGGTATTTTTCAACTAATTTAATCTTGAGGTCATAGGGGTATTTTAGTCTTTTCCCCTCACTTTAACATGAAATTTAGGTCCCAAAATCATATTTTTCCTAATTTATCACACTTCTCTCAAAATAAAAACCATTCCCTTTCAAGAATAAACCCTAGCCCCTTCAATATTCAAGTTCAATTTACAAGAAATCCCTCAACAAATTCCCAGAATTCATCAATCAAGGTATGTTTAGGTGTTCACCCTTTTTTTCCCTCTACCCTTGGAGTTCAAGAATACTTTTTAAAATACTTAAATTATGATTTACATTCTTGAATGGAATTATTTTCATGTATATGATGTTGTGTGGATTTCAAGTCAAGAATAATTTGAGTTTCAAGTAAATTAACTAGACTGCATGTTGATTTATGTAACCCCCATGTTTAATCTTTGAATTTTTGTGTTGAATATGTTAGTCATGATATTAATATATATTGCTCATTCTCATGTACAAGAGTTTTGTATCCTAGGTTTTTAACAAAATGTCGATGTGAAGGAATTGTGCATGATAACCTATGTGTGATGCTTTTAGAGTTAAGATATGATTTCTTTATCTTTCCTATCGAGTCATAGGGGTATTAAATACCTAAAATTTAGTTTTTGTCTAGTCTCCAGAAAGCATAGAAGGATTTAGTTGTATCCCAAATAATAGTAAACTGTGAATCAGTGAGATATCCGTCAAGCCTAGTACAGTCTAGTGATCAGTTCAATGCCGATTCAGTTGGGAGTAGAATTTAGCACAGAGCAAACCCAAGGATGGGGGCATTCTTGTAAGTATAGGATTTGACCCTTTGAATCAGTCCCAGTATTATAGAACTACGTAGCGAGCGTTGGGCAAATCGTCTTCATGACAGACTAGGGTTAACGTAACCATATATATCTCATGAGTTTTCCCACCATATTAGGGTTGACCTAGCTCCTATTATTAACCTATGGCACGGTGCTAGTATTCCTCCAATTAGGGTACATGTTTGACCCTAAATCAGTCCATAATCGGGGTATGTCGGTTTGATGATAACTCCCACAGTTACAAATTCAGTATTTAGTAATCAGTATCATGTATTTAGTACAGAACACAATTTAGTTCTACATAATCTTCACTTATAGTTATCCATTATAAAGTTGTCAAAAACTCAGTAATCTAGCTTCAGACTACTTCAGACGGATGATATATGCTTGGTAGTGCATGTTCAGTACTTACAGTAGTCCCAGTCTTGCATATCCTCTCACATAGTTATTTCATGATATTTAGTTATTATTCTCATGCATATGAACCCATTCATATTAGCCTAATCTCACCTGGCATACAATACATTCAAAGCACTGATACATACTTTTTGTTTGTGCTATGATGTATCATATCATAGGTTCAGATGCTCGGGTTCCTGACTGTAACTAGCCAGATCAATCTATCTGCCGCAGCTATCGTAGTGACTCCTCACCCATACAGGACGTAACACTCATTTAGTTATTTTATAATCTATAATATTTTAGTTTTGAGCTACTATCAGACAGTAGTTGGAGTAAGTTGCGGTATGTCCCTTCAACTCTTTTATTTCAGATGTTAGAGGCATTTAGACACTTTCAGTTAGCAGTTACTCTATAGATATACTAAGTGTTTATTTAATTTTGTAAACCGTGTTGCATTTTTAGTTTTACTTTCGCATATGTTTTCATGATTATTATTCAGTGCTCATAATAGGTACCAGTCATGGGTTAGCTTGTGGTCCTTCAGGATTTTAGGCACCGTGGAATGCCGAGGATGTAGTCTCAAGGAATTATAGCTTATCAGTTATCAATGCATGCACCATTTATTATATCAGTGTATTTTAATTAGGAGTAAGATTTAGCACCGAGTGGGAAGTGTGGGTTCAAGGCATCCTACTTCCACAAAAACAACGTGCCAATGTAGGTTTAAGGGTATCTCTAGAGTATGTTTCTCCTATCCTACTATGGGGTCAATTTATTTATTACTCCAGTTTACGTTCTACTATAATGGCATGGATAGAATAACCCTCCTCAACATAGGTCACACATTGAACTCCATGATAGATCACATGGTTTATTTCTGTTACATGATAGATCTCGTAGTTTTAGTCAATAATTAGTTGATCTTAGTTTAGGTTTGTTTGAACAATTAATCAGATTTCATCAATTATTCAGTCAGTTTAATAGATCATTCATGTTATTCAGATCATGTCAGTAGATTCTATACTTAGTCTTGCATTTTAAGTTTAACATGTTTATTTTTTTATGATCAGCATCCATACATAATCCTCTACTCAGTTTTGTAGCATGTTTAGCGTTACTTAAGATTTACATTCAGCATTTATGTTTTACCATTTCCCATCTTTAGTTCTAATTATTCTACAAAAGTAATGATTTAAGAAACTAAGTGTTGTGATTCACCAACTCTTAAAATTATGTTTGTTACTAATGTTTAAAGATACTTTAGATTTTAGTTGATTTCAGTCTCATAGTGAGTCTACTTGCACTTAGCGTATATGTTTTAAGATTATGCATCTATTTAATTTTAATTATTACATTTACCCCTACTTACTTAGTACATTCCATAAGTACTGACCATATATACGTCTGCGTGGCTACATTATTTCATAATGTAGGTAACTCAGTTGTAGCCCACATATCATAATGAGATATTTTCTAGCTTTCTGCCAGCAGGAGATGAGTTCTCTTATTTTAGTGACTCCAGTTAGTTAAAGTTCATGTACTATATTGTTATTATTCATATTTATTGATTAGTGGTAGTTGGGGGCATGTCCCAATTATCTATAGTCAGTATAGTAGTGGCATCATAGATAGCCAGTTAGAGTCGTTACATGTAATTCAAGTTTCTTTATTCAAATTTAGTATGTTGTAAATTTTATCAGTATTTCATTTATTCATACATTCTGATGATTATGCTTCCACTTAACAAATTTAGTTTTTATATAATTTAAAATTAGTTGCTTAATTAGTATGCCCATTCAGCGGTTAGCTTAGGATCAATTGTGGTTCCATGACTGTGTTACGACTAGAGGGTAGTCTCAGGTCATGACAAACATGGTATCAGAGCCCAAGGTTCAAGTTTTCTAGAATGTCTATGAAGTCGTGTCTAGTAGAGTCTTGAGCAATGGTATGGAGACGTCTGTACTTTTATTTTAGAGGCTACAGGGCATTTAAGAAATGTTTCCCTTCTTTTATATCTGAGATCATGTTGTGAAGATGTTCTTTAGGAAATTTTTATTGAACCTCCTTTTGATACATTCATGTCAACTCTACCTTACATTCAAGGTAATAAAAATAGTGAAGCTTAAATTCCTATCGACAACTATGTGATTTCATGTTTACTCAAAAAGTATCCCACCAGGGCTTTTATGTTCCCAAGTATGAAGGATTTCATTCATGATCATAAAAATCATACCCAAATCCAAATTCATATATGCCCTCAGATCTCTCCTCAAAATCATATGATAGCATGTAACCTAAAGTTAGATGCATGAACCTAGAACTTTAATAACAGTACAGTGGGGTTAATGTTTATTTGGATTTAGTAGATTTTTTATCGATGGGGGTAGTTGTATGAAAGGTGAACTAGTAGGCTTGAAAATGTGTATGCAAGAATTTAATTTTATTGATTCGATATTAAGTATGATGGTGTGGGTGTGATTTGGAGGTGTGCCCAAGGTGCTATGGGAGTTTAGCATTTATATATTTTTAAAGTGTCTAAGCATAAATAGTACCCTTGAGTTGCTAAGTGCTTATGAGGCTAGTTATGATGTATATGGTGTTCTCACAAGCTAAGTTATGGTTGTAGGTTGTGATGTTTGGAATATCCATATTCAGTGTAAGAATCTAAGTTTTAATCTTGGAGAATTGAGCTACTAGAAAGTAAAGTGGAAATTCTAGATGGCGTGAGCTTAGGTTAGGGAGATACTCCAGAAGATTCCATGTTAGTTAGTGTTTACGTTATTATATGATGACTCTTAGGGCAATAGAAAGTCAAGAGTTTTATCTCAAAAAAGGGTTTTACACTTTGAGATGTATACTTTCATGGTTAGTTTGTTATTTATGTGTATTTTTATATCTTGAACTCTAGAGTAGAGTGGTTCAGTTTAGTTTAGAGTTTATTAAAGGGGTCCACATACTTAGAATAATTGCTTAAAGCTAATGGGAGATGATAGAAAAAGAAACCAAGCCAGACTCTCAGATTCTAGTAGTGATGCTAGTGTATTGTAGAACATCAGTATGGAAGGAAGGTGCCCGACCAATTCTTATCATAGTGTAAATTTTTGTACTTCAGTCATCATGATATCTAATCATGCCTTACACTTCCACTCCACAATAATAGTTCATTTTCATGCACTTATAAAGAATCATGTGCGCTCCTCGTTCCTAGTATAAAGAGTTCCAGTTCACTCAGCAGTACAAATCATACTCCATGAATTTATGTACTTCAAACTCAGGTCGTGCAGCTCATGACTCATGTACTCATGCTTTACAGTAGGCTCACTTCCCAAAACTCGTGGTGCACCATTAAGGACCAGTGAAAATTTAAATTATGTCATATATGTCCTCAACTTATATCTACTTAATGAATTCATGCCTTTGATACTCTATTCCTTAGGCCTCAATTAAGTTTCAAAGTTATTCTTTCATTCTCAAGGTCCTCATGTTCTAAAGTTTTAAGGACCTCTCTTTATGTTAAGGTAGCGGCGATGAAAAACTGATGATCAATGGTTTAGTTGGGATAAAGTGAATGTTCCTTGTTTAGGAATGATTGTTGTATGCTTGTTTTATATAAGGCTATAAGTTTGAAGGAAGATTGAGGCAATAAATTTTGAATATATCATGGTTAACTGAGAATTCTAGTTATGTCTTCTTAGGGATATTGTATGGAAGTTGTTATTGACAAGTGGTGTTAGAGAATGTGGTAAAGTTCCAATGTGGGTTGATTGACCAAAGGTTTATATGTGGTTATAATGATAGGCTTAAATTTAATGTTGGTATAGAAGTGGATGGGTCCATTATGAGTTAGTGAACTCCTAGTAAGAGGTTGAATTAAGTTATTAAAGTGGTAGCTGCTGTCAAGTCCCGAGGCCACCCTTAGTCGTAACACGATGCATAAGGTGACAAATTACCCCAAGCTAACCCATGATTTTGTATCTTCTATGAAAGATGAATAAAATAACAATAAAACATCATAAGTAGAAGCTAAACTAATAAAAAGTCTGATAAGATATAATATTCAACGTGACTAAACATCTAATAAAAACTAATAACAAGTCAACCTGTCTTAAATAAAAACTAATAACAAGTCAACCTGTCTTAAAGCCTTTAAAACACGAGGAGTTAATGGGACAAACCCAAACTAACTTTGTATGAATGAAATAAAAGAAATGCTTAAAGTAACTACCGATAATTTATCCTCAAAGGATGAGGACTCACCACAACTATGCTGAGTGGCACATGAACTATCAACGTACGGTCGGGGAACTGAGTGTCAACACCTATATTGTGAAATCAATATAGCACAAAAGAGAGTATGCGGTCATTCCTTTGAATGTACTGGTACGTGATATAGGGACTATCAAAAATATATATGGATACTGAGCAGGAATGCATGAACATGGAAAATGAATGCAGACCAAGAAAGCATTTGATGAATAACCTATAAAAATAAATAACTGAATAACTAATAAACTGAACTCTTGGTCATGCAAACCTGTACTGAATATTTTCTAAAAATTGATCTGAGATTGTAGGAGCTAGCAGATAATCAATATGCCTCAATTTGAGATAATCGGGGTCTAACCTTTAACCGCAGTTGGAAGGGTGTTTCTACCTTTCCATGGGTACTGATACAGGCTGTGTGGATCCATAAAATTGGTGTCTCAAAGTACTGGGGAGTGACCCTCATCTGGTAAGTGCCCCTTGAGAAAGTATCAACCCTATATTGGTAGGAATATCTCTCATAACCTATGTTGGCAATGTAGTTTTGGAACATAGGGACTGCTAGTAAAGGTATCACCCTAATCTAGCTTGTAAGCGTTCATCCCTAGGATCGCTCGATGCTAAGTTCTACTTAAACTAATCTGACTATGATACCGATTAAGGTTTAACATGAATCATACTAATAAATGCTCAACAGGATAATAATCTGAATATAACAAAATAAACTTGATATGGATGACTCATAACATGTAGACTTGGAACATGCTTTACTATCTAGGTATCGGGTGTTCATAATTCATCAGCACTACTTATTGCAAAATTCTCATCGAAATCATTGGTCAATTCATGGTGTAGGAAAGTTATGAGTAACACTCTGTATTTCAATACCAAAATAGGAAGTGGGTATTTGCATTATCATGCATATGGAAACACAACTATCATGAGGTAATATATTTTCATTGTGTAAAACCAAGACAATTGAGGCAAATTTATATAAAGTTCACAGTCTTCAAGAAATTTTCACTAATTAGGGAAAAGGGTTTATACTTGAAACAAAAGAATAGGAAATTCTTAGGACTTAATGGGTGGAAGGGACCCCACTTACCTAAAGTCCAAACTTGGGTGAAATACTAGGGATTGGTCTTGTTCTTTGAGAACCTTAAATTTCTCTTAAGGGATAATAAAAAACAACCTCTCTTGATTTTCTTGAGTGAAAATTATAATTATTTCATGAATTTGGGGCTTTGGGTCTTTTATACCACCCCTTGGAAAGCAAAAATGACATGGGTTTGGATTTTAAGTGAGTGGGAAAAGATATAAAAGCACATAGAATATCATGTAGTAAAACATATTCCTAGTCATCACGACTTACCTTACGACTCATTATGACTGGTTATGAGTCGTGGTCTAATTCACATAATGAGGTCCCTGGATTTTGGATACATCTGGTATGACTACGACTTGCAACCTAATGACTTATTATGACTGATTACGAGTCATTGGGTGAAGTTGTAGTTTGAGGCTTAATTCTTGCATCCTTTACTGGTAAGGCCATAGGTCCACACAATGACTGATAAGATCTGACTACAAGTCATATACTGGAATCGTGACTTGTGGAAGGGATTCTTGGCTGGACATTGTTATGCTACGAGTCCCTCTCAATGACTCTTAATGTATTATTACAAATCATTTTAGTAAAGTCATTGTCACTGGGTTGAAACTTGTGGCCTTTACTGGAGTGACTACATATCACTTGTGATGACTTTTCACAAGTGATAAGGACTTATTACCTCAGTCATAACATTGGAAGTGTACCAGGTACTTAGGGGAAACCTTCCACAACTTTTTTCCTTGACATCAAAATGAGATGAGACTTGAAGCATTACAAAGCTAACTTCATGGCCTTTCTCTTACGAGGTATAGAGATTCAAAAATTTTGGGTATTACAATGTATACCCCTTGGGATCATTCATCCTTGAATGAAACTAGTTGGGATGGAGTTTTATGAAGACTTAGATCATGCACTTAAATACTGAAACATGATTAAATTTCTAAATCTGAAAACATGATGCATGTATTGAACTAAACTCATGAATGCATGTTTTGTCATGAGGATTTTTAGATAGTTGACATAGTATATGAGAGAATCAATCTAAAGAACCATTACCTCAAGATGAATCTGAATTTATAAACAAGAGATGGGGATACTTTGTTTGCATATCGAATTTTGCTTCCGAAGTAAATCCCTTAACAGAATGATACCTCGATAAAACCTTAACTAATGCAGCTTCTTTATTCCTTAACCGACAAATCTGATGATCAAAGATCTCAACTGGGAATTCTTCATAGTAGAGAATATCTTCCACATTCACACTTTCCAAAGGAACTACTGAAGCTGGATCACCAACATATTTCTTCATCAAAGAGACATAAATCACGGGATACACTGATGCTAACTCTGCAGGAAATGCTAACTCATAAGCTACCCTTCAAAAATAGCTTAAGATCTTTTAGGTCCCTTCATAGAAGGGACTAAGCTTCCCCTCTTACAAAACCTCTTCACCCCTTTCATGGGTGAAATTTTCAAATACACAAAATCTCCCACATCAAATTCAGTCTCTCTTCTCCTCACATATGGATAGGATTTCTGATGACTTTGGTCTATCTTAAGACTTTCTCAAATTACAAGACTTTATCCATTTCTTCATGTACTAAATTGTTCCCGATCAAAGAAGCCTCACCTACCTCAAAACAACTAGTAAGAGATTTACACATCCTACCATAGACAGTCTCAAATAGACCCATCTGGATTTTTGAGTTATAACTATTATTGTAGGAAAACTCAATCAAAGGTAAGTGATCATACAAACTACCCTGGAAGTCAATAAAATAAGCACTCAACATATCATTTAAGGTCTGAATGGTCCTCTTTTCCTGACTGTTCATCTATGGGTGAAAAGCAGTACTGAGATGAACTTAGGTACCAAGACCCTTTTTAAAAGCCTTCCAAAAATAGGAGGTAAACTAGGTACCTCTATGAGAAATGATGGTCAAAGGAACCCTGTGTAACTTTACAAACTTCCTGAGATAGAGTCTAGCATAATCCTTAGCTGAATATAAAGTATGAACTGGCATGAACTAGGATGACTTTGTCATTCTGTCCATAATGACCCAAATAGAGTCATGTTGATGATATGTATGAGGTAACCCTGTAACAAAATCCATGTTCACGGACGCTCACTTCTAAGTGGGATTGTTGAACTCTTTAAGCATACCACTAGGTCTTTAGTACTCAACCTTGACCTACTGATAATTCAAATACGTAGCCATATGAATTCCGCAATATCTTTCTTTTTACCATTCCACCAATAGACTTCCAACAAATTACATGGTGCATCTTAGTGGCTATTGGTTGAATAGAATACCGCGCACCATGCACCTCTACTAACATTTTTCATCTTAAACCATTAACACATGAAATACATAAACTGCCTTGACAAAGAAGAACACCATAGACACATGAATTTCATAGTATCTTTCTTTATACCATTCCACCAATAAATTTCCTACAAACTACAGTTCATCTCAGTGACTCCTAGGTTAATAGAATATCGTGCACCATGCACCTCTGCTAATATATGTTGTACAAACCATTAACACTTTAAGCACATAACCTGCCTTGACAATGATGCATACTATCTACCATTAAGAGGAAACCTCAACTTTTTTCTCCCAAACTTCCTCCTTCAACTTAGCCAAGGTAGGATCTCTAACTTGCTTTTCCTTTACCTTGGAAACTAAAGAAGACTCTAAACCATTCTGAACCCATATACTACTTTTGGTTGAATAAAATACTCGAACACCCAATCTAGCAAGTTGATGAATCTTACAACTAACTCTTTTTTATCATCCTAAACATGGGATAGACAACTTACTAATGGCATCAGCCACAATATTTTCTTTACCCAAGTGATACAATACACTTATATCATCATCTTTCAGTAATTCAATCCATCTTCTCTAATGAAGATTTAGATCTTTTTGCGTGAACACATACTATAAAATTTTATGATTCATGAACATGTCAAAATGAACCCTATAAAGGTAATGCCTCTAAATATATAAGGCAAAAAATAGGAGTTTCCAACTCGAGATCATGAGTCGGGTAATTCTTTTCATGATGATTAAGTTATATAAAGGCGTAAGCTATGAATTTACCTTGATGCATCAATACACAACAAAGAACACCTCTAGATGCATCACAACAAACTACAAACCTAACCCTTTGGTAGTATCAATACTAGTGAGGAACTGCATCGAGTCTTCAACTCCTAAAAATTCTTCTCGCAGGAGTCTGACCACTGAAACTTGATTTTATTCTGAGTCAGTCTAGACATAGGAGAGGAAATAAAAGAAAATCCCTCAACAAACCATCTATAGTACCCTGAGAACTCCTAATGTCTGATGGAGAGATGGGTCTAGGCTAGTTTTATACTACTTCGGTCTTTTGTGGATCAACTCAAATACCATCATAAAAAATAATAAGACCGAGGAAAGGCAAAGATCTTATCAAGAATTCACACTTGCTGAACTTAGCACATAGCTGGTGGTCTTTAAGGGTCTATAAAATAATCCTCAAAAGGTCCGAATGATCACCCTTACTACATGAATAAATAAGAATGTCATTTATGAAAACTTTGACCACCATATCCAAGTACTACTTGAACACCTTGTTCATCAAGTACATGAAAGATGCAGGAGAATTCATTAGTCTAGCAGACATAACTACACTTTTGAAGTGAACATACTTAGTCCTAAAGGTTGTCTTCAAAATGTCACATTCTCTAACTCTAAGCCGATGATAGCTGAATCTAAGGTCTATCATAATGAAGTAGTTTTCACCCTAAAGTTGGTCGAACAAGTTTTCAATCCTGGGGAGAGAATATTTGTTCTTGATTATGACTTTGTTCAACAGACAGTAGTCAATGAACATTCTGAAAGAATCATCTTTCTTGCACATGAAAAGAATTGGAGTGCCCCATGAAGAGACACTAGGCCTGATGAAACGCTTATCTACGAGGTCTTTCAACTATTCATTAAATTCTTAAAGCTAAGCTAAAGTCATTTTATAAGATGGAATTGAAATAGGATGGGTATTTAGGAGGAGATCTATTTAAAAGTTGGTTTCCCTTTTAGAGAAACTCCGGGTAGATCTCTAGAAAATAAATATGGAAACTCATTTACCACAGTTACTGATTGATGACTCGGAGCTTTGGAACTTGAGTCCTTGACTCGAGCAAGATGGTAAATACAATCCTTAGAAATTATTTTACTCACCTTAAGGTAGAAGACAAATTGACCTATAGGAGCTAAGGTACAATCTCTCTATTCAAGGACTGGCTCATCAGGAGATCAAAATAGTTGGTTCTATTTTTTCAATCAACTAAGAAATTAATGGAATAAAGCCAATCCATTCCTAGAATGACATCAAAATTAGTCACCTCTATATCTACATAATCTACTGAGAAAACTTTTTGGGACATTGTAATTGGACAATTTCTGTATTCCCACTTTGCTATATTAGAACTACCCATTGAAGTAGACACTAAGAAGGATTCTGTTAATATGTCATGGTTGACGCCTAAATCTATAGCTATATAAGGTGTCACATGGGAAAGAGAAGCTTTAGGGTCTAATAATGCATAAACATTAAGGTGGACGACTTGTAACGTACCAGTAACTACATAAGGAGGGATTCCCTGATCCTGTTGAGTCTGGAGGGCATAGAGTTAATTCTGATGCTTCCCACATGTGGAATTGGAGGTGACACCCTGCTAAGTTTGTCAACCTACTAAAGCTATAGATAAACTATACTGACCCACTTGACAAAAATCTTTCCCTTTCTGGCCAGCTGCTGGACACTTCCTTATTTGGTGACCTGACTTGCCAAACCCAAAAGACGCATCTTTATTGGCTATGCCCTCACCCTTATGGTTCTTACCACAACTCCTGCACACTGGGATAGTACGACCACTATTGATACTATCTTTGGACTTGGATGCTGGTGCTCTACACCAACTATACTGTCTGAACTTAGGCATAGGAGAACTAGCAGAAGACGGGGATAGGGCTAAAAATTTTTGGTGAAATTGAGAACCATTCTCGTCGTCTAACTTCTACTGAGAGAAGTTCAAACTACAAATCTTGGCCCTCTTATTCTCCCTTTATTTTTCCTTAAACACTTCTTTCTCAATCTACTGAGCATGAAGCATCAACTTAGAGAGATCCATCTTCCTAATCAACATAGTTGTTTTACACCCTTTAGTGCATGAGCTGCAGAAGAAGTAAATGGAACATTGTTGTCCCCAGTAATAATATTGCTTGAAGGAAAGTTCCTCTTAATATGGACAAACTAGCCATATCTGAAATACTTATTAATTCCCTAATCCTAAAAGCCATGATGCAACTATCCACAAAATCTATAAAGAAGATGTGATGGAGTTGACTGAGCCCATTAGTCTGAGATTAGGAACCTTGTGCCTTAAAACCACTATTGCTCTAGAAATTACAATCACCAGACCACTTAGGGTGTGGAGCATTACCTATATAATGAAAACAAAATTTCCCCTACTTCTTCTTAGACCATGCCTTCCATCTTTACCGCTATTCTGCTGGCCTCCACCCTATTCAGAATACCTGGATCTCTTACTTTACCTTTCCCTTATTTTGGATTTTTTCTCCTTTTCATCTTCAATCTGTTGTATATACACCAAAAGCCTAGAGATATCCATGTCCCTATTGAGCAAGGTAGCCTTGCGATATAATATCAAGTATTGAGACAAACCCAAAGCAAACTTTCTCATCCTAGATCTCATGCTAGACACTAGCTCAGAAGCATAATGGGATAACTAATAAAAGTTCAAGGCATATTCCATCACAGTCATCTTTCCTTGCTTCAAATTCATGAACTCTTCATCCTTCACCTCCATTAATTCTTGATGAAAGAGGCAATAAACAAAAGCACAAAACAAATAATTGTATAATGCCAACTCCACATCATCAACCCTTAACTTGTCCCACTCCTCATACTATTGATACACCACATTCTTAAGATAGTAAGTAGCAAACTTCACTTCCTTAAAGTTAGAAGCATGTATCACACAGAAAGTTTTATACATATCATCTATGAACCGTTGAAGATCCTCCTCAATAATAAAACCAGTAAAGGTCGGAGGATTCAGCCTCATAAACTAGACAACCTTAGTGGCCTCAAAAGAACACACAGTAGCATCGGTAGGACCCAACTAACATGACTGAGATATCACCAATTTAGTAAATAAATGAATAGAATGGATTACTTAGAATTAATAATATCCCCTTGAGTTGACTGAGCAGGAGTGTCACCGGAGAGAGAAGTATTAGTGGGGACCAGTGGAACTCCATGAGAGAAATCAAAAGCAGCGACCCTAGACTAGGTCTAAACTTTGTAAGTAGGAGGAATCTCATCCCTATTGTTGTAATACCCCGCATGTTTCTAAGCTAGGAAGTGAAAAAGCATTCCTATGTATGAAATCTCCTATCCTGTGACTCATACTTGAGTACATGACTTACAATAAATATCCTAGTGATAGGATAGCTTATGATGCATCAAGCATGTTCATATGAGTTACTTAAGGTAATACAAGCTAAGAGCTTTTTAATCCATCAAGTTTTAGTGTTTGATTTTGTAAAGGCCATATTTGAATGACTATAACTCGATGCTAATGTGGTAATTTAGCTGATTTAGACCTACCAAATTGTAAAGAATCAAATTATCTTTCCAACGATACTAATTTTACCTTAATCCAACACCCAAGCAAAAAATTATGCCCATTTTCATGAGAGATAGTAAGCATAGGCGATTGGTTAGGCGCCGCCAACCCAAGCATAGGCGATTGGTTAGGCACCGCCCAACCCAAGCATAGGAGATCACTTGGACGCCACCTAAGTCAATTCCAGGTGCCAAAAACACTCTGTTTTGAGTTATTTTAAGGGTAATTTAGTCTTTTAACACTCCTTACATGTCACTAAACTTAACCCTACAAAATATTTAGCTTTTAATCATATTACAACCCTATAATCATCTCAAATCTCATAATCCAAGAGCACTAAAGGAGAAAAACAACTAGGGTTGCATAATTAAGCTTGAAGATTCGATTTTAAGGAAATTCTTCCGTCAATCATCAAGAATCTTTCTTCTAAGGTATGCGTAGTGTTCATCCATGGATTCCTTTTGCCTGTGGAGTTCAAGAGTCAATCTTTAAAATACAAAATCTTGGTTGATTATGGTGATATGATCATACCCATGTTGATACTTGTTTGTTTTGCTATATAATAGTATGCGTGAGTTGATTTATGGATCCCTTTCATCCATAAAGTTCAAAAACCCTCTTTTTCATTATAAAGTATGATTTCTATATTATTGTGTATTGATGATCACATTGTTAATATTGGGTGATTCCCAAGATGGAATTTTTATATGTTTTTATGAATTCATGATATCATATGAGTTGGAAACATGTAAATTTGGTTGTTCATGATGTATGAATTTGATGATTTCACCTATGTTTAATAGGTGCATGTAAGGTGTTTGATATAAAAAACTATAAACCATGCAATATAGCTAAATTGTGACTAAGTGAAAGATTCATGATATGCTCTTACGTTCCAATGACTTTTAAGTTATTAATGTGCCTTGTAAAAGTTGTTGGAATACTCATGAACTATTCTTATGAGATTATGCTATGTTTACTTGAAAATCCTACTTATGAATAAGATGTATGATAACCATGCAATCCACATGAACTTTTATGCTATTGGTACGTGTTGCCAATATGATTATGTAATGAACATAATATTAAGATTGTGCAAGTACTTCCATGTGATATGAGATCCTTTCCATGCAATACATTGTTGATAACCATGCTTAGTATGAGATCCCTACTTATGATATTGTAAATTATGGACTCTACTCTTATGATCAAGTTAGTCATGTGTGTCAGTTTCCTTCTATCGAGTCCTGGAGGTAATTGTACCCAAAAACTATAGTTGTGTGCCTAAAGTCATGTCATGTTTCATGATATCTTAACTCAAGCTATGATTTCATAGACTTCAGTTAGTCATGTGACTTAGGAAAACCTCATGATCTTAGTCAGTTGTCAGATATCAGTAACATTCCGCCAGTCAACGAAATTCAGTAAGATTAAGTCATGCACATTCAGTTATCCATGTCAAGTCCCTCCAGATGGGAGTAGAGGTTAGCACCAAGTGAACCCAAGGATGGGAACTCACCCGCCAATTCAGGGTGTGATTCTTAGTTGTCATCCTTGTGTTCTAAAACTACATAGGCAGTGTAGGTTGAGACATCTTAACCCATCAGATTAGGGTTGATGAGGTGGCTTAACCCATTAATATAGGGTTCCCACCATTCTCATTGAACACTCGCCAGATAAGGGTCACTCACAGGCTGTCTTTACCCATGGCACGATATTGACACCCCTCCATTCGAGGCAGAGATTGGACCCCAACTTAGCCATAACGACATACATGGGGCATGTCGGTTAAACACTACTTCCCACAGTTTCAGTATCAGTCTTAGTAAAAGAACTTAGGATGTTTTTCAGATTTCAGTATATACAGGACTGTCAGATATAGTCTTCCATGTTATTAGTTTCAGTATCAGTCATGACAGTTATCAGTAAACCATGTATTATCTTATAGGTCATGCTTTTATGTATTCACGGTCCTAGTTTCTATATATGTGTGTGTTTGCACTCCCACGTTCATATTAGTCAGTCAGTGTTGTTCATGCATGAAACCCTTTATGTTCAGCCTAACTTCTTTGTATACTCAGTACTCCAATTGTACTGACGCATTTGTGCTATGGTTCTTTCTTTTCATGTTACGCCATAGGTTCCAAGACACAAGCTCTAGCCTAGCAGTAGTGGTAGCATTCAAGTTGCAGAGACACAGTGAGTCCTCATTGATTCGAGAAAAATATGATTTGATACATTTATTTATTTCTTCAGTTCATTTTTATGGCGTTAGTTGGAGACATGTTCCTTCAAATCCTTATTCAGATAGTTTATTGGCTTTCAGATTTATGTTCAGATTTAAGTTCAGATTGAGTTGTTTTGGGTATTTTCACCCACATGATTGTATTCAATTGAACCTTATGGCCTTACAGTTCTATGTACTCTACATTATTATATCATAATTTGCAATATACAGGTATAGATATCAGTCATTGGTTAGCTTGTGGTCCCTCAAGTTTATGAGCACCGCATAGCATTTCGGTTCAGCGAGTCGGGGTGTTACAAACTTGGTATTAGAGTCTAAGGTTCAATAGAGTCCTAGAAAGTCTAAAAGCCACATCTAGTAGAGTCTTGTACATGGGTGTGTTGCGCACCACATTTATGTGCGGGAGGCTATAAGATGTTTTAGGAACAATCCCCTTTCTTCATTATTCATGTCATGCTAGTGAGCATAATCACAAGTTAAACTCTTAGTCTAATCCATTCTTCTCTTATTCCAGACCATGGCCCCAAAGAGAAGAAACCAGCCAGCTCCTCAGCTCGAAGATCCTTTGGGCGAACATGTTTCCCATGTGGAGTTTAGAGCTGCATTTACCACACTTGCTCAGTCCATGGCTGCATAGAATGAATGGCCACCAGTCATTTCGACCAATCCAGTGGCCACTCCCAAAGTAGCTAGGGTTCGGGACCACCCGGATAAACCCTTCATCTTTCCATGGGTCTAAGTCTGATGAGAACCCTCAGGAGTTCATTGACCAAGTCCAAAAGGTCATTGACATCTTGGGTGTTACTTCAATTGAGAGTGCTGAGTTAGCTGCCTACCAGTTACAGGATGTTGCTCATGATTGGTACAAATAGTGGATGTTTGAGAGGTTAGATGATATAGGCCCTATTGAGTGGGAAGAATTTGTCACAGCCTTCTTAGATAGATTCTTTTCCCAAGAGCTGAGGAAAGCCAAAGTTCTTGAGTTCATCAACCTTAGGTAGGGGAATATGACGGTTAGGGAGTATTCTCTCAGATTTACTTAGCTATCTAGGTATGCTCCTCATGTAGTTGCAGACAATAGAGCTAAGATGAGCAATTTCATGTCTGGGGTCAATGATAGCATGGTAAATGAGTGTAGGTCTGCGATGCTGATCAATGTATGACCTTAGCCAGAATCATGACCCATGCCCAACAAATAGAAGAACAAAAGTTTAAGACTAGGGAGAGGTAGAACAAGAGAGCAAGGTCAGGTAATTTCAACTTTGCTTACCCTAAGTCAGATGGAGGAAACCATTCACAGTTTCGGCCCAAGTAAGCCATTCCAGCTCCTTCCTCTGCCAGCGCTCTAGTTCCGAAGTTCAGAGACGACAATGGAAACAAAGTGCCAGGCTCTAAATCTCAGGGCAGTGTTAGCAGTGCCTGAGTGAATCCCCTTTATTAGACTTATGGTAAGACCCACAAGGGCATTTACAGAGCCAGTAGTAATGTCTATTTTGGTTATGCCAAGCTAGGCCACAGGATTAGGGAGTGTCTGTAGTCAAGTCTTCAAGGTCAGCAAAATCATTCTACAGATCAGTCCAGTCTCCCAAACCAGCAAGGTGCCATTTACAGTGCTACCAGTGGGCAATGCTCAAACAGACTCTATACTCTTCAGTCCTGGCAGGATCAGGATAATTTTCTTGATGTCATTACTGGTATGTTACAGATTTTCCATGTTCTTGTTTATGCTTTGCTAGACCCAGGTGCATCCTTGTCTTTTATTACTCCATACATAGTAGGCGATTTCAGAATTAGTCCCGAAGTCCTAGCAGAGCCCTTTTCTGTCTCTACCCCAGTGGATAAAACCATCATAGCCCAACGTGTATACAAGAACTGCCCGATTATGATATCTCAAGAATCCACGTCAGCAGATTTAGTAGAGTTAGAGATGACTGATTTTGATATCATTCTCAGCATGGATTGGCTTCATTCTTGCTATGCCACAGTCACCTACAGAAATAGGATAGTTCAGTTTCAGTTCCCAAATGAGCCCATCCTAGAGTGGAAGGGTAGCATTTCAGCATTCAGGGGTCAACTTGTTTCCTACCTTTAGGCAAGGAAATTGATTTCTAAGGGGTGTGTGTATCATCTCGTGCATGTTAAAGATTCCAGTTCTGAATCTCCCAGCCTCAAAACAGTTTTTGTTGTTAATGAATACTCAGATGTCTTTTCCGAAGATCTTCCAGGCATTCCTCTTAAAAGGGAAATAGACTTCGGCATAGACCTTCTTACGGATACTCAACTTATTTCTATTTTTCCATACAGAATGGAACCATCAGAACTTAAGAAACTAAAAGATTAGTTGAAGGATCTCTTAGAAAAGGGATTCATCAGACCCAGCATTTCCCCAAGGGGTATGCCAATATTATTCGTGCGCAAGAAAGACGGTTCTCTCAGGATGTGTATTGATTACCATCAACTCAACAAGGTCACGGTCAATAATAGATATCCTCTTCCCAGTATTGATGATCTATTCGACCAACTTTAGGGTGCCAGGTACGTTTCCAAGATAGACCTCAGATTAGGCTATCATCAGCTCAGAGTTAGAGAATGTGACATTTTGAAGATAGCTTTCCGTATTCGGTATAGTCACTTCGAATTTTTAGTCATGTCATTTGGTCTTACCAATACCCCTACAGCTTTTATAGATTTGATGTATCGTGTGTTCAAGTAGAACTTAGACATGTTTGTCATAGTCTTCATAGATGATATTCTGGTCTATTCTCTCACAGAGCGTGATCATGCAGACCATCTCAAATTGTTCTTCAGACTCTCAAGGATCACCAATTATTCACTAAGTTTAGCTAGTGCGAATTTTGGCTAAGATCAGTAGTATTCCTTGGCCATATTATTTTTGGTGATGGAATTAGAGTAGATCCTCAGAAAGCCAAGGTAGTAAAAAACTGGCCCAGACCCTATTTCTATCAGATATTAGGAGTTTCTTGGGTTTGTCTGGCTATTACAGATGGTTTCTCAAGGGATTTTCTTCTATTGCATCTCCTATGTCCAGATTAACTTAGAAGAAGATTAAGTTTCAGTGGTTAGATTCATGCGAGAAGAGCTTTCAAGAGTTAAAGACTCAACTCACCCCCGCTCCAGTTCTAGCTAGTCCAAATGATTTAGACGGTTTTGTAGTCTAATGTGATGCATCCTGAGTGGGTTTAGGTTGTTTCCTCATGCAGCATGGTAAATTCATAGCCTACGCCTCCAAACAATTAAAGCCACATGAGAAGAATTATCCTACTCATGATCTTGAGTTAGCAGCATTAGTTTTTGCCTTAAAGATTTAGAGGCATTATCTCTATGGAGTTCATGCAGATGTCTTTGCAGACCATAAAATCCTCCAGTATGTCTTTTCCCAGAAAGATCTCAATCTTCGCCAGAGAAAGTGGTTAGAGCTCTTGAAGGATTATGACGTGAGTGTTCTTTATCATCCGGGTAAGGCCAATGTTGTGACCGACGCTCTCAGTCGACTCTCCATGGGTAGTATTTCTCACATTAAGGATAGTAAGAAAAAGATGATTCAGGAGATCCATCAGCTTGCCAAACTAGGCGTTCACTTAGTCGATTCTTTAGAGAGTGGTGTATGTATTCATAATAGTTCAGATTCATCTCTAGTTTTTTAGGTGATCGAGAAACAAGACAGGGATCCTAGCCTTGTCAAGCTCAAAGAGTCAATTCAGAAATAGAAAGTCGAGATTTTCTCCCAAGGGGGAGATGGTGTTCTTCGTTGTTAGGGTCGTCTATGTGTTCCAGGTGTAGATGAATTGAGGTAGCAAATTCTTGCAGAAGCGCATGGTGCGTGATACTGTTTTCATCCAGGGGTCCCTAAGGTGTACCACGACATACAGGAGATCTATTAGTAGAGTGGGATGAAGAGAGATGTTGTAAAGTTTATGGCTAAGTGCTCTACATGTCAGCAGTTTAAGATAGAGCATCAGAAACCTAGTGGTTCCATGCAAGAGTTCACCATTCCTACTTGGAAGTGGGAAGAAGTTAACATGGACTTCGTGACAGGTTCGCCTAGAACTCATAATCAACATGATTCAGTCTGGGTCATTATAGATAGAATGACCAAGTTAGCTCATTTCCTTCCTGTTCGTACTTCTTATTCTGCCGAGGATTATGCCAAACTCTATATCAGGGAGTTAGTCAGATTACACGACATTCCACTATCGATCATCTCAAATAGAGGTACCCATTTCACCTCTCACTTTTGGAAAGCATTCCAAAAGCATCTCGGTACCCAAGTCCATCTCAGCACAGTGTTTCATCCTCAGACAGATGGTCAAGCAGAGAGGACCATTCAGACTCTTGAAGATATGCTAAGGGCGTGTGAAATTGAGTTCAAGGAAATTTGGGACAACCACTTGCCTTTGATTGAGTTTGCATACAACAATAGCTATCATTCTAGTACTCAGATGGCTCAATTCAAAGCTCTCTATGGTAGGAGATGTAGATCTCCGATTGGTTGGTTCAAAGTTAGTGAGGCCTCAATCATAGGTCCTGACTTAGTATTCAACGCCTTAGAGAAAGTTTAGTTGATCAAAGAAAGACTTTGGGCTGCTCAAAGCCGACAAAAGTCCTATGTAGATGTTTGTAGAAAAGATCTCGAGTTCGAGGTCAATGACTATGTCTATCTTAAGATCTCTCCCATGAAAAGAGTGAAGAGGTTTGGCAGGAAACTGAAACTCAGTCCCCGGTATGCCGGTCCCTTCAGAATTCTTTGTCACTTTAGTAAGGTAGCTTATGAGCTTGAGTTGCCTTTAGATCTAGCCTCAGTTCATCCAGTCTTCAGAGCACCGATATTCAGAATAGCCTCTCATATGTAGAGATTCCAGTCGAAATCTTAGATTATCAGACTCATAGATTGAAGAACAAAGAAGTCCCTCTAGTGAAGGTTCTTTGGAGAAATCAGTCTTATGAGGGAGCTACTTGAGAAGCAAAAGTAGATATGCGTACCAAGTATCCTCACCTCTTCACCGCCAATTCAGATCAAGCTTAAAGTAACAGTTCTCCTTAATCTTATTCAGTTTCACGTTTATGTTTCCTGTGTAAACTTGGTACCGATTAACCATTTCATACTCAATCATGCATTCATGTATCAGTTGTCCGTGCATCAGATATGCATGAGTTCAGTATGTTTAGCATGTCAGTCATGATATCAAGTTTCAGTTCTTCATGTTCAGTTCAGGTTCTATTGTCTTGTATTTCTCAGTAAATTCTCATTCGAGGACGAATGTTCCACAGGGGGAGATATTGTAATACCCCGTATGTTTCTAAGGTAGAAAGTGAATAAGTATTCCTACGTATGAAATCTCCTATCCTGTGACTCATACTTGAGTACATAACTTAAAATGAATATCCTAATTATAGGACAGCTTATGATGCATTAAGCATGTTCATATGAGTCACTTAAGGTAATACAAGCTTAGAGCTTTTGAATCCATCAAGTTTTAGTGTTTGATTTTGCAAGGGTCATCTTTGAACGAGAATAACTCAATGCTAATGTGGTATTTTGTCTGATTTAGACCCACTATATTTTAAAGAATCGAATTAGCTTTCCAACGATACCAATTTTGCCTTAATCCAATACCCGAGCAAAAAGTTATGCCCATTTTCGTGAGAGACAGTAAGCATAGGCGATTGGTTAGGCGCCTCCCAACCCACGCATAGGCGGCTGGTTAGGCGCCGCCTAACCCAAGCATAGGCGATCACTTCAGCGCTGCCTAAGTCAATTCCAAGTGCCAAAAACACTCCGTTTTGAGTTATTTTAAGGGTAATTAAGTCTTTAAACACTCCTTACACGTCCCTAAACTTAACCCTATGAAATATATAGCTTCTAATCATATTACAACCCTATTATCTTCTCAATGCTCATCATCCAAGAGAACTAAAGGAGAAAAACAACTAGGGTTGCATAATTAAGCTTGAAGATCCGATTTTAAGGAAATTCCTCCATCAAACATCAAGAATCTTCCTTCTAAGGTTTGCGTAGTGTTCATCCACGAATTCCATTTATCCGTGGAGTTCAAAAATAAATCTTTAAAATACAAAAGCTTGGTTGATTGTGGTGATATGCTCATACCCATGTTGATGCTTGTTTGTTTTGCTATATAATAGTATGCGTGAGTTAATTTATGGATCTCTTTCATCCATAAAGCTTAAAAACCCTTTTTTTCATTATAAAGTATAATTTCTATATTGCTGGGTGTTGATGATCATGTTATTGATATTGGGTGATTCCAAAGATGGAATCTTTATATGTTTTTATGAATTCATGATATCATATAAGTTGGAAACATGGAAATTTGGTTGTTCATGATGTATGAATTTGATGATTTCACCTATGCTTAAGAGGTGCCTGTAAGGTGTTTGATAAAATGCCTAAGAAACTAGAAACCATGCAATATAGCTAAATTATGACTAAGTGAAAGATTCGTGATATGCCATTACGTTCTAATGACTTCTATATTGTTAATGTGCCTTGTAAATGTTTTTAGAATACTCATGAACTATTCTTATGACATTATGCTATGTTTACTTGCAAATCCTATTTATGAACAAGATGTATGATAACCATGCAATCCACATGAACTTCCATGCTATTGGTAAGTGTTGCCAATATGATTATGCAATGAACATGATATTAAGATTGTGCAAGTACTTCCATGTGATATGAAATCCTTTCCATGCAATACATTGTTGATAACCATGCTTAGTATGAGATCCCTACTTATGATATTATAAGTTATGGACTCTACTCTTATGATCAAGTCGGTCATGTGTGTCAGTTTTCTTCCATCGAGTCCTGGGGGTACTTGTACCCAAAAACTATAGTTGTGTGCCTAGAGCCATGTCATGTTTCACAATATCCGAACTCAAGCTATGATTCCATAGACTTCAATCAGTTATGTGACTCAGGAAAACCTCATGATCTTTGTCAGTTATTAGATATCAGTAATATTCTGCCATTCAACGGAATTCAATAAGATTAAGTCATGCACAGTCAGTTATTCATGTCCAGTCCCTCCAGATGGGAGTAGAGGTTAGCACTGAGTGAACCCAAGGATGGGAACTCACCCGCCAGTTCATGGGTGTGATTCTTAGTAGTCATCCTTGTGTTCTAGAACTACATAGCCAGCGTAGGTTGAGACATCTTACCCCATTAGATTAGGGTTGATGAGGTGGCTTAACCCGTCAGTTTAGGGTTCTCACCGTTCTCATTGAGTACCTGCCAGATAAGGGTCACTCACAGGCTGTCTTTACCCGTGGCACGATATTGACACCCCTCCAGTCGAAGAAGATATTAGAACCTAGCTTAACCGTAATGACATACATGGGGCATGTCGGTTAAACACTACTTCCCACAGTTTCATTATTAGTCTCAGTAAAAGAACTCAGGGCATTCTTCAGATTTTAGTATATACAGGACTGTTAGATACAGTCGTCCATGTTATCAGTTTCAGTATTAGTCATGACAGTTATCAGCAAACCATGTATTATCTTACAGGTTATGCTATCACGTATTCACAGTCCTAGTTTCTATATATGTGTGTTTGCACTCCCACGTTCATATTAGTTAGTCAGTGTTGTTTATGCATGAAACCCTTTATGTTCAGCCTACATTCCTTGTATACTCAGTACTCCAGTTCTACTGATGCATTTGCGCTATGGTGTTTTCTTTTTATGTTACACCATAGGTTCCGAGACACGAGCTCCAGCCCAGCAGTAGCGGTAGCATTCCAGTCGCAGAGACACAGTGAGTCCTCATTGATTCAAGGACAATATGATTTGATAAATTTATTTATTTCTTCAGTTCAGTTTTACGGAGTTAGTTGGAGACATGTTCCTTCAACTCCTTATTCATATAGTTTAGAGGCTTTCAGATTTATGTTTAGATTTACGTTCAGATTGAGTTGTTTTGGGTATTTTCACCCACATGATTGTATTTAGTTGAACCTTATGGCCTTACAGTTCTAAAAATTCCGCATTATTATATCATGATTAGCAGTATACAGGTACAGATATCAGTCATGGGTTAGCTTGTGGTCCCTTGGGGTCATGAGCACCGTTTAGTATTCTGGTTCAGCAAATCGGGGTGTTACAATTGTCTTCAAGTGAAATAGGAGAGTTTGCACGATTATTAAATCTTCTCAGAGGCATTATCTTAAAAGAGAACAAATGGGAAATAGAGAATATTTCAACACCCTAGACTTATACATCCCAAAAGTAAATCACAAGGAAGGAAAACATTCCTAAATGCCTTGTAGCCTCTCTCTTATTAGTGTGGTGCACTACACACCCATAAAAAAAGTCTCAACTTGTTATGGCTTTATAGGCACCCAGTGACACCAAACCTAGGCTCAAATACTAACTTTGTCACGACCCAAACATGGACCTATCCATAACGGGTATATCACGTCCATTGAGGATCAAAGACCACCCCCTTTTCCTTGCCAAACATAATATGACGCACCCAGTAGCGACAGAATTTCAAACATATAACAAGATAGAAAAGTAAAAAACTCAAAGGCATCTAAAGTGCAAACATCAATACCTAATTTGCAGTAATATCCACTAAGCCTCTACTAATCCAAAAACAACCAATGTTGGGACATGCCCCTGACTCTGATAATGAAAATGATAATGCTAATGTGAAGTCTTCAATTATAAGTCATGGAAAGAAACTAATGAAATGATCAAGTCTTCTAGAGAATGGAAACTTACCACTATACTACAATCGACTGATGAACCAAGAAGATCAACCTAAGACTACACAAGAAAAGTATTATTTCTATTGGACTCTGCATCACATAGGGATACAGTGTCTGAAGACGTTTAGTGGGTTGATCACTTTCATGTAACTCAGTGATAGAGTATAAAATAATGCAATGATACACATTTCAAAATCATTCAAACTAGTGCACATTATCATATATAACACAACATGCTGGGATAGGGAAAAAAGATTAGCATGAAGTAAAACTTTATACTAGACTATGTAGCTCAACCATTATGAATAGGAACCCAAGAGCTATATGGGTTCAAATCCCCTTGCTGAAAGGACCCAGTGTGTCCTAGCCTCACGAACCTGACCTATCAAGGAAAACTAGGAAATGCCCTGACCTTATATCAATCTGAGATTCAAATATATATATATATATCAGTAGTGTGAACTATGCACATGTTCATCAAGACCAACACTCACGTCGGGAAACTTGAGTTTCCACTATAACTCTTTTAAGACATACACCTTCACAAATTAGCTACAAAACTGCTTTTAAGCCAAATTTAAAACAAATTTTGCATAACCTATTTGTTAACCAAAGGACTAACTGTTAAGGCATACCATGGTTATCGCCATACACTCACACTTTCAAGTTTTTATCTATGCATAATAATCTCATTAACTTGGGTGAATGCCTCGACCCCCTTGGTTTATTAAATAAAATTGGAGGAAAGCCTCGGCCTCCTTTATCTTTATTAAATTAAAATATATCCATTAAAGCCTAAAAAATCCATGTTCATTGTTTAGCAAATTATGCAAAGCAATAGTATAAGTGAGGAAGTCAAATCGTGTGACAAAATCCATAATTTAAGCCATTTACACAAGTGGGTTGAGGGAAAATGATTATTCAAACCAATTCCAAGTTCAAAACATCAATTTGGGTTATTACCTTGACCCTCATTCCAATTTCCACACCTGTTCACTCCATTAGTTCAAAACATCAATTTCAAAGCATAAATAACTCATAAAAACCATGGGAAAACATCCACATTCAAATCCATACTATTTAACTATTTAAAACATATGATTTTCATACAATAAGATTTGGGGAAGAGTAACTTGACTGGAAGTATCACAATTGTGGAGAGAAACCACCCTTGAGAGCCCTAATTGTTCAATTTCTTAGAAACCCTAAGTTCTCTTGACCATGAAGATTTGAGAATGTTTTAGAAGTTATTTGTTTTGGAGTGATCATAATACCCTAAAAGGGTTTTAACACGTAGGTCATGATTGGGGAAAATCCAAAATGTCCAAAGTGCCCTTCATTAAAAGTTGAAAAACTGTCGCCAATGGCTACAGGTCACTCTACGACTCATAAGGACACATTACAACTCATCGCCATGAGTCTTCATTAAGACACTAGCTAAAGGACCATTCTCTGGTGACCCTATGACTCACACCATATGACTCGTTAAAAGACCCTACGACTCATAGGGTCCTAGTCATAACTAGGAAAAAATACTTGGGGCAAACACCAATTTAGCTATGGAGGGGACAATACGATTCATATAGAGCCTTTACAACTCGTAACCCCTTGTCGTAGTCATAACATAAACATCATGATAGCACATAGGTCTAACTATGATTGGGTTCGTAAGACCCATAATGACACCCTACGACTCGTAGGGTAAGTCGTAGTCTTGGTAGTAAGTTTAAAAAAGCTCAAAATTTTTAGGGACCATAATCTGGTATGTTTCATTTATACACTTAGTTGAACATGTAATCACTATATAATTCAATAAGATTGTAATTGAAATTATTAACTGAAACTAATTATAGTTAGACAACTTCGTTTGTTATTAATCATGATTTAATGAAGCAATTCACATCAAATTAGTCAATTGATCACTCTGTTTAGGAAAAATACACTTAGTTGAACATGTAATACTATGAAATTCATTAAGATTGTAATTAAACTTATTACTTGAAAAATGATTATAGTTCAATAATTTTATTTATCACTAAACATGATTTGGTGAGCCAATTTACATAAAATTAGTCAACTGGTCACTTTATTTAGGATGAGTACACTTAATTGGACAAGTAATTACTATGAAATTCATTACGATTGTAATTAAACTAATTAATTGAAATCTAATTATCGTTAATTGACTTTATTTACTACTAATCATGATTTAATAAAGTAATTCTCTTTAAATTAGTCAATTAATCACTCTATTTACGGTAAATACACTAAGTTGAACATATAATTACTATAAAATTCATTAGGATTGAATGTTGAGCTTATTAATTGAAATCTAATTATAGTTAAATAACTTTTTTTATTACTAGTAATGCTTTAGTGAAGCAATTCACATTAGAATAGTCAATTGATCATTCAATTTATGACAAATAAACTTAGTTGGACCTGTAATTACTATTAAATTCCTTCAAATAGCAGTTGAAATTATTACTTGAAATATAATTATAGTTAAATAACTTTGTTTATACCTACACATGATTTAATGAATCAATTTACATCAAATTAGTCAATTGATCACTCTTTTAGAACGAATACACTTAGTTGAACATGCAATTACTATGAAATTCATTAAGATTGTAATTGAACATATTAATTGAATGCAAATTATAGTTAAGTAACTTTATTTATTACAAATAATGATTTAATGAAGAAATTTACATTAAAAATATGTAGAGTATGTTGAAGATAATCAAATATATCAAACATTTGTTGCAACCGATATCCATATCTATTTTATTTTCTCCAATAGAATATTCATCTGCTGCAACAAATTACTCATTTTTTGCATCATATGTAGAGCCAGTTGGAAATAATCAATTATATTAGTCATGTGTTGCAACAAATGTACATATCTATTGCGATAGATGTGTATATCTATTTGGTTATTTTTAATAAATTATTCATTTGTTGAAACGTATGTAGAGTCTGGCGGAAATAATCAAATATATTACATATCTACTGCAACAAATGTCTATATCTTTTTATTATTTTCAATAGATGAATAATATATTGCAATAGATGGACATTTGTTGCAATATAACCAATTATTCTAACTGATTTTACATCTATTGCAATAGATATAATATATGTTGCAACAAAAAATGTTCCCACACATACAACAACGGCAGGATCATAAACAAAAATATATTTTTTATAATAACTATTATACATTAATAACTAAATATATATTAATTTCAAAATAAAACCAACAAAACTACTATTTACTAATACAATAATTACAGATAATTTTTATCCGGGCATGTAGTTCTTTTGTTTCCAACCATCTTATATATGGAGCACTTATTTTTTATCGTTGGAAATGATTTTTTGACTCCACACCTCCTCGTCATCACCTTCTTATCGTTTTTCTTGGGTTAGCATATGGAAGAGGTAGTTCTATCTTTAAAATCTCCTAAGGAACAACCATAATTCTTCAAGAGTCACCAAATTAATTTTCTCACAATAAGCAATTATGTATTTTTCTATCAAATAATATAGAGATGAGTACTCATAAATTTGATTTTCAAATTTTACACCATATTGAGCCTGAAGTATTGTTACAGCATGTGAATAAGGTATTTTGTCCAAGTTAAAAACTCTATATGTACAAGTTCTTCTTTGAAGATTAACTGTGGAAACATCACCATGACTAGTGATACTGAAATTGTAGTTGGCTATTTTATTGGAAAATAATTTTTCCCCTAATTAATGTACTTTTATATTTGTTTTGCCATTAATGTAACAAGTATCTTTCATGAGTTGACCAATTCTATTCTTGTTCTCTATCAATTTTTATTCATATACATGCTCAAATTGGGCCTACATACATCACTCAGATAAGCTTGCAAACAAACCTAATCACTTATCTTAAAAGATAGGACCTTCAGATTTTCAAAAGATATGTTGTTGCATCCAAGCACACAAGCAAATGTAAGTGATCTCATCAAGTAATATGGTGGTCTTTTACAAGCCAACTATCAATCCCTTAGAGACTTGTGTTTACAACTATATAATTATATTTTACTATTAAGATTAACCAAGTGTTATCAAAATCGAAAAAGTTTGAAATAAAAACTATGAGTAAACTAAACAATGTGGTTGGTTAAGGTTCTTGGACAATCAATGGAGAAAAGCTTAGGGTTAAGGCATTGCAAAATATCATACTATGTTATTGAACTTCATTAGTTAGGTTGTTTATCTTGTTGTTGGTTCACATGGTTGATATGATGAATATGGCCTTCTGAACCTCTAGTCTATTATCTAACTCAACCCCAAAACTACTTCATTGAGCGAGGATATGAGAACTAAGTCAAATATAATTATATTTCATCCTTTAACTGAACCAAATTGGGAACTTAAGTATATTCCTATCCTAAGTGAAAATCATAACATCAATCTATGACGATTACTATCCTATTCTATTCATTCCAAATTCCACTCTACTATTTATCCTTCTAGGTTCACAATAGAGTTGTGGCATGTATTGTAAGGTTCGTGAGTCCTTAAAATAGTGATACCAAGAATAAATAAAAAGCCAAAAATGATAAAACAAATAAACCAAATAAATTCGCAACCATAGTACTCATGTTCTTAGCGTTAACCCCGGGAAGGATGTTTAGCCGATTATAGACAGTACAAGGATTGCATGAGTGTAATCCATGTTAAAAGTCCATAAAAAACTAAAGTATGGAGAAAAATCCTAAGAAGAGTGTCCTCCATCCTCCATTAAAGTCCCAAGGTGTAATACCATGTACTTTTCCTAGCAAATTTCAATCAAGAATGTCTAGTATTAGCTTCTAAATTGAATGATGGTTATTCCATGAGAAATTTTCAAGATTTTCACTCTCTGTCATATGGGAAATTCTATAAGCTTTCCATTGATATAATATTTTCTCAAATCCAATAACCAAGCCAGAAGTTAAGACTATTTCAAGTTCCCATCGTAAAAAACTGCCATATTAGTCAGTGGCGTGCCACACCACAAGAAGAAATGTCATTTGGAAAATTCCAGTATGGTTCCACGATTATAGTGCATCGCGCCAGGGACCAAATTCAGAATTAACCTTTTCCAGTGTCGTAGCGCTATTTTCTCCGTGTCGCGTCAAAGTTTCAGGTCACAAAATAAGGGGCAACATGATGACTCCACGTCGCGCCATCCCTCAGTTTCCCAATTGTCAAATTCTAGTGACATGGTGCAATAGCACCGCATTGCGCCAGGGGTTCAGTTTAGAAAAAATTTACTGAAATTAAATGACACGTGCAGGGTTCAAAGGGTTAACTTCCCACCCCTATTTAAGCCCTTTAACACGTGATTCAGCCACTCTTCACCCAAAATACACTCTCTGCTCTCAAATCCTCTCAAGAACAATCTAGGGTTTTTATAGAAGATCCAATTCCAAGAAACTTTCTCCATCAATCTTCACGAAATCATGAACTAAGGTATGCGTAATGTTCATTCATGGACTCCTTTCATCCATGAAGCCCAGGAATCTCTTTTCTAAGTTTAAGTTTATGGTTTTTTTTTTGAATTTCATGTAGGGTTAGTTTGGTTTATGTTAAGAATGATCAATTGAATTCTAATCCATGTTGGGTGATCAATTTTATGTGGAATTGATTTGTATAGATGTATATTCATGTGAACCTATGAATAAACCCTAGGATGATGAAATTAGAGATGAATCATGATGATTAATTGTTGTATACTTTTGTCTACATATGCTATGTCTACCATGTGTTTGATTAAATGCCTAGATGAAGGAACAATGCCCAACTAGTGCGATATCATGAAATCCCCATGTATGTACAAGTTATGCCTATCACATGTTTTGATGGAATACTTCTATAAATGTATTATAGATTATGATGTTAGTTATATGTTCAAGTAAGTTATGCTTGGTTAGTTTCATTCCATTGAGTCTTGGGGCTACTTGTACCCGAAACATTTGTTGTGTTCTTAGAGTCATGTCATGTTTCCACGATACTCTCAGTCAAGCTATGAATCCTTAGACTTCAGAACATCTTATGACTTAGGAAATCTCCATGATCTCATGAACTCAGTCAGTTGTCAGATATCAGTAATGTTTTGTCAGTCAATGGAATTCAGTAACTCTGTCCATGTTCAGTCCAGTATATTATGTTCAGTGTCTATTCAGATAGGAGTAGAAATTAGCACAGAGTGAACCCAAGGATGGGAACTCACCTATTATATGAGGGTGTGATTCTTAGAAGCAATCCTTGCGTTCCAGAACTATATAGCCAGCATAGGTTGAGACATCATACCCCGCTATATGAGGGTAGATGAGGTGCATTAGCCTACTATATGAGGGTTCCCACCATTCTCAATAGAGTTACCTATTATATTAGGGTCACTCACATGTTGTCCTTACTAGTGGCGCAATATTAAAACCCTTCCAATCAGGGCATAGATTGGACCCCAATTCAGCTATAATGCATCATTTGGGGTATGTCGGTTAGATGACTACCTCTCACAGTCACAGTATCATTCTCAATAAAAGAACTCAGATAGTACTTCAGAATTCAGGGTTGTCAGGTAAAGTCAACTCAGACACAGTACGGAACTCAGATAGTTCCACCAGATTCAGGACTGTTAGATACAGTCACTTATGTTATCAGTTATATCAGTTATCAGTATGTCATGTTATCAGTATTCAGATTCAGTACTCATGTTATCATGAGTAGTAAGATATAGTTACTATGTATGCATGCATGTATTCTCACGTTCATATTAGTCAGTTAGCCAGCATTGTTTATGCATATAAACCCCATGCATTCAGCCTACCTCACTTGCATACTAGTAGATTCAAAGTACTGATGCATTTGCGCTATGGTGTCTTATACCATAGGTTCAGAGACACGAGCTCCAGATCAGTAGTAGATTCTAGTTTCAGCAGTCAATGTTAGAAGCGAGTCCTCATTATTCAAGGACCTAATTATTCCCTATTATTTCATTAACTAGTTTATTAGTTAGAGTTAGTTGGGCGCATATCCCTTCAACTCCTTACTCAGATAGTTCAGACCGCTAGAGGCTTTCTATACTATCATTTTTTTTATTTCAGTATTTTCAGTTTTGTTTTCGGTATTCTATTACCCCATACAAATGTTATATCATTCAAATTATGTTCAACATTGAACCTTATGGCCTTTTAGTGCATGTTTTTGCATATTATGTCATATTATGCAGTGTACAGGTACAGATGTTAGTCATGGTTACCTTGTTGTCCTGCAGGGTCATGAGCACCAAGTAACATTCTGGGTACCAGATCCGGGGCGTTACACTAGATCATCCATTGTGTTCAACAAAATATCAAAGTGACCTATTTATACTTAGACAATAAAAGCCAATTTTAACCTATTGATGTGACACGCCAATATCGTGCCATGTAGGTAGAGTGGCATGTAAAAAAACATGGTTTATCACACTAAATTGGCATCAAGGAAGTTTCCAGGGGAATTCCATGGCTATATCGCAGTACCTATGCAGCATGGCATGCCAACCACTCCAAAAACGCTCACTTTGATCAAGCCTTATCCATTGCTTTTGTACTTTAAGTCCATGAATTGTGGTGTTGTTTCCACTTGATTTACTGCTTGTTTAGCATGTATTTAGAATCATAATAAACTTTCAATATTCCTAAAACATAAAACACAACACATTAGAGAACACAACCACCTATATTTCAAGATCAAAAACTAGTAAGGGCCATAGCTCAAGATAAGAGTACTAGCTCTTGTCCAATGATTCTTAACCAGATGTTTTACTTCCAAATTTACTATGAACACAGTATGGACATTAAATTTAAAGTATATAACACTTAAGTGCTCATTTATACAAAGAATTATTCATTAAGCACTATAGAAATCCTCAAAATAAGACTAATTAAGCTCGAATAACACCATTGAGGTTCATAAATCCACCTCATATCATCACCCCACACTTAAAGCCTTGTTAGTTGTAGAACAAATCTTTACTCTAAGTATCATAATTATGGAACACTCGGCACTTATACAAAAATCCATACGCTCAATCTACTACTATAATAACTACACAGAATGCAAGTTTTTACAAAAAACAGGTTAATATACAATTGAAAGCTCATGAACACCACTTCAAAACATCCCAGCCTCAAGAATTGACTAGAAAAGATGGAAAACTTATGCATATTAATCAGTCAAAAATATCATAAAAATCACCCAATAATCATATAACATGTGCCCTCTCAACCCATAATCCCTTACATAGATGAAGTTTGTCACAAAATGTTTATAAGAATCAAATTACACTCACTACCAAAACGAATTCACAAGTTACACATGATGAACCATAGGATTTCCCTTAATATAGTACTCCTCTAATATAAAAATGTTGAATCAAGATCAAATAGGTATTTATGGTTTGTAATGTAGGCTAAGGGACAAGTGGTAACTATTTTGGCCAAGAATAGTGACTATCTTCCCCAAGCTCTTTAATACATCACATGAACACTAAGACCACGATATTAACCACCAATTTCCACCACATTCATATCTACACTCCTCTTATTTTCCCCATATCATTAAGATAATTCACATATAATGTAGTGGGAGTATTATCAATGCACACATTATTCAATTTTAAACCATCTTCATTCTCTTTATTACACAACTTCCAATCACAACAGATACCAATTTTACCATACCAATAACTACTTCTTGGGGTCTTACTTTCACCTCTTTTCTTCTTGTTTTCAAACTCCTCAACTTATTAAGTTTTCACTAAAGTTCTTAGGAGCTTTGGATCAAATTAAGGCCAAACACAGAAAGGGATTAAGCTACATATAAGGCTGCCAACAAATAATCTAAAGGATTAACAGGGCTCACTAAGATTATGTACAAGGGTAGATAAAAAAGGTTATGATCATGGTTATCAAAGAACTGCCTATATCATCTCCTAAACCAACACTCTATATATCTATTTGCATACACACTAGGCAAGTTTTAGATATCAAATGCAATAAGAAATAGAGAAAAGCCTTACACACATGGCACATGATCAACTCAAGTAGGATCATCATAGAGTCTAAACAAAGCAATCACACCAATTCAACATTAATCCAACAACGTACAAGCATCATAAAATAGAACCTAGGAGTCTCAAAGGTAGTAATTAACACCATCAACATGCTTTTTACATACAAAACCACTTGCATCATGCAATCATATATAGTACCAACAAGAATATCTCACTAAACTAACATAAAAATTTTAAATATACTCTTAAAAAGTACAAGGATACTATGGTCAAAGGGCACCCCTGCTGAAAGAATAAAAAAGAACAACCACGGGGCAGGTGAAGTATGCACCAACTAAACGAACACCGAAATACTCAAAACTAAAATGAAAAAATCATTTTTGAATTTTTCTAATTTAAGAAAAAATAAACTAAGAAAGTGACTAAGACTTTGTACTTAAGACAGACCCTACAACATCACATCACCCGAAACATAGGAATTTCTCCACACCACACTTAAAAATCTACTTTGTCCCCAAAGTTAAATTTAAAAGTAGAGATAGAAATACTTCCTAAGGCCTCTAGTCCTAGATAGTAGCATCTTTTAACATTAAGAGGGTTTAAGGACTCCACACTTAGTCTTTTCCAAGCTTCTTAGCTTAGGTCTCTGGTACTCAAACTTCTCATAAACTTATGACTCAATTAAAATAAAAACTGCATAAAGTAAAAACAAAAATACTAAAAATTAAAATCTACCTTAACTTGGGTTACCTCCCTAGCACCGCCTGATTTAGTGTCACAGCACAACCCAACATTATAACTTAACTATTTTCCTTCATCCTCTTCCTCATACTTAGATGACATCTTCTTACTCTCTTGTGACCTCTTGAGTGTGACTCTCAAGGCCTATAGCTTTTTTATCAATAACCATTTTAAGCTTATTAATCATCATCAACTTAGGCTTAGGTGGTTGCTCGAGAAACTCAATGAGATTATCTAAAGATATTTTTGGTGGTGAACTTTCTATCACCCCAAACTTATCCACTCATCACTGTATTCATACACAAATCATTGTAGTATGAAGGTGTATTAAGTGGCTTTACGCTCTAAAAACCACTTCTTCATCATCCAATCTCATTATTAGAGTGACCTTTCTTACATCTATCAATGCTCCTTCTATGGATAAGAATGGATATACCAAGATAATCGACACCCTATCATTTATATTATTATTCAAAACAATAAAGTCAATATAGATAGTAAACTTACCAATCCTTATGAGGGCATCCTCAATTATCTATTCAGGCTTAACTATGGTCTTGTCTGCCAATTAAATCATCAAAGGGATCAGTTTTGACTCTCCCAGTCCAAGAATTTTAAACATAGATAGAGAAATCAGATTTATATTCATCCCTAAATCACTTAAGGTATGTACCACTTTACTTTCATCAATTTGAGTAGGAAGTGTGAAACTTTTTGGGTCCTTAAGATTTTTGGGAGTGTTTTGAATTACCACAGAGCTACACTCCTCCGTTAGTGGCACCTTCTTAATGTCCTACAACTTTTTTTACTAGTCACCACATCTTTTAAGTACTTAGTGTACTTGGTCATTCCCTACAAAATATCAAGGAAGGTTAATGTGAATCTCTTTGAACGTATTAAAGAAATTCATGAAGCATGCATCCTTCTTTGCTTTCTGGAACCATTGTGGGAATGGTGGTAGTGTTCTTTCCTTCTTAACAACTCTTGTTTTTGGGTAGTTAAACTTCCCTAATTTTCAGACACTTTGTCTACAACTGGTTGAGGAACCAACTTTGTATCTATCGTCTTATTTGTCTATGGAGGCCTTTTATTAAGCTCTTTACCACTCCTTAAAGTTGTTTCCATTACTTGTTTAGGAGCTTCATTATAACTTGGTAAACCACCCTGAAGCATTGTCTTTTATGCCTACTGTAATTGCCCTAACTGCTGCTCAAATTGCTTTTGAGCTACTTGCTTATTTTTTATTTCAGCAGCCATCTGTTCTTGGTTGGCTAAAATCTTTTTCAAGGTTTTCTCTATGTTACTAGGTTGTGCATTATGCTGTTGTTGCTGGTTGTTTCCATAAGGATATGTTGGCTGAGTTTTCCACTTTTGATTGTAGGTATGACTATAGTTTGGCTTTTGTGCATTACCTACATAGTTGCATGATGCAAGATTGGCACTACACATATTTGCATAATGGATATTGTTGCCATAAATATCACACCATACTAGGGTTTGTTGCACTATATTAACATGTGTCAGAGTCTGTTGCACACCCAACTTGCTTAATTGTGTCATCATCTAATTTTGGAGAGTAGACAGTTGGGCATCTAAAGATATCATACTCTCAACTTTTCTCAGACCCATAGCCTTTTCATTGAGCTTTTTGAGGTATCACCATGCCAATCTAGATTTCCTTGGGAATTCTAGTTCAACAAAGGTGTATACCTTATCATATGTGTTTTCCATAGCTTAACCACCTACAGCTGAATTTAGCATAATTTTCTTTTTATGATCAAGTGCCTCAACAAAGGGGTGATTGGTACCTTATTAGATTGTTAGTGATGTGGATAGTACTAAAGAAGTGACTTTAATCTCTCTTAAGAATGGTATTGAATCTCATTTGGCCTCTATTTGAAGCAAATCTTACTTTATGGTCTTGCAGTCTTTCCAAATGGGAAAAAAAGGATGAGGAATTTTGGGCTAAGTCATCCAAAGTTGTGATTGAACTTGTCAACTCAGCACTCAACCACATTTTTTATTCCCCCAAAAGTTAAAATATGAAGTGTGTTAGCCTCACATAATCAGTTGACACACTCATAAGGATAAATGTATCACTGATCTCTAAAATGTTCAACTAGTGGACCTGTGGATCTTCGTGTAGTAGCCTAGTAAACTGTCAACTACTATGATGGATTTGCACCATGTTCTACTTCAGTTCAAATCTACTTACAAAATTTGGTCTGCAAATAGCAGAGGTCATATTAGTTGTGAGTGGGATTTCCACTTTACAAATTGTATTGTGGGATAGTGAATCCTCATCCATTAGAGTAGAACTATCTTTTTACTCATGAATTTATGGGATACAATGGAGAAGGACTGATTCTCTCCTCTATTGGTGAAAGCATTAGGCTTGGGGTATGGGTCAATGAATTTTCAATTCCATGCCTACTTATTAACATGTTAATATGTTGTTTACAAATTCAGAAATCAAGACCATGTGAAATAAATCAAAAAGTTAAACTAAAACTACGACGTTGCCAAATTACAAGTCCCTCACAACGGTGCCAATAACTTGCTATTCCCAAGTGCACACACAAGTATATGTGGTCTCACCAAGTAATATAGTTGCCTTTTACAAGCTAAGTATCGATCCCTCAGAGACTTGTGTTGACAACTATCTAATTCTAGATTGCAATTACGATTAACCAAGTTCTATTGTAATCAAAAGAGTTTGAAAGTTAACACTAAGAGTAAACTAAATAATGCATTTAATTAAGGTTTTTGGACAATCAATGGAAAAAATCCAAGGGTTAAGGCACTGTGAATAATCATACTATGTTATTGAACTTCATTATTTAGTTTGTTTGTCATGATTTTTGGTCACAGTGTTAATATGATGATTGGCCATTAAAATTCTAGTATATTATCTAACTCAGGCCCACAACTACTTCATTGAACGAGGATGCGAGAAATAAGTCAAATACATTTACATTTCATCTCTCCATTGAACCAAATAGATAACTTAAGTATATTCCTATCCTAAGTTCAAATCATAACATAAATCTATGAAGATTACGATCCTATTCTATTCATTCCACGTTCTACTCTACTATTTATCCTTCAAGGTTCATAAAAGATTTATAGCATGTCTTATAAGGTTTGTGACTCCTTAAATAGTGATAAAAAGAATTAATAATAAATAAAATATGATAAAACAATCAAACCAAGTCAATTCACAACCATCGTACCCATGTTCTCTGCCTTAACCCCAGGAAAGGGTGTACAGCTGATTATAGACATTCTATAACAAGAATTGCAAGAGTGTAATCCATGTTAAAATACATAAGCAAACTACAATAAAGATTTAAAAACCCTAAGAAGAGTGTTATCGATCCTCTCTTCAAGTCCTAAGGTCATCTAATATGTTCAACAAAACATCAAAATGTCCTATTTATACTAGGATAACAAAAGCCGATTTTAAACTATTGGCATCCCACACCAATATCGAACCATGTATAAAACCTGGCATTCAAAAAATATGGTGGATAAATTTAAATTGACATCAAGGAATTTTACAATGGTGTTCACGGCCATATCAAGACACCTAGGTGACGTGGCATGCCAAGAACTCCAAAAACGCCCACATTGATCAAGACTTGTCTATTGCATTTTATGCATTATGGTGTTTTTGCACTTAATTTCCATATTTTTTTACATAAAATTAGCATCATAATGAACTTATAATATTCATATAAAATCAAACACCACACATTAGGGAACACAATCACCTACATTTTAGGATAAAAAACTAGTAAGGGCCATAGCTCAAGCTAAGAATACTAGCTCTTGTCCAATGATTCTAAACTAGGTGTTTTGCTTCCAAATTCACTAATAAAATACTATGGACATTAAATTTACATTATATAACAATTAAATGTTCATTTATACAAATAATTAATCAATAAGAACAAGAGAAATTCTCAGAACAAGACTAATTAAGCCCTAATAACAACACTGGGGAGCATAAACCCACCTCAAATCAGATGTGTATGTAACTAATAACAAGATCTTTTAATTGAAAATTCAGTCCACAATATCTGATGATTAAGTTCACAAAGTCATCATACAAAACATCTCTTTGGAATGTCATCACTATCGTGTCTAATATGTAACTATTTTTCTAACGCCAAATAACTCGGTTGTTCTTCTTGATCTATTTACCATGACAATCAACCCCTAATTTTATTGATCCCTCCATTAATGGTAGTGTCATTTCCCAAACCAGGGCTTTTCCTTGACGTGTATCTCAAGTCCACCTAGGATGGGAAACCACCCTTTTACTTAACCACACAGAACATAGCGCACCCGGCAGCGGCTGAAATCTGAACACATAACAAGATAGAAAGGTGATAAAACCAAGGATTACTAAGAGTGTAAACATAACACCCAATCCATAGTAATATCCACAAAACCTCAACAAATATGAAAACAATCTAGGTTGGTACATGCTATCGACTCTGATAGTGAAAATGACAACGAAAATGATAATGTTAATATGTCTCTTTAATTATAGTTTATGAAAGTAAACCAATGGAATGATCAAGTCTTCTGGAAAATGAAAGCTTACAACTTTACTACAAATAATTGATGAGCTGAGCCAATCTACCTAACACATCACAGGAAAAGTAAGAGTATCTTTGGTGCCTGCATCGTGTGGGGATACAATATCTGAAGAATATTAGAAGGTTTAGCACTAGCATAAAACTCACGGATAAGGCAAAATATAATGTCAAGTCATTATCGAACCCACTATACATGCATACATTTATATAATAGATATTGTGGTAGGGAAGAAATTTTACCATGATAGTAAAACTTTATCCTGGGCTACGTAGCTCAACCTTAAAACATTTACGGGCTACATGGCATTAGCTCCCCTTACTGAATGGGCCCTAGTGTGTGTTAGCCGCACAAACCAGAGGTACCAAGGATGACTAGGGAATTCCCCAAACCCATGTCATTCCAAGATAGATTGACATTCCTCCTTAGGAAATTTGATTGATGGTTGCAAAGTATCTTCATTGACACATTCACTTCATATAAGTCATCATTAGCATCAGATGATAGTCTACTAATAAAAGGTTGTGGTTTTCTATTAATAAAAATATCCTCAGATGTTCCTTTATCTATGTTAAATAGGGATTCATGAATGTCATCAACATGAGGATCATGAAGAGCTTCATCTTCAGTTTGAAGTTGATAAACCATGGTTTTCTTTGAGGTTTGTGCAATTCACTTAGCCTTTCTGGATTTAGGAAATACTTTTGCACAATGTCCTCTATCGTGGAAGATAAAGCATTTGTTCTTGAATGGATCACCTTTTCTTATCATCAGCTCTTCGTCCAGCGGGTTCTTCTTTTAGGCCCGTCTAAACTGGCTGTACTTTTGTTCCTTGCCTAACGTCTCGGGAGCTAGGGAGATCCTTGTATCTTAATAACTAGATTGTTATGTATAGCATTAGAGTGGATAGATTGGGAACATTAATTTGACATGATGTTTTCGAGTAAAGTTTCCCTATACTTCTCAGACGGATGGGAGTCTGTGTGATGAGATGACTCTTTTAGCATAATCTAATTATCCTTTAGAATAACAATACTCGAGTCAACTAGATTGAAGTTGATCAAGTCAGTATCCTTGTCATTATTCTTAAGAAGGCATTATTTCAGAGAGACCTAGTCGCCGTTGTAGGATTCCTCATTGGGGATCTGCAAGAGATTATCTGAAATGGTGGAATTTGGTCCACAACTTACGATCATCATATATGCTTGATCAACTGATAGGTCCTAGTTAACTTCTTACAGTTGTTCTTCTAGATCACTATTCTAGGATGCTCTGTTAATAGAAGGAACCTTTAGTGGCTCATCATATTGGGTTTTTGCTTATTAGATCTTAATATCATAAGTTGGGACTGCAGAAGCTAGTTTGTATAATACGGGAGCATGCATCAGGACCATCTTATCAGCATCGTATGGAACCAAGCTAGGACACATTATTTTCTTGACCCTTTGTGTCATGGCATCTTTAATTGTCCATATAGTATAAAACTCTTGTTCATCTTTTGGAGTTGAACTGAATTGCATGATGAACGAGGTGAAGAATGTTGGACTTACCCCTGTGGATAAGATCTATGTGAAATATGGTAGATTCTTTGGCCTTTTGCAGTATGGCGCAGTCGTATTCATTTTGCAGTATAGCTTAGTCATATTTCAGATTTTGGATTTCTTCTTCAAGAGAGGTTATTTCCTTATGTTTATCAGCAAGAAAATATAGAAATTGAGTTCCTAGTAGACATTTTTCATTCAGTATGGTCCTCAACTTATCTTTGAGTGCTCTGATAAGTATGACAGTTTGGGGGCAGCTAAAGCACATTCTGATCGAATAATATGTTGTAATTTTGGTGCTCGGGTTAGGTTATTCTTTTCAAATTGGTAGTTTGGTGGGTAAGAATTATGTTACTGGATCTGGAAAGAGGCGTCATAAGAATCTGAGGATTGGCCTCAGATCGAGTGGCCATTGCGTCCCTTTTTCTGTAGATTTTATAGTCATAGTAATTATTCCATGTGTAATGTCCTGAGAAAGGGAATTTACTATACATAAGATTATGACCCTTATGATTGAAGTTCTTTATCCAATCATGTTGTTTCATAAGGCCAGTGAGGAACCTGCGGATGGTTGTCAGGTCCTTTACATCTGAAAGATCATCACTAGGGATTGCAATGGGGCGGTGCAGGTTTTAAGATATGCGGTGCGATGCTGTTATGGGGCGGGTTAAAGTAAGTTTTGTTTAAATAGTGTGGTGCAGGTTATGGGTATATGCGGGTTTAAATTAAAAAAGCTAAAAACTAGTATTATTCTCATAAATATACCTAAAATTATATGTATTCTTTACTTAAATTTTTATGATTCTTAAAATGACAAGTCTAAGACTACAAATAAATAATTTTATAGGTTTTTTAATATCTCTATTCATTTTAATAAAAACATGATATTCAATCATTACTTGTACACGTGATACTTTTTGAGAATTTCTTAGTGAAAAGTGATATAATAGAAATTAATTACTATTTCCTAGTTGTAGATTTGAAAATATTATGATTTTTAATGGAGTTACAAATTTTTCAAAAAAAATAAAAATAAAATCAAAAACATAGGGTGGTGCGGTGCAGTATGGGTATGCGCGGCTATGAGTGTGGGGCAGGTATATGCAGGTTTAAAGGTGATGTGGTGTAGTGCGGTGTGGTTTTAAAACTTCTGGGTTTAGAAAAAACTCGTACCAACACTACACAGCACTGCACCATTGTCATCCCTAATCATCACTTGGGTTGTACATGGGGATGTAGAAGGTCGTTTTTGGTGGTTTTTTGAGGTAGAGGTGGACGGAATACTAAAAGGACTTGAGGGGTTGAGGATACGCTCTCAACTTCTCATGTTTTGTGATCCATGAGGCTAGGATTACTGTAACTAGTTCATCCCTAGATATGTTTCTTGGGATCTTAGTGCACTAAATAGTTCTATCAGTTGTATCAATGGTCAAGAATAGAGAGTTCTTATCACTCGGAGGATATAAGTTCATGTTACGGTTTTGAACTCTCCAGACTATCTGGTAGTGAAGAGTTTCTTCAATAGCATATTTGTCCTATGGAGCTTGGAGAATCTAGACCTAGACCTTCAACGCCTCCCTTAGATGTGGATTAGCTAATGGCATGATAAAGTTAGGGAACATGGTGACAAAGTCTATACCATCATCCAGGATAATCTCCAATGTACCCAAATTTGCATTTTGGTACTTGATGAATCTAGTATCAAGAAGAGAAAGATGCGCCACAACTAGCTGAGCTTTTCTTCCTTGATAAGTTAACCCAATTCGCACAACATCAATATGGAGATGGGTAAATGCTAGGATTTTCCATTATTGTGGAAAATCCTATGGCATGTACAGTTATATGAATTGTTCCTCCGGAGTCACCAGAATTGGGTGTTGGAAAAGTGGTGTAGGCTAACTCGATATGTCGCTTCTTGGACCATTGAGTGAATCTTCATCAAGGGATTGCATATCTTTATAGCAATAGCTGAATAAGGGTTTTGTAAATGTGTGGTACACCTCTCATTTTGTGATGGTAACATCTTTATCTCATAAAGATAGTCAAGCTTACATGACAATGTATCACTAGGAGTGATAGACATATTTATCTTGACAAAAGGATTGTGTGAACTAGATGAGGACTCTGACGCTGACATAGTTTTGTATTTTCTATATTATAAGGACTCAATGAATTTGTTCTAAAGATCTATGGAAAAGACACAATAAAGTGTAAAATCTTTTTGTATTTTGTGGACTGACTCTATATTTGTTCTAAAATCTAAGAAAATAAACCACAACTCGATTATGTACAAGACCCAGAATATGATAACTTGAAAACACTGACTCTGATAAAGGAAATTAAACTATAACTTAAATATGTAAAGGACTTTAGTAGTAAAACAGGGAATTGAAAACTAAAGACGGATGAAAGTATAGCAGCTAACACAAAGTGAAAGAAAAAGTAAAGAGTAAAAATAAAAATGCAAATCTTTAGTAGACACGTGTTTGCAATAAGCTGAGGTGTATGCAAACTCTTGCTCACTCCCTCCCTCTGGGAGTGGGGATAACTCTAATACCAAATAAACGGGGAGATAGCGGGGCACAGAGGACTACCGTGGAAGGTAACTAGGTTGCTAGCAGTAGAGCTATAAACTTTCCAACATGATAAGTGGTTTCATAACCATGTAGGCAGTATGCCATATAAAATCAAAGATTTTGTGAACACCCCAGACACAGAGACTAACCTTTCCAACATTTTAGGTTATTCATGTCCATATAGAAAGAAAGTCATATGAAATCAAAGCTTTTAATCAACACACCACAACTTTCCTATGACTGAGCTACTCATCCATAAGGACGGTTTGCTTTAGCAATAAAGCCTTCACAACCCGAAATGGCATGGAATGACTTTGAAACTGAGCTACACATATGGATGGTTTTCCTTCGTAAAAAATACTTCATAACCCTTAATGGGTCGGGATGACTTTTCCAGTCTTAGAACACATGAAATTCTTTGTCTCCTTAGTATAAGACTGTTTCGTATATTACATAAAACATGTCTTAGGGTGGCTCTACATAAGCAAAATAGGTGGGGAGATAGTGGGGCATGGATGACTATTGGCAGAGGTAGTTGGGTGGCTAGAAACAGAACTCCAAATATTCCAATAGGATAGGTTATTTCACAAATATTTAGCAGGCACGCCATATGAAATCAAAGCTTCTATCAACACCACAGACACAGAGACTAACCTTTCCAACCTGATAGGCAATTCATGTCCATATAGGTGGCGAGCCATATGAAATTAAAGCTTTTATACTAACACACCATAGCTTTCCTAGGACTGAGCTATGCATCCATACAGATGGTTGAATTTAGCAACAAATCCTTCACAACTCTAAATGGAATGGCATGACGTTGAAACTATGATACACATCCAGACGGTTTTACTTGTTAACAAAGACTTAGCAACCCTTAATGGGTCGGCATGACTTTGCCAGTCTTAGAAAATATGTAATCTTTTGTCTCTTTAGTATAATAATATTCTATATATGATATAAAATGGGTCTTATGGTGGCTCTCCCTAGCCTGTTACCCTCAAGCATCTGTAGAACCAAAGGTGTACTAAGATGAACCTCAGATCTGCGTGTTCTTTCTCAGATAATGAATCTTTTCAAAAATATGGCATGGACTAAGCCAATTTCATTTCAAATTCATGGAAAGGAATTAGACATATACATCACATGGACGAAGCCAAATTTATTTCTTTTTCATGGAAAGTACCTTTGGAGTTTTATGTTTTAGTCACAACAAGTACCTCGCTAAATTATTTCCTTACCCCACTACTCCAACCTAAATGATTAAAGTATATATACCTTTGGAAGAGAGAAAAAAGAACAAGATACTTTAGCCTACAAACATCTTTATTGAAAATCTGAAAAGATTGCAAGAGGGGATGATTTTGTCCAAGTATAGAGTTAATCTCTAAGTGGAGAGAATGTTGCACTTTACCTAAAGGCCTAGGCTTTCTTTTATAGTAGAAGAAAACTTACTAGATAAGCTAAACCTACTAATAAACATAAAATAAAATATTACATTCCTATCCTAACAGTTAAGGGATATGCATTATCCGTTATCACTAGATAAGTTTTTTCCTTTTGAAAGGGATAAAATTTATCTATTATTCTAGATAAGCCTTATCTTTATTCACTGTGAGCCCTACTAACATGTGATAGTCCAAATAAAAATAAGACACACTAATGTTATTGGCATATGATAATATGTATGAGCAGGAGTGTCAGCAGCTTCACAGGCATCTTGCAAGAAAGTGGATGAGCTCTTTCTCTTCAAAGTAGCTAATTCAGGCGCTTTAGGACAAACCCATCTGAAAGGGTAACCCATAGAGGAAGTTTTCCTTGGAGATGAGAGCAACCCACTGGAAAGGGTAACTCACTGGCAAGGTTAACACATCTGACAGGGTTTCCTTAGAGAGAAGGGTAACACATTAGAAAAGGTAATCCACTAAAGAGAGTAACCAACTAAAAAGGGTAACCCCCTAGAGAGGGTAACTTCTTGCACAAGTCATCTGATATCATCTTTCAGGCAGTGTTGGATGGTTCCGGTAAAAATGAGCTCATGTAACCTTCTTCCATCCTCCAATCTATGTTGTGCTTCTCTCTGAGGATATCTTGGCCTTGCAAGCTTCTCTTCATCAATTTGATGAAGTAGCTCCTTCTGCTGGATGATGAATCTTTGCATTCCAATTGGGGAGCTTTCATCCTTATACTTTTGATGGAGTTGGTGACTTTATCTCTCGTGATTTCAAACTGTGGATGATATTTGTTTGTCACTCATCATATATTTTCCCAGTGGGGATGATCATCGATGTAGTTCTAATTTCTCCATTTCTTTGGCAAGATTTATTTTGTAATACATCTATTCTACTAAAAGGGATATTCTGATGTTCCAGAAGATTGAATTCCTGATGTGTTGATCATAAGTATTTGACTAGCTCGTTTTTGGTTGCCTTCTCTAGTGTTGGATATCAGGAAGATTTCATCTGTATAGATGTCTCTTGATTCTTCATTAACATCTACGGAGAAGAGGGTGTCCTCTATCGATAATTTCTCCAGAGAGAAGACTGATTCAAGGTCATCCTCTTTGCTAAGATAGATACTTATTTGATTAGAAATTTCTTTAAAGAGATGGATAGAGTCCTTTGACTTTTTCGCCTGAGGATAGTTTCTTCCAAAATGACCAGGTTTTCCACAAATAAAGCAGCTATCATTCATCTTTTTGTAATCTATTGGGCTCTTTCATATGAAATACCTAGTTTGGCATATTGCCCTGCTCCTATCGTTAGGAGGCCTTAGTAGTTTTAACCTCCTTAAAAATAGTTGTCTTTTTATCTCATATTGCAATGTAGGCATGAGCTGCTGGACTTGGTGACGAGGTTATCCTTATTGTATGCTAGATCGAAAGCTAGATTGTTCTTGATGATCTGCTTCAGTATAGACCTTTTTGTGTATATATTGTCCAGAGCTTAGAAGATGGCCTATTGGATGTAGCCTATCTATGGGACGGTTATAGATTTTAAATTTTCCTCCACAATCATCAATATATGGCCTGCAAGAATCTTTTGCGTTGATGATACAAAGGCTTGCTTTAGGCTGGGATCTCTGCCATCTTCTGGAAGTGGATATCAATGACATTTCTATCAAACAATAGGCACTTTATCTCAAAGAGAAATTGCCAGAGCTTTTCTTATCTCTAGCCTGCGTCTCTATAGAATACCTCATGTGGGATCCTAATATTGAAAGCAAAGTCCTGGGACATCAGATAAGCTTTTTTATTGGATATCCCAAGAGTGTTACACCAGTCTCAAAGTATTCTAGATAATCTAGATGTGAACTCCGAGATTATCATGTATTTCTCCCATTTAACTAGATTCGTAATCGCGATCCAAGTTTAAAAGTCTTAGATCCTCTGGTCCAGGCTGAAATCTTGATGTCATCGAGAGCGAAGTTGTGAAATTCAATTTGCATGGTTTTTTTATCGACATACCTGGATCTGGCCTACTTTTTGGAATTGGATCTTCCGTCATACTATCTTGGACATCGACAACCTTTGAGACCACTAGTTCCTTAGAGCGGTTTATGTATATTGGTGGATAGTCTTTGTTTGGAGATTCAATTAAGGATTCAGGAGTGTCCTCAATGAATTCTTATCAATCAACATACTCCTTACTGTCTTCCAAGTGTCTATCAACTTGAAAGTTATCATCGATGTCATAATATGCATCCACATTAGAAGAATCTTGTTCACTTGAAGCATGACTAATAGGATCAGCATCCTAGATCTATTCATTACACTTTAGAGATTCTTCTACTAGATCAAGGAGTATTGTAGCTTATGGATCTAGAACTACAAAATCATTAATGTTCACGCCATACAGTTTTAGGACAAGCTAGTCTGAATTAGCAGCAACCATTTATGGTTGAGAAGGCCATCGTTTAGCAAGGAGTTCCATTCTTTAACTTCGTATGGCACTTCTGTCTTGTGGATTATTATATTTTCATATGGGAAGGTGATGTCATTGATCGAGATCATCATGGTCCTATTGTCGATGTCAGATGCCATTTTCCTTTTAGATTGCTTTTGAGTTTCTTTGTCTTTTCTTTTGGTAGTGATGACATCTTTCCTTTCCCATACATACTTAGCAATGTCAAACTCTATTTAATCTTAAGATATTTGTGATATAGTCATATAGGAGTTTCAAGTAGGAATGGGAAAGATGTGGCTTATCTTTTGTATAAAGTATGCATGTGGAAACATATGGAATAAGGTTGGCTTTGATAGTGAGCTATGGGTTTTCTAGGGTTCAAAATCTCCATGTCTCAGCTGTAGGATGAGTTATTTTTTGAAGCCATTTCTTTTTGCTGATGGTCAAAGAAATGAGACTGTGAAGTTCCCGGCGAACATATATCATACTGCATGGATTGGAGCCTAAGTTCCAACTGGCGGATAAGCCTGCCATGTTAAGCCAATTCTTCTTTTGCACTCTTGTTCATTCCTTCACCTTTGCTTGACAACTTATTATGGGTGTGTGAAACATTATTTATGGCTCTATTAATGTTGGACATCATGTTGTTTTGGCACATGGCATTTTTCAGATTGCTAGTTGAGTGTTGCTTCTATGTCATTGAGGGGCATCTTCCCTTCGGATGACAGGATATTAGTTTTATCTTGTATATTTGGAGTATGGCTTATGTTATACTTTTTGATGGGTTTGTTTGGTTGGAAACCATCTGAGTGACTATTTCTAAGGTGAGACATTATGAACTGTTTGGTTGCACGCAGTTTATCTTTGGTTCTAGTAATTTTTGTTCCTGGTGGAGTGGGTCAGGTATATCCTTGGCACATGCGATATCTACAATTTGACTTCCACGGATAGTGTCCAGAGAAAGGACATTTGCGTCATATAGCATGTTGACTATCATGAGATAAATAGTGTATCCAATCATTCTCTTCCAAATAGCTGCCTAGGAAATAGTGTATGAATTTTGGGTCGCTTCTAGTGGAAAGTTGTCAGAAGGTTGGTACATAGGGATTGAGAAAGTGGTTTTGGGAGGCCTTTTTAGGTCTGAGTGATTGAAATTGATCATGATGGTGTTGTCACTCCTTTTATCAAAGGTTGGCTCCATAGACTAGAGAGGTTGAGGTTGGTCTCTCAACTTCTCATAGTTTGTGACCCATGAATCTGGAAGTACTTTCACAAGTTCATATCTGGTGATTTGCCATGGGATATGGGTATATCTTTTGGGATTTTCCTTGGGATCTGAGTACAATAATTGGTTCCATTATTTGCATCTATAATAGGAACAAAGCATCATCGCCACCTGGAAGGGATGGATCCATAGCATGATTCTAAACTCTCCAAGATACCGGGTAGTGAAGAGTTTCCTCGATGGCATCTCTGACCTATGGATCTCTGAGAATCTAAAGTTGGATCTTGAACACCTCCTTTAGATATAGATCTGAGAGTGATATGTTGAAGTTGGGGAATATAGTGATAAAGACTTTCCCAGAGTTCAGTGCGATTTCTGAAGTTCCAAAGATGGCATAAAGGTATTCATTTTATCTGGTATCATAAAGATAAAGACGTACCACTACTGGCAGACCTTTTCTTCTATGATACGACAACGCAACCCTAACAACACCAAAGTGAATATGAGTGAAGCCTTGGTTTCTCCACTATCGTGGAAAATCATAAGGCATTTGTAGAGTGATGAACTGTTCCTCCTGAGTAGCAAGAATAGGATGATGTTCTAGTTTTGTAGCAACAACATATTCTTTAACTTCTTTCAGTCTCTACTATACCAAAGAACAGATCTACAGCTATGGATTATGTGCTTCTTTGCAAAGGCAGAGTAAGGGTTTAAGAGATGTATATATGTTGAAGATATTTTTTGTTTTGGGGTAACACATCTACTTCGTATAGTTAGTCAAATTTACATGATAAAGTTATTGTAATGACAAGTGACATATATACTCGAGCTA
>NC_061115.1:35720205-35830073 GCF_002878395.1 Capsicum annuum
AAGATTCTAAGACAGACATATTTTTGTATTTTTCTAGACTATAAAGACTCAATATATTTGTTCTAAAGATCTTTATAAAAGACTTAATAAAATGAAAAATCTTTTTTTATTTTGTTGACAGACTCTATTTATTTGTGCTAAAGATCTAAGGATTAGACACACTAAATAATTTTTCTAAAATCTAATAAAAGAAACTACGACTTGATTATGTACAAGATACAGAATCAAATAATTGGAAAAAACAGACTCTGATAATGGAAATTAAACTATGATTCAATTATGTACAAGACTTTTATAGTAAAACTGGGAAGTGAAAACTAAACACAGATGTAAGGGTAGAAGCTAAGACAAAGTGAAAGGAAAAGTGAAACTAAAATATAAAAATGTGAAGCTAGCTCACGTGTTTGCAATTAGTAGATATGTATGCAAACTCTTTTTTTCTCCCTCCGTGTAGAAGTAGGGATGGATCTGATACCATAAAAATGAGTAGAAAATAGGACATGGAGGACTGCTGATGGAGGCAGCTAGGTGGATAGCAACAGAGCTCTAAACTTTCAAACATGATAGGTGGTTTCACGACCATGTAGGTGTAATGCCATACATAATCAAATATTCTGTCAACACCTGACAAAGAGACTAACCTTTCCAATATGATAGGCATTGCACGTCTATAGGCAGAAAGCCATACGAAATAAAAGCTTTTAATCGACAGACCATAGCCTTTTTATGATGGAACTACACATTCAAAAGGATGGTTTTATTTAGTAACAAAGCCTTCAATACCCTGAGTAGGATAAAATGACATTAAAACTGTGCTACATATCCAGAGGATTTTCTTTGGTAATAATGACTTCGCAACCCTAAATGGATCAGCATGACTTTTCCATTCTTAGAACATCTGAAACCCTTTATATCCTTAGTATAATACTATTCCGTATATTACATAAATGGGTATTACGGTGGCTCTTCCTCGCTTGTTGTGCTCAAACATCTGTAGAACCAAAGGTGTACTAAGGCAAACCTCATATGTGTGTATTCTTTATTAGATAACGTATCCTTTGGGAAAGCTATGGCATTCTCTAAGAAAATTTTATTTCATATACATGGTAAGGACTTAGACATATATATCTCATGGACGAAGCCAACTTTGTTTCATATTTATGGAAAGTACCTTCTGAGTTCCATGTTGCACTCACAAAAAGTACTTCACTAAAGTACTTTCTTACCCCGCTACTCCAACCTAAAGGATTGATGTATACATACCTTTGGAAAAGAGAAAATAAGAGCAAGAGAGTTTAAACAACAAACATCCTTATTGAAAATATGAAAAGATTACAAGAGGGGAGGATTCCATCAAATAAGAGAGTGAGTCTCTAAGTGGAAAGAATATTTCCCTTTACCTAGAGTTCTAGTCTTTCTTTTATAGGATAAGGAAGCTTATAAGATAAGAAAAACCTAAGGATAAACATGAATTAAATTATTATATTCCTATCCTAACAGCTAAGGGATAGGCATTATCCTTTATGACTAGATAAATCTTATCCTTTTGTAAGAAATACGCTTTATTTGTTATGACTAGATAAGACTTATGTTTATTCACAGTGGGCCCTACTAATATGTGATGGTTGAAATAAAAACTAAATGCACTAATGTTGTTGGCATATGACATCATGTGCAAGCAGTTAAGTCAGCAACTTTCATGCAGGTGCATTAGCAGTTTCACAGGCATCTTCCAAGCAGGTGGATAAGCTCCTTATTTTTGAAGTAGCTGAGACAGCAGCTTTAGGTCAAACCAAAAAAAAATGGTAACCCACTGAGAAAGGTTCCCTTGGAGATAAGGTAACCCACTATAAAGCATAACTCGTAGGTGAGGGTAACCCATTTGACATTGTTTCCTTAGAGAGAAGGGTAAACTACTGGACAAGGTAACTCACTGGAGAGGGAATCCACTGGAGAGGCTAATCCGCATGAAAGGATAACTTCTATCATATTTCATCAAATGTCATCTTTTAATAAGTTTTTTATGGTGCTGACAGTGATGATATCATGTATTATTCTTCCATCCACCAATCCACGTCGTGCTTCTACCTGAGGTATTCTCTTCCTTCCAAGCTTCTTTTCATCGATCTGGTGAAGTAACTCCTTCTTTTGGATGAATCTTCACATTCCTGTGGGGGAGTCTTTATCTGTTTTCTTGTAGTTTCATCTCTTTTGATCTCATACTACGGCTGATATTCTTTTGTCGTTCATCAAACATCATCCCAGTTGGTATAATTATCGATGGAGTTCTATTTCTTTGGAATGCATTTGTTTTACTGGATAGTGAAACATTGTACTTCATAATATTTATCTTCAAGAGAGAACTTTAAATCAGTAAATTTCCAAAGTTGTAAGATTTCCAACTGAGCTTGGACTTCATGGCCTTTTATTCCTACCAGATGATACAACAAAACGGCCATTGCATCATAGGAATCTTTTTAGAATTGAATCGAGTATAGTCGTTGCACTTCAGAGATTCTTCTACTGGATCAAGGACAATTGTGGCTCGTGGATATGGAACTGCATCATCATAGATGTTCAAGCCATACAGTTTTGGGACAACCTAGTCTGAATCAGCATCTGGATCACGATTGGACAACAACTACTTGTAATTGAGAAGGCCATCATTTAGCAACATGTTCCACTCTTTATCTTTGATTGAAACTTTTGGCTTGTGTATTAGTAGATTGTAATCTAGGAAGGTGATGTCATAGTACGATATAATCATGGTCTCTCTTTTTGTGTCAGCTTCCATTTTCCTTTTAGACTGCTTCTAAGTTTTATTGACTTTTCTTTTGGTTGTGATGGCATATTTTCTTTCCCATGCATGCTTAGCAATGTCAAACTCCTTTTAATCTTGTGATCTTTGTAATATAGGAATATGGGATATAGGAAAATAGTGGCTCAACTTTGGTGGAGATTATATATGTGGCGACATACATAAAAAGGTTGGTTTTGGTAGTGATCTATGGGTTTTCTAGGGTTGACAACCATTGTGTCTTAGCTGCAGGATTTGTTCATTCTGAGAAAACTTTAATTTTGTAGCTTGTCAAAGAAATGATATAGTGAAGTTCCTAGCGGATATATATCATACTGCTTGGATTGTAGCCTGAGTTCCAACTGGAGAATAAGTCTGTCATGCTGAGTGGATGCTTGTTCTGCTCTCCTTTTCATTCCTTAAACTTTTCTTGCCAACATATTATGGGAGTGAGCAACATTCTTTATGACTTGGTTAATGCTGGACAACATCCTATTTTGGCACATGGCATTTTTAGATTGCCAGTTAAGTGTTGCTTCTATGTGCTGAGGGGCATCTTCTATCTGAATAGCAGGATATCAATTTTTGCTGGTATTTTTGGGGTGTGGCTCATGTTATACTTTTCAAATAGTTTGTTTGGTGGGAAATCATCTGAGTGGTTGTTTCCAGAGTGAGGCATCATAAATAGTTTAGTTACACGTTGTTTAACTTTGGTTTTGGTATTTTTAGTTTGTGGTGGAGTGGGTAAGGTATATCTTTGGCACATGCGGCATTTTCAATATGACTTCCACGGACAGTGTCCGGAGAAAGGATATTTGTGCCACACTATATCGACCATCATGATTGAAATAGTTTATTCAGTCATGCTCTTCCATGCCTAGGAACTAGTGTACAAATTTTGGGTTGTCTTCTAGTGTAAGGTCATCAGAATAATGGTATATATGAATTGAGAAAGTTATTTTAGGAGGATTTTTTAGGGGTGAGTTCTTGAAACTTATCGTAACAGTGTTGTCACTCATTCTGGAAAAGGTTGGATCCATGGACTGGAGAGGTTGAGGATGGTCTGTCAATTTCTCATAGTTTGTGACCCATGAATTTGGGAGTACTTTAACAAGTTCATCTATGCGGATTTTCCTTGGGTTCTAGGTATATCTCTAGGTATTTTCCTTTGGATGTGAGTACAATAAATGGTTCCATTAGTTGCATCTATATTTAGGAGCAAAGCATCATCCCCACCTGGAATGTTTAGATCCATAGCATGATTCTAAACTCGCCAAGATACCGGGTATGGGACAGTTACATGGATGACATCTCTGACCTATGGAGCTCCGAGAATCTGAAGATGGATCTTCAATGCCTCCTTCAAATATGGATCTGAGAGGGACATGTTGAAGTTGGGGAATATAGTGACAAAGGTTTTCCTGGCATTCAGTGCAATTTTTGAAGTTCCAAAGTTGGCATGTTGGTATTCATTGTATCTGGTATCATAAAGAGAAAGACGCACCACTACTGGCTGACTTTTTCTTCCTTGATATGACAACGCGACCCTAATAATACCAAAGTGAATATAGGTGAAGCCTTGGTTTCTCCACTATCGTGGAAAAATATGAGGCATTGGTAGCATGATGAAATGTTCCTCCTGAGAAGGAAAAATAGGATGATGGTCTAGTTTTGAAGCAGCAATATATTATTTAACTCCATTCGGTCTTTGCTATACTAGAGAACATATCTACATCTATGGGTTACATGCCTTCTTTGCAAAGGTAGAGTATGGGTTTAAGAGAGGTTGATATGTTGAAGATATTTTTTGTTCTAGGGTAACACATCTACTTCATATAGGTAGTCAAACTTTCATGACAAAGTTTTGGTAACAATAGGTGACATATATACCAGAGCAAGAGATTTACAGGGACTGGACATACTTGAAAAAGACTGTGAAGACTCTGAGACAAACATATTTCTATGTTTTCTGGACTATAAACACTCAATATATTTGTTCTAAAGATATATGCAAAAGACTTAATAAAATGAAAAATCATTTTTTATTTTGTGGACTGACTCTATATATTTGTGCTAAATATCTAAGGATAAGACACACTAAATAATTGTTCTAAAATCTAATAAAATAAACTACGACTTGATTATGTACAAGATGCAGAATAAAATAATTGGAAAACACAGACTCTGATAATGGAAATTAAACTATTATTCAAATATGTCCAAGACTTTTATAGTAAAACTGGGAATTGAAAACTAAATACGGACTTAAAGATAGTAGCTAAGACAAAATAAAAGGAAAAGTGAAACTAAAAAATAAAAATGTAAAGCTAGCTCACGTGTTTGTAATCAGTAGATGTGTATGCAAACTCTTGCTTCCTCCCTCCCTCTAGGAGTAGGGATGGATCTAATACCAAAAAAGTGAGGAGAAAATGGGACATGGAGGACAGCTGATGGAGGTAGCTAGGTGGATAGTAACAGAGCTCTAAACTTTCAAACATGATAGGAGGTTTCACGACCATGTAGGTGGTATGCCATACATAATCAAAGCTTTTGTCAACACCAGACAAAGACTAACCATTCCACCATGATAGGCAATTCACATATATAGGCGGAAAGCCATATGAAATAAAGATTTTAATAGACAGACCATATCCTTCATATTATGGAGCTACACATTCATAAGGACGGTTTTCTTTAGCAACAAAGCCTTCAATACCCTGAATGGGATAGAATAATATTAAAACTGAGCTACATATCCAGATGGTTTGCTTTGGTAATAATGACTTCGCAACCCTTAAAGAGTCTGCATGACTTTGCCATTCTTAGAACATATGAAAACCTTTGTCTCCTTAGTTCAATACTATTTTGTATATGACATAAACAGGTCTTATAGTGGCTTTTCCTCGCCTGTTATGCTCAAACGTTTGCAAAACCAAAGGCTTACCAAGGCAAACCTCATATGTGTGTGTTCTTTTTCAGATAACGTATCCTTTAGAAAATTTATGACATGGACTAAGAAAATTTTGTCTCATATACATGTTAAGGACTTAGAAAACTATATCACATGTATGAAGCCAACTTTGTTTCATATTTATGGAAAGTACCTTCGGAGTTCCATGTTACACTCACAACAAGTACTTCACTTAATTACTTCCTTACTCAGCAACTCCAACCTAAAGTATCTAAGTATCCATCCCTTTGGAAGAGAGAAAATAAGAGTAAGAGAGTTTAGACAACAAACATCAATATTGAAAATATGAAAAGATTACACTAGGGGAGGATTCCATCAAATAAGAGAGCAAATCTCTAAGTGGAGAGAATGTTTCCCTTTACATAAAGGTCTAGGATTTCTTTTATAGGATAAGGAATCTTATTAGATAAGAAAAACCTAAGGATAAACATGAAATAAAATATTATATTCTTATAATAACAGCTAAGGGATAGGCATAATCCATTATGACTATATAAGTCTTATCCTTGTGTAAGACACAAGCTTTATTTGTTATGACTAGATAAGACTTATATTTATTTGCAGTGGGCCCTACTAATATGTGATGGGCCAATTAAAAACAAAACATACTAATGTTATTGGTATGTGACATCATGTGCAAGTAGGTAAGACAGCAGCTTTAAAGCAGGCACATTAGCAGTTTCAAAGGCATCTTGCAAGCATGTAGATAAGCTCCTTGTCTTTGAAGTAGCTGAGTCAGCAAATATAGGACAAACCCATACAATAGGGTAACCCACTGAGGAATGTTCCCATGGAGATAAGGAAACCCACTAGAAAGGATAACCCACGAGCGAGGGTAACCCATTAGACATTGTTTCCTTAGAGAGAAGGGTAAACCACTGGACAAGGTAACTCGCTGGAGATGGTAACCCACTGAGAGGATAATCCACTTGAAAGGGTAAATTCTAGCACATTTTATTAGACATCATCTTTCAGGCAGTTTTTAATGGTGTCGGTGGTGATGAGATCGCATGCCATTCTTTAATCCACCAATCTACGCCGTGTTTCTTCCTGAGGCATTCTCGGGCTTCCAAGATTTTCTTCATTGATCTAGTGAAGTAACTCCTTTTGGATAAATCTTTACATTCCTGTAGGGGAGACTTCATCTGTATGTTTGTAGTTTTATCTCTTTTGATCTCATATGATGGTTGATATTCTTTTTCTATTTGTCAAACTTCATCCCAGTTGGTATGATTATCAATAGATTTCTATTTCAGCTAGATAGTGAAACATCGTACTTCATAATTTTTATCTTCTAGATAGAACTTTAAATACGTAAATTTCTAGAGTAGCAAAATTTCCAGGTGAGCTTGGACTTTATGGCCTTTTATTTCAACCAGGTGATACAACAAAAAATCCATTGTATAATAGGAATCTTTTTAGCATCGAAACGAGTATAGTCATTGCACTTCAAAGATTCTTCTACTAGATCTAGGACAATTATGGCTTGTGGATATAGAACTATATCATCATAGATGTTCAAGCCATACAGTTTTGGGCCAAGCTAGTCTGAATCAGCATCAGGATCATGATTGGACAACAACCACTTATAATTGAGAAGGCCCTCGTTCGGCAATGTGTTCCATTCTTTATCTTTGTATGGCACTTTTGGCTTGTTGATTATTAGATTGTTTTCTAGGAAGGTGATTTCATGGTTTGATATCATCATGGTCCCTCTGTCTGTGTCAGATTCCATTTTTCTTTTAGATTACTTCTAAGTTTCATTGACTTTTCTTTTGGTGGTGATGGCATCTTTCCTTTCCCATGCATTCCTAGCAATGTCAAACTCATTTTAAACTTGAGATCTTAGTGGTATAGTCTTATGGGATCTTAAAGTAGAAATGGGAAAGATGTGGCTCAACTTGGTGAAGATTATATATGTGGCAACATACGTAACAAGGTTGGCTTTGGTAGTGAGCTATAGATTTTCTGGGTTTGAAAACCATTGCGTCTCTACTGCAGGATTTGTTCATTTAGAGAAGCCATTTACTTTTGTTTCTGGTCAATGAAATGAGATAGTGAAGTTCCTAGCGGACATATATCATACTGTATGGATAGTCCCCTGATTTCTAACTAACGAATAAGTCTGTCATGCTAAATGGATACTTGTTTGGCTCTCTTGTTCATTCCTTCAACTTTACTTGCACACTTATTATGTGAGTGAGCAATATACTTTATGACTTGGTTGATGTTGGATAGCATCCTATTTTGGCACATAGCACTTTTTATTGCCAGTTGAGTGTTGCTTGTATGTCGTTATGGGGCATCTTCTCTCTGAATGGTAGGATATTAATTTTTGCTGGTATCTTTGGAGTGTGGCTCATGTTATACATTTTAAAGGGTTTGTTTGGTGGGAAATCATCTGAGCGGCTTTTGCTAGAGTGAGGCATCATAAAAACTTTGGTTACACGCTGTTAAACTTTGGTTTTGGTAGTTTTAGTATTTGGTGTACTGGGTACGGTATCTCTTTGGCACATGTGGCATCTGCATTATAACTTCCATAGACAGTGTCTAGAGAAAGGATATTTATGCCACAGAACCTATCGACCATCATGATTGAAAGCGTGTATCCAGTCATGCTCTTCCATATAGTTGCCTAGGAACTAGTGTATGAATTTTGGGTTGCCTTCTAGGGAAAGGTCATTAGAATGTAGGTACATATGAATTGAGAAAGTTGGTTTAGATGTATTTTTTAGGTGTGATTGGTTGAAACTTATCAGAATAGTGTTGTCACACCTTCTGGCAAAGGTTGGCTCCATGGACTGGAGAGGTTGAGGATGGTCTCTCAACTTCTCATAGTTCATGATCCATGAATCTAGGAGTTCTTTCACAAGTTCATTTCAGTAGATTTTCCTTGGGATCTAGGTATATCTCATGGGATTTTCATTTTGATCTGAGTACACTATGTGGTTCCATTAGTGTAATCTATATTTAGGAGCAAAGCATTATCGCCACCTGGAAGGGATAGATCCATAGCATGATTCTAAACTTGTGAAGATACCTAGTAGTGGAGAGTTTCCTTGATGGAATCTTTGACCTATGGAGCTGCGAGAATCTGAACATGGATCATCAATGCCTCTGTCAGATATGGATCTGAGAGGGACATATTGAAATTTAGGAATAAAGTGAAAAAGACTATCCCGACATTCAGTGTGATTTCTAAAGTTCCCATGTTGGACTATTTGGTATTTGTTATATCTGGTATCAAGAAGAGATAGACGTGCCACTACTAGCAGGCCTATTCTTCGGTGATACGACAATCTGACCCTAACAATACTAAAGTAAATATGGGTGAAGCCTTGGTTTCTCCACTTTCTTTGAAAATCATCAGGCATCTGTAGAGTGATGAATTGTTCCTCCTGAGTAGAAAGAATAGGATGATGGCCTAGTTTTAAACCAAAAACATATTTTTTAACTCCTTTTGGTCTCTGATGTACCAAAGAATGGATCTGCAGCCATGGTTTACATGCATTCTTTTCTAAGGTTCTGGGCTTAACACATCTGTTTCATATAGGTAGTCATATTTACATGACAAAGTTATGGTGACGATAGGTGACATATTTACTCAAGCTAGAGATTTATTGGGACTGGACATATTTGAAGAAGACTGTGAAGACTCTGAGATAGACATATTTCTGTGTTTTTTAGGACTATAAAGACTCGATATATTTATTCTAAAGATCTATGGAAAAGACTCAATAAAAATAAAAATCTATTTGTATTTTATGGACAGACTCTATATATTTGTGCTAAAGATCTAAGGACAAGATACACTAAATATTTGTTCTAAAATATAAGAAAAGAAACTTTGACTCAATTATGTACGAGATGCTGAATACAATAACTGGAAAATAAAAATTCTGATAATGGAAATGAAACTATGATTCAAATATGGACAAGACTTTGGTAGTTAACCTTCGAATTGAAAAATAAAGACGGATATATATATAGGAGCTAAGACAAAGTAAAAAAAAATAGAAAATAAAAAATAAAAATGTAAGGCTATCTAACGTGTTGGCAATCAGAAAATGTGTAAGAAAACTCCTGCTTCTTCCCTCCCTTAGGGTGTGGAGATGGCTCTGATACCAAATAGACGAGGAGACAATAGCGCACGGAGGACTGGCAGTGGAGGCAGCTAGGTGGATAACAACAGAGCTCCAAACTTTCCAACATAATAGGCGGTTTTATGAACATGTAGGTGGCACACCATACAAAATCAAAGCTTCTATCAACATGAGACACAGAGACTAACCTTTCAAACATGATAGGCGATTCATTTCCATATAGGTAGCAAGCCATATGAAATAAAAGCTTTTAATCAATACACCATAACCTTCTTATAATGGAGCTACACATCCATAAGGACGGTTTTGCTTTAGCAACAAAGCCTTCACAACCCTGAATAGGATGGAATGACTATGAAACTGAGCTACATATCCGAACGCTTTACCTTGGTAAAAAAGACTTTGCAACCCTCAATTGATCGGCTTGACTTTTCCAGTCTAATATCATATGAAATCCTTTGTCTCCTTAGTACAAGACTGTTCCGTAGATGATATAAAATGGGTCCTACAGTGGCTCTCCCTTGACTATTACCCTCAAGCATCTAGAAAACCATAGATGTTCCTAGGTACACCTCAGATTTGTATGGTCTTTCTCAGATAATGATTCTTTTAGGAAAGCTATGGCATAGACTAAGAAAATTTCATTTCATATACATGGAAAGAACTTAGATATCTATGTCTCATGGACAAAGACAAATTTGTTTCATTTTCATGGAAAGTACCTTCGGATTTCCATGTTGCAATCATAATAAGTACCTCACCGAAGGGATTCCTCACCCCACTTCTCTACCCCAAGGATCGAACTACCCATCCCTATGGAAAAGAAAAAATAAGAGCAAGAGAATTTAGACAACAAATATCTTTATTGAAAGTATGAAAACATTATAAGAGGGGAGGATTCCGTCAAAGTACAGAGCAAATCTCTAAGTCTACTAAAGGCCTAGGCTTTCTTTTATAAAAGAAGGAATCTTACTAGATAATCTAAACCTATGGATAAACATGAAATAAAATACTATATTCCTATCCTAATAGCTAAGGGATAGACATGATCTATTATGACTGGATAAGTCTCATCCTTTTGTAAGAGATAAGTTTTATTTATTATGACTAGATAAGCCTTATCTTTATTTACAGCAGGCCCTAGTAATATGTGATAGGCTAAACAAAAATGAAATACACTAATGTTGTTAGTATGTGACAGTATGTGCATGTAGATGAGTCAGCATCTTTCAAGCAGGTCCATCAGTAGCTTCACATGCATCGTACAAGCAGGTGGATAAGATCCATGCCTTTGAAGTAGCTGAGTCAGTATCTAGCAAACCCATCTGAAAGGGTAACCTATTGAGGAATGTTTTGTTGGAGATAAAGGTAACCCAATGGTAAAGGTAACTCACTGACAAGAGTAACTCGATGGCAAGGGTAACCCATCTGACATGGTTTCTTTAGAGAAAAGGGTAACCCACTGGATAGGGTAGCCCACTGGAGAGGGTAACCCACTGGAGAGGGTAATCCATTAGAGAGGGCAACTTCTTCCATATGTCATCTGATGTCACCTTTTAGGTAGAGCTAGATGGTGCTGGAAGTGATGACATTATGTATCCTTCTTCCATCCAACAATCAACGTCGTGCTTCTGGCTGAGGCGTTCTCAGCCTTTCAAGTATCTCTTCATAGATCTGGTGAAGTAACTATTTCTTTTGTATAAATCTTCACATTTCAATAGGGGAGCCTTCATCCATATACTTGTAACTTCATCTATGTTGATCTCATATAGCTGCTGATATAATTTTACTATTCATCAAATTTCATCCCAGTTGAGATAACAGTCAATTGAGTTCCATTTCTTTGGAATACATTTGTACCAATTGATAGTGAAACATAGTACTTTATAATATCCATCTTCAAGAGAGAGCGTTAAATCAAGAAATTTCCAGAGTAGTGAAATTTTTGGTTAATCTTAGACTTCATGGCCTGTTATTCCTACTAGATAATACATCATAAAGGCCATTACATTGCAGGAATCTTTTGAGCATCGAATTGGGTATAGTCGTGGCTTGAACCATAACATGAATCTTTTTTATGCTGGTTGGATTCGATCATAATGCCTGAAGGCATTACACTTAAACTCCATGATGATATAGTACTGATGGAAAATGTACCAGAATAACCATAGGAGTTCTTGCTTAGAGTCATCGGCTAGTATAATAAACACATGACATAAAAGATATCTCGAATGTTCTCCAAATAGCTTCAAGGTGGTTTTGATGTACCTTTTGAATACTTACAGCTTGTAGAAAGACTGGATTTCTTAGAGGATAGATGGATCTGAAGAATACATATCTTTGTTGAATAGATCTGGAGAGCAATCTTCTATTCTAAAAGATAATATTCCTGATGAGTTGAACATGAGAAATTGACTGGCTAATTTCTGGTTGTGTTCTCCAATGCTGGATATTAGGTAGATATCATTAGAATAGATGTCTTCTGATTCTTCATTAACGTCTATGGATAATATATTGTCCTTCATCGGTTCTTCTTCCAATGAGAAGACCAATTCAAGGTCGTCCTCTTTTTTAAGATAGATCGTATCATGATCATCTATTTCATTAAAGGGGTAGACAAATCATTTAACTTCTTAAGTTAAGGATAGTTTTTTGTAAAGTGAGCAGGATTTCTGCAGATGAAGCAGTTATCATCCTTTTTCTTGTAGTCTACTGGGATCCTTTGTCTGAAATACTTAGTTTGCTTGACTACCTTACTCTCATCGTTTAGAGGCCAGGGTAATTTTAATCTCCTGAATAACAACTTTCTCTGGGATCCTGCCTAATGATTTCAACAGGGGTAATCAAACTTCTTAACAAGATTGTTCCTCCTATCATAAGTATCAAGAACTGGATTGTTCTTAATAATCTTCTTCAGTACAGATCTCTTCTTACATAGACTATTTAAGGCATGGAAAATGGCCAACCTCGTGTAGCTCATATCTCTGTAGAAATCTTTTAGTAGGATTCTGGTGTTGATGTCAAAGTCTTAAAATGTGAGATAATTGATTTTATCCATAATCCTAAGTGCATTCCACCAGTCTATGAGAATTCTGGAGAATCTGGTTGTGCAATCTGAGAGTATTATGTATTGCCCTCTTTCAGACAGATTCTTCATTGTTATAAGAGTATAGAAGTTTTGAATAGAAAGAACCTTCAATGGCTTATCATATTGGGTTTTTTCTCTTTGGATCTCAAGATTATCAGCTAGGACTATAGTACCTAGTTTATATAACATGGGAGCATACATCGAGACCATCTTATCAGCATCATATGGAACTGGGCTAGAACATATTATCTTCTTAACCCTTTGTGTCATGGCATCTTTCCATATCCACATAGTATGAGACTTTTTCTCATTATTTGGAGCTTAAGTGAATTGCATGGATAAAAGAGGTGGAGAAGGTTGGCCTAACCCCTATGGAGAAGATCAATATGGAAATATGGTAGATACTTTGGCCTTTAATAGTATAGAACAGTCGTATTTCTTTTGCAGTATAGCATAGTCGTATTTCAGATTCATGATTTCTTCTTCAAGAGAGATTAATTCCTTATATTGTTAGGCAAGAAAATATAGAAATAATATTCCTAGAGAACTATTTTTATACCGTATGGTCTGTAACATATCTTTGAGTGCTCTGATAAGTATCGCAGTTTGGGGGTAAACTAAAGCACATTTTGATTAGATAACATGTGTTAATTTTGAAGCTAATTTTGAAGCTCAGGTTAGGTTATCCTATTTAGATTGGTACTTTGGTGGGTAAGAATTTATGTAACTAGATCTAGAAAAGGATGCCATAAGCATTTGCGGGTTGGCCTCAAATTGTGGAGCCACTTCATTCCTTTTTCTATAGATTTTACAGTCACAGTCATTCTTCCATAGGAAATGTCCTGAGAAAAGGCATCTACACCACATCGTACTATGACCCTCATGATTGAAGTTCTTTATCCAATCATGTTGCTTCATAAAGCCAGTGAGGAACCTAAGGATGGTTGTCAGGTTCTTTACACCGGGAAGATCATCACTTGGTTTATACATGGGGATGTGGAAAGTGGTTATATGTGGCTTTTTGAGGTATAGGTGGTCGGAATCATCAGTGGAATTAAGAGGTTAAGGATAGGCTCTCAACTTCTCATAATTTATAACCCGTGAGGCTTGAAAAATGCTGATAATTTCATCCCTAAATATGGTTCTTAGGATCTTGGTGTAATCTATAGTTCTATAAGTTTTATTAATGGTCAAGAATAGAGAGTTCTTGCCTCTCAGAGGATATAAGTTTATGTTTTGGTTTTGAACTCACTTGGCTATCTGGCAGTGAAAAGTTGCCTGAATGGCATATCTGTCCTGCAGAGCTTTAAGAATCTGGACCTGGATCTTCAACACCCCCGTTAGATGTGGATCAGAAAATGGCGTATTGAAGTTGGGGAATATGGTGACAAATATTGTACCATCATCCAATATAATCTCCAATGTACCCAAATTTGCATGTTGACTCTCTAATGTACTCAAATTTGCATATTGACACTCGTTGAATCTGGTATCAAGAAGAGAAAGATGTGCCATAACTAGTCGGCCTTTTCTTCCTCAATAAGTCAACACAATTTTCAAAACACCAATATAGAGATGGGTAAATCCAAGGCTTTTCCATTGTTTTGGAAAATCCTCTGGCATCTGCAGTGATGTGAACTATTCCTCTGTAGTCAACAGAGTAGGTTACTAGCCAAGTGGTGTAGCAACAACATATTTGTTAACACCATTTGTCTTTTCTTGGACCATACAGTAGATCTTCATCTAGGGATTTCATATCTTTTTAGAAATAGCTGAATAGGGTTTTTGTAAAGGTGTGATACACATCTGATTTTATGATGGTAACACCTCTACTCCATATAGAGAGTCAAGCTTACATGACAATGTATCACTAGGAGTGATAGACATATTTATCTTGATAAAAGGATTGTATTAACTAGATCAGGTCTCTGAGGCAAACATACTTTTGGTATTTTTTGGACTATAAAGACTAGATGTATTTGTTCTAAAGATCTGTTGAAAATACTCAATAAAGTGTAAAATCTTTCTGTATTTTGTGGACTGACTCTATATATTTTTTCTAAAATAGAAGAAAAGAAACTATGATTCGATTATGTACCAGACACAGAATATGATAACTTAAACACACTAACTCTAATAAAGTAAATGAAACTATGACTCAAATATGTACAGAACTTTAGTAGTAAAACTAAGAAGTGAAAACTAAATACAGATGTAGGGATTGCAGCTAAGACAAAGGTAAAGGAAAAGCTAAAAGTAAGTATATAATGCAAAGTTGGCTCGCGTGTTTGCAATCAGTAGATGTGTATGCAAACTCCTACTTTCTCACCCCCTCCATAAATGGGGATGGGTCTACTACCAAATAGATAGAGAGATAGTGGTGCAAGGTATAGAGGGTAGTTAGAGGAGGCAGATAGGTGGCTAACAATAAAGCTCCAAACTTTCCAGCATAATAGGTAATTTAAGGACCTTGTAGGCGGCATGCCTTATGAAATTAAATCTTCTGTCAACACCAGACAAAAGGACTAACCTTTCCAATATGATAGTCGATGCCCGTCCATATAGGCATCAAGCCATACCAAATCAAAGATTTTAATCAACAAATCATAGCCATCTTACGACTAAGATACACATCCATAAGGACAATTTGCTTCAGTAAAAAAGCCTTCACAACCCTAAATGGGATGGCATGGCATAAAACTAAGCTACACATGCAAATGGTTTGCCTTGGTAACAAAGACTTCACAACCCTAAATGGATCGGTATGACTTTTCCATTCTTAGAACACAATAAATCCTTTGTATCCTTAGTACGTGAATATTTCATATATGACATAAAATAGTTCTTACAGTGGCTACCCCTAGTTTGTTACCCTTAAGCATCTGCAAAACCAAAGTTTTAGTAAGGCAGACCTCAGATCTGCATGTTCTTTCTAAGATAATGAATCTTTCAGTAATGCTAAGGAATGGACAAAGCCAATTTCATTTCATATTTATGTAAAGGACTTAGATACCTATGTCTTGTGGACGAATCCAACTTCATTTCATATTCATGGAAAGTAACTTTGGAGTTCTATGTTGCATTCATAACAAGTACTTTGACAAAGTATTTAATTACACCACTACTCTGACCTAAATGATCGAAGTACCCATCCCTTTGGAAAAGAGAAAACCAGAGAAAGACAGTTTAGAAAACAAACATCTTTAGTGAAAATATGTAAAGATTAGAAAAAAAAAGGATTCCATTCAAGTAAAGTGTAAATTTCTAAGTGGAGAGACTGTTTCCCTTTACCTAAAGGCCTAGGCTTTATTTTATATGAGAAGGAAGCTTAATAAAGAAGATATACCTATGGATATACATGAAATAAAATATTACATTCCTATCCTAACAACTAAGGTATAGCCATTATCCGTTTGACTGGATAAGTCTTATCATTTTATAAGGGATAAGCTTTATCTATTATAACTAGATAATTCTTATTGTTATTCACACCGGGCCACACTAATATGTGAAAAATAAAATAATAATAAATCACACTAATATTATTGGCATGTGATAATATGTGCAATAAGGTTAGCCAACAGCTTGCAAGCAGGTGCATCAGCAGCTCCACAGGCATCTTGCAAGTAGGTGGATAAGATCTTTGTCTTTGAAGTAGCTGAGCCAGAAGCTCTAGGACAAACCCCTCTGAAAGGGTAACCTAATGAGGAGGGTTTCCTTGTAGATGAGGGTAACTCATTGGAAAATATAACCCATCTTATAGGGTTTCCTTGGAGATGAGTGTAACCCACTGAAAAGGGTAACCCACTGGAGGAGGATAACCCGCTGGGAAGGTGATGCACTAGAGAGGGTAACTTCTTACACATGTCATCTGATGTCATGTTTTTGGTAGTGTTGGATTGTGATAAAACCTATGAGCTCGCGTATCCTTCTGCCATCTACCAATCTACGTTGTTCTTCTATATAAGGTATTCTCAGCCTTCTAATGAGAATGCATCTATTCTGTTGGATAGTGAAACACTATACTTCATAATATTCATCTTCAATAGAGTGCATTAAATAAGCAAATTTCAAGAGTAGTGAAATTTCCTGCTAAGCTTGGACTTCATGGCCCATGATTCCTACCAGATAATGCAACATAAAGGCCATTATATAGAAGGATTCTTTCAAGCATCGAATTCTGTATAGTCATGGCTTGGACCACAACATGAGTCTTTTTTTAGGCTTGTTAGATTCGATCATAATGCCTGAAGGCATAACACTTAAACTCATTAATGATATAGTACTGATGAAAAATGTACCAGAACAGCCATAAGAGTTCTTGCTGGGAGTCATCGGTTTGTATAATAAACACATAACAAAAAAGATATCCCAAATTTTCTCCAAACAGCTCCAGGATTGTTTTGCTGCACCTTTTGAATACTTAAAGCCTATAGAAACTCTGGCTTTCTCGGAGAATAGATGGATTTGAAGGATCCATATACTTTTTTAATAGATCTGGAGAGAAATATGCTATTTCGAAAGATAATATTCCTGAGTAGTTAAACATAAGACTGGCCAATTTCTAGTTATTTTCTCCAGTGTTGGATATCAGGTAGAGATCATTAGAATAAATGTCTCTTGACTCTTCATACACGTCTATGGAGAAGAGGGTGTCCTCCGTCAGTCCTTCTTCTAGCAAGTAAACCAATTCAAGGTCGTCCTTTTTGTTGTCATAGATTATAGCATGATCAGTGATTTCTTCAAAGAGGTGGATAGAATCTTTTGACTTCTTGAGTTATGGACAATTTTTTATAGAGTGACCAAGATTTCTATAGATGAAGTAGCTAACATCCTTCTTCTTGTAGTCTGTTGGGCTCCTTTATTTGAAATACCTGGTTTGCTTGACTATTTTAGTCTCATCTTCTGAATAGGGACAATCGAACTTCATAACAAGATTTTTCCTTCTATAATGAGGATTAAGAACTGCATTATTCTTAATAATCTATTTAGTATTGATCTCTTCATGCATAAACTATTCAAATCTCAAAAGATAGCCCACCTACTGTAGCTCACGTCTTTGTAGAAGACTTTCTCTAGGATTTTGGTATTGATGGTAATGTCTTGGAATGTGATATAATTGGTTTTATCCATAATCTTAAGTGCATTGCACCAGTCTATGAGGAATTCAGTGAATCTAGACGTTCAATCTGAGATTAACATATATGGTCCTCTTTCAGCCAGATTCTTCATTGTCATGAAAGTATAGAAGTCTGGGCAAAGGTAGAATTAGAGTTAAGTTTTCTTTGATGAAGTCCTGGGCAAAGGTAGAATTAGAGTTATGTTTTCTTTGACCTTTATCATCAGTTCTTGCCTCTTTTCTAGGGCTAGATCACTAGTTAGATCGTATTGATCAGAGACTGATTTATAGACTACTGGTTCGCTAGAGTGTTTCTCTTACATAGATAGGCATTCCTCTTTAGGAAATTAGATTGATGGCTGCAAAGCATCTTAATTGACACATTTACTAGCATAGAAGTCATCGTTAGCATTAGATAATAGTCTACTAATTAAAAGTTATGGCTGGACATCAATGAAGACATCCTTGGATGTTCCTTTCTCTGTGTTGAAAGTAGATTCAGGAATTTCATCTGCATGAGGATCACGAAAAGCTGTATCTTCAGTTGGGAGCTAAGAAGCCATGGTTTCCTTCAAGGTTTGAGCTACTCTCTTGGACTTTCTAGATTTAGGAAATACTTTTTCAAAGTGTCCTCTGTTGTGGAAGATTAAGCATTTGTGCTTATCTGGATGTTTCTTCCTGGAGGATTTGGCATATTTGTTGATCATCAGCTCTTTGTTTAGTGGTTTCTTCTTTCTGGACCATCTGAAGTGCATGTACCTTTTATCCCTTGCCTAACATCTCAAGGGCTGGGGAAACCTTTCTAGATTAAGAAAAAGATCATCATATATTACATTACGGTGGGTAGATTGGGAAGATTCATTTGACATAATGTTGCCAAATAAAGTTTTTTTATGTTTCTCGAAAGAATGGGAGTCTGTGTGATAACTCTATTGGTGTAAGCTTATCATCCTTTGGAGTAACAATACTCGATTCAACTTGATTGAGGTTGGTCAAGTGAGAATCCTCATCATTGTTATTAAGAAGACATTGTTTTTAATAGATCCATTCACCATTGTGGGATTCCTCGTCAGGGATCTTCAAGAGATCATCTAAAGTGGTGGAATTTAGTTCATAACTTGTGATCATCATATGTTGTGGATCACTTAATAGGTCTTTTTTGTCATCCTATAGTTATTCTTTTGGATCATAGTTCTGGAATGCTCTCTGAATAAAAAGAACCTTTGATGGCTCTTCATATTGGGTTTCTACTCTTTGGATCCCAAGAACATCAACTGGGACTACAGGAAATGGTTTTTGGAAGACAGGAGGATGTATTGATACCATCTTATCTGTATTGTATGGAACCAGGGAAGAACACATTATCTTCTCGACCCTTTGTGTCATGGTATCTTTCCTTGTCCATATAGTATGAAACTCTTATTCATATTCTAGAGCTGAAGTAAATTGTATGGATGAACGAGGTGGATAATATTTTCCTAACCCCTATAGAAAAGATCCATGTAGAAATATAGTAGATACTTTGGCCTTTTACAGTATAGAACAATCGTATTTTTTTTGCAGTATAGCGCAATCTTATTTTAACTTCTGGATTACTTCTTCAAGAGATATGATTTCCTTATGTTGTTAGGCTAAAAAACATAGAAGTGGAGTTTCTAGCGGATATTTTACAAACAGTATGGTCCTCAATTTCTTCGAGTGCTCTGATAAGTATGGCAGTTTGGGGAACAGCTGAAGCATATTCTGATCGGATAACATATGGTAATTTTAGAGCTTAAGTTAGGTTATCATTTTTATATTGGTAGTTTATTGGGTAAGCTTTTATGCAACTGGATCTAGAAAGGGGCGTCATAAATATCGGAGGGTTGGCCTCAGATCGAGTAGCCTATGCATCCCTTATTTTGCAGATTTTACAGTCATAGTCATTCTTTCATGTGTAATGTCCTGATAAAGGGCATTTATGCCACATCCAAATACTACCCTCATTATTGAAGTTCTTTTTTCAATCTTCTTGTTTTTTAAAGCCAATGAAGAACCTGGGGATGGTTTTCAGGTCCTTTACATCTGGAAGATCATAACATGGGTTGTGCATGGGGATGTAGAAGGTGGTTCTAGTTGGGTTTTTATGTTAGAGGTGGTAAAAATCATTAGTGGACTTGAGAGGTTTTTGATAGGCTCTATACTACTCATATTTTGTAACCCTTGAGGCTCCAGCTCATCCCTAGATATGTTTCTCGGGATTTTTGTGCACACTGTGGTTCTATCAGTTGTATCAATTGTCAAGAACAGAGAGTTCTTTCCACTCGGAGGATATAGTTCATATTATAGTTCTAAACTCGCCAGGCTATCTAGCACTGAAGAGTTGCCTAAATGGCATATTTGTCCTGCGAAGCTTTGAGAATCTGGACCTGGATCTTCAACGCCTCTATTAGATGTGGATCAGATAATGGCATGTTAAAGTTAGGGAACATGGTTAAAAATATTGTACCATTATCTAGTATAATCTCTTATGTACCTAAATTCGCATGTTGGTACTCATTGAATCTGGTATCAAGAAGAGAAAGATGCACCACAACTGGCCAACCTTTTCTTCTTTAATAAGTCAATGAAATTTGCACAACACTAAAATAGAGATAGATAAATTCAAGACTTTTCTATTATTATGGAAAATCCTCTTGCATCTACAGTGATATGAACTATTCCTCTGGAGTCACCGGAATAGGGTGCTGGACAAATGGTGAAGCAGTAACATATTCCTTAATTCCTTTTGGCTTTTCTTGGACCATAGAGTAGATCTTCATTCAAGGATTTTATATCTTTTTAGAAACAGCTGAATAGGGGTTTTGTAAAGGTGTGATACACATCTGATTTTGTGATGATAACACCTCTATTCATATAGTTAGTCAAGTTTACAAGAAAATGTACCACTAGGAGTGATAGACATGTTTATCTTGACAAAAGGATTGTGTGAACTAGATGAAAACTCTGAGGCAGACATACTTTTGGTATTTTTTGGACTATAAATATTAGATGTATTTTTCCTAAAGATATATGGAAAAGACTCAATAAAGTGTAAAACCTTTTTGTATTTTGTAGACTGACTCTATATATTTGTTCTAAAATTGAAGAAAAGAAACTACGACTCGATTATGTACAAGATATAGAATATGAAAACTTGAACACACTGACTCTAATAAAGGAAATGAAACTATGACTCAAATATGTACAGAACTTTAGTAGTAAAACTAGGAAGTGAAAACTAAATACAGATGTAAGGATAGTAGCTAAGACAAAGTGAAAGGAATAGTTAAAAGTAAGTATAAAAATGCAAAGCTGGCTCACGTGTTTACAATCAGTAGATGTGTATGCAAACTCCTGCTTTCTCCCTCTCTGTTGGAGTGTGGAACACTGAGTGGTTCTATTAGTGGCAACTATGTTTAGGAGCAAAGAATCATCGCCACCTGGAAGGGATGGATCCATAGCATGATTTTGAATTCGCCAAGCTACCTGGTAGTGGAGAGTTGCCTGAATAGCATCTATGACTTGTGGAACTCCGAGACCCTCGCCAGTGGGTTACCCTTTCTAATGGGTTACCTTTATCTCTACAGAAACCTACCTTAGTGGGCTACCCATTCAGATGGGTTAGTCTTGAAGCTGCTGACTCAGCTACTTTGAAGGCAAGCAGCTTATCCACCTTCTTGCAATATGCCTGTGAAGCTGTTGATGCATCTGCTTGCAAGCTACTGACTCACCTGCTTGCACATGTTGTCACATGCCAAAAACATTAGCATTTTTTTTATTTGTCCAGTGACATGTTAGTAGGTCCCGATGTGAATAAAGATAAGACTTATCTAGTCATAACAAATAAAGCTTATCTCTTACAAAAGGATAAGAATTATCCAGTCATAACGGATAATGCATATCCCGTAGTTGTTGGGATAGGAATGTAATATTTTATTTCATGTTTATCCTTAGGTTTAGCTTATCTAGTAAGCTTTTTTCTCCTATAAAAGGAATCCTAGGCCTTTAGAATACAACTAAAAATAGATATTTAGTTTCTCATGTTCAACACACCAGGAATATTGTCTTCAATAATAGCAGATTGCTCTCCAAATCTGTTTATAAAATATATGGATCCTTCAGATCCATCTATCCTTCGAGAAAGCCAGACTTTCTACAAGCTTTAATTATTCAATTGGCACAGCAAAACCATCCTAAAGTTATCCAGAGTATATTTGAGATATTTTTTCTATTACGTGTTCATTATAATAGTCGATGACTCCCAGCAAGAACTCTTATGGCTATTCTGATACATTTTCCATCAGTACTATATCTTCATGGAGTTCAAGTGTGATGCCTTTAGGCATTTTGATCGAATACAACCTGAGCTAAAGAAGTTCATGATTTGGTTCAAGACACAACATTATTGGATTCAATGCTTCAGAGACTTATATGATGCACTGGTCTTCATGTAGGAATCACAGGCCACGACGTCCAAGCTCAGCCAAAGATTTTGCTCCTATAGAAATTTCTTGTATCTATTCTCTCACACAAAGATTAATATTATGAAGCATAGCGCTTTATTTTCCAGCAGAATAGATGCATTCCAAAAGAAATCTGGCCAAAGGAATAAGGAAAGTGGAACTACACCGACGATAATCCTCACTGGGATGAAGTCCAATGAGCGGCAATAGATTATCAGCCACAGTATAAAATCACGAGGAATGAAGTCAGCAACTCCATTAAAAGCATAAGGCTGAAATCTCCCCAACAGGACTATGAAGATTCATTATCAAGCAGAAGGAGCTACTTCACCAAATTGATAAAGAGAAGTTTGGAAGGCCGAGAATGCCTCAGGTAGAAGCACGATGAAGATTGGTATATGGAATAAGGATATGAGATTTCATCACCACCATAACCAGATAACACAGCCTAAACGATGACATCAGATGATATGTGCAAGAAGTTACACTCTACAGTGGGTTACCCTTTCCAATGGTTTACCCTCCTCTTTAAGGAAACCTTGTAAAATGGGTCACCCTCTCCAGTGGGTTACCTTTCCAAGTAGGTTACCCTTTTCTAAGAAAACCTTCTTCAGTGGATTACCCTTTCATATGGGTTTTTCCTGAAGTTACTGACTCAGCTACTTAGAAGACAAAGAGCTTATCCACCTGCTTACAAGATGCCTATGAAGCTACTGATGCACCTGCTTGCAAGCTGCTGACTCACCTGCTTGCACATGTTGTCACATGCTAAAAAATTTAGTGTGTTTCTTTTTATTTATCTCATCACATATTAGTAGGGCTCAGTGTGAATAAATATAAGGTTTATCTTGTCATATCAGATAAATCTTATCCCTTATAAAAGGATAAGATTTATCCAGTCATAATGGATAATGCCTATTCCTTAGCTGTAAGGATAGGAATGTAATATTTTATTTCATATTCAATTGTAGTCTAGCTTATTTAGTGAGCATCCTTCTCCTATAAAAGAAATCATAGGATTTTAGTTAGAGGCAACATTCTCTCTGCCTAGAGATTTACTCTCTACTTATACGGAATCCTCCCCTCTTTTAATCTTTTCATATTTATAATAAGGATGTTTATTGGCTAAACTCTCTTGCCCTTGTTTTCTCTCTTCCAAGAGGATGGGTAGTTCAATCCTTTAGGTCAGAGTAGTAGGCACAGAGGACTTCCAATGGAGGTAGCTAGGTGGCTAGCAATAGAGTTCTAAGAATTCCAACATGATAGGCGGTTTCACGACTATGTAGGTGGCACGCCATATGAAATCAAAGCTTCTATCAATACAACAGACATAGAGTCTAACCTTTCTAACATGATTGGTGGTTCACGTCCATATAGGCGGCAAGCTATACAAAATCAAAGCTTTTAATTGACACACCAAAACTTTCCAACGACAGAGCTACTCATCCATAAGAATAATTTCCTTTAGAAACAAAGTCTTCACAACCCTAAATGGGATGTCATGATTTTGAAACCGAGCAACACATCCAAAAGGTTTGCCATGGTAACAACGACTTAGCAACCCTCAACGGGCCGGCATGACTTTTCCAGTCTTAGAACACATGAAATCCTTTGTCTCCTTAGTACAAGACTGTTCCATATATGACATATAATAGGTCTTATAGTAGCTCTCCTTGGCCTGTTTGTCTTAATCATCCTCGAAACAAAAGATGCACTAAGGCAAACATCAGATCTACATGTTCTTTCTCAACTAATGAATTTTAAAAAAAACTACGGAATGGACTAAGCCAATTTTATTTCATATACATGGAAAGGACTTATACATCTACTTCATGTGGACGAAGCCAACTTCATATCATACTCATGGAAAGTACCTTTAGAGTTCTATGTTCCAGTCAGAACAAGTACTTTGCTAAAGTATTTCCTTACCCCCACTACTCCAACCTAAAGGATCTAAGTGCAATCCCTTTGTATGAAAGAAAACAAGAGTAAGATATTTCGGCCAACAAATATCTTTATTGAAAACATGAAAAGATTACAAGATGGGAGGACTTCGTCTAAGTATAGAGTAAATCTCTAAGTGGAGAGAATGTTGCCTTTTACCTAATGTCCTAGGCATTGTTTTATAAGAAAAGAAAGCTTTGTAGATAAGGTAAACCAAAGGATAAACATGAAATAAAATATAATATTCCTATCCTAACAGCTATGGGTTAGGCATTATTCGTTATGACTGGAAAAGTCTTATCTTTTGTAAGGGAGAAGCTTTGTCTGTTATAATTAGATAAGCCTTATCTTTATTCACAACGAGTATTACTAACATATGATGGGCCAAATAAAAATAAAACACACTAATGTCGTTGGCATGTGATAGCATTTGCAAGAAAGTGAGTCAGCAGCCTGCAAGTAGGTGCATCAACAGCTTTATAGGCATCTTGTAAGTAGGTGGATAAGCTATATGTCTTCAAAGTAGATGAGTCAACGGCTTCAGGACAAACCCATCTGAAATGGTAACCCACCGAATAAGGTTTCCCAAAAGATGATGGTAACCCACTGGAAAGGGTAACCCATCTTACAGGGTTTCCTTAGAGAGGATGGTAACCTACTAGAAAGGGTAACCCACTGGAAAGCATAACCCACCAAAGTAGGTAACTTCTTGCACATGTCATCTAACGTCATCTTTTAGGAAGTGTTGGATTTTGTCAGTGGTGATAAGCTCATGTTTCCTTCTTGGATCCACCATTCTATGTCGTGTTTCTGCTTGAGGTATTCTCATCCTTCCATGGTTCTCTTTATCGATCTAGTAAAGTATCTCCTTTACTGGATGGTGAATTCTTTCATTTCTATCAGGGAGATTTTAGCCTTATGCTTTTTATGGAGTTGGTCACTTTATCATTCATGATTTTGTATTGTGGTTGATATTCTTTTGCTGCTCGTTAGACTTTATCTTAGTAAGGATAATCGTCGGTGTAGTTCCACTTTTCCTATTCCTTTGGCCAATTTTCTTTTTGAATGCATCTTTTCTAGTGAAAAATAAAGGGTTATGCTTCATGTTATTCATTTTCCATGGAGAGTATAGATTTGAGAAATTTTCAAAGGAGTAAAATTTCTTGCTGAGATTAGAAGTTTTGGATTATGATTCCTACAGGATGATGCATCTTGAGACCAGTGCATTATAGAAATATCTAAAATATTAAATCCAATTTTGTCGAGGCTTGAAAAACAACATAAACTTCTTTCGATCATCTTGGATTCGATTGAAATGCCTGAAGGCGTCATACGTTAACTCTATGAGAATGTAGTGATGGTGGAACATATACTAGAATAACCATAGCATTTCTTGTGGGAAGTCATTGGCTAGTGCGATGAATAGATGGTAGAAAGGATATTCCGAGTGTACTCTGAACGGCTTCAGGATGGATCTGCCATACTTTTTAAACACTTAAAGCTCGTAGAATATTGTCCTTTATTAGAGGATAAATGGATAAAAGGGATCCACATACAGATTAAATAGATCAGGAGGGCAGTTTGATATCCCAGAAGATAGAATTCCTATAGTGTTGATCATAAGATCTTGACTATCCAGTTTTTGGTTGCCTTCTTTGATGCTGATATTAGGTAGAGTTCGTATGCACAGATATCTCCTTATTCTTCATAAACATCTATGGAGAAGATGGTGTTTTCCGTCGGCTCTTTCTTTTGTGAGAAGACTGATTCAAGGTCATCCTCTTTGCTGAGATAGATACTTGTGTGATTGGCAATTTCTTCAAAGAAGTGGAAAGAGTCCTTCGAATTCTTGGTCTGATGATAGTTTCTCATAAAATGACCAGGCTATTTATAGATGAAGCAGCTATTATTATTTTTCTTTAATTCTGTTGGGCTCCTTCATCTGAAATACTTAGTTCGCTATATTGTCCCACTTCTCTCATTAAGAGGCCTTGGAAGTTTGAACCTACTGAAAAATAGCTGTCTTTTTACTCTCATCTTGTGGCACAGGCATAAGCGGTTGGACTTAGTTATGAGGTCGTCCTTGTTGAAGGCTTGATTAAGAGCTGGATTATTTTGGATGATCTGATTTTGTATAGAACTTTTTGTGTATATGTTATCTAGATCTTGGAAGATACCTTACCATATGTAGACTATCTGTGGGGCAGTGATGGATTTGAAATTCAACTCCACAATCTCTATTGTGTGGCTTGCTAGCATCTTTGGCAGTGATGATATGAAGGCTTGCTTCAAGCTGGGATCTCCGCCAAACTCAAAGTATATCTTTGCCATCTTCTGGAAGTGGATATCAATTATATTTCTTTCAAATAATAGGCATATTACCTCGAAGAACTATTTCCAGAGCTTTTCTTATCTCTGACCTGCGTCTCCATAGAATACCTCGTACAGGATCCTGATATTGAAGGCAAAGTCCTGGGATGTCAGATAAGTGTTCTTATCGGAAATCCTAAGTGCGTTCCATGAGTCTCTATGTATTCTACAGAATCAGGATATGAACTCTGAGAGTATCATGTATTTCTCCCATTCAGCTAGAATTTTCATCGCCATCCAAGTGTTAAAGTCCTGGATCCTCTATGGCCACGCTGAAATCTTGATGTCATTGATTATAAAGGTATGAAATCTGGTTCCCACAGTTTTTTTTGTTGGCGTACCTGGATCTGGCCTTCTTTTTGGGATTGGATCATCCATCATCCCATTTTGGCCATCAACAACCCCAGAGACCTCTGGTTCCTTGGAGAAATTCATATATATTGGTGGATAGTATTCGAATAGAGATTTAATTTAGGATTCAGGAGTGTCTCCAATGTATTCTACTAAATCGAAAGACTCCTTCCTATCTTCCATGTATCCTTCAACTGGAAAGTTATCATCAATATCAGAATATGCATCCGTATCAGAAAAAATTTCTTCACTTAAAGCAGGATTAATGGGATCAGCATCTTGGATCTGTTCATTCCATATCAAAGATTCTTCTACTGGATCAAGGACTGTTGTGGATTATAAATATGGAACTAAATTATTATTGATGTTCAAGCCATACAGATTTAGGATAAGGTAGTCGGAATCAGCATCTAGATCATGATCGGATGGTAAGCACTTGTGATTAAGAAGGCCATAGTTTTGCAAGTCGTTCTATTCTTTATCTTCATAAGGCACTTCTGGCTTGTGGATTATCAGATTTTCATCTGGGAAGGTGATGTCTTGGTCTGAGATCATCATGGTCCCTTTGTCTGTGGCGGATTCTATTTTTCTCTTAGACTGTTTCTGAGTTTCATTGGATTTTTTTGGCAGTGAAGTCATCTTTCCTTTCCCATGCATAGTTAGCAATGCCAAACTCCTTTTCATGTTAAGATTCTATCGACATAGGAATATGGGTTCTTGAAGTAGAAGTGGGAAAGATGTGGCTCATCTTTGGTGGAGAGTATGTATGTTGTGACATAGGGAACCAGGTTGGCTTTGGTAGTGAGCTATGGTTTCTTTAGTGTTGAAAATTGTCGTGACTTACTGTAGGATTTATTCTTTCAGAGAAGCCATTTCTTTTTGCTGCTGGTCAAAGAAATGAGACAGTAAAGTTCCCGATGGAAAAATATCATGCTGCATGGATTGGAGCCTGAGTTCCAACTAGAGTATAAGTCCATCATGCTGAGTGGATGTTTTTACTGCTCTCTTATTCATTCCTTCAACTTTTCTTTCCAACTTATTCTTGGAGTGAGAAACATTATTTATGGCTTGATTAATGTAGGACAACATCCTATTTTGGTATATTGCATTTTCATATTGCCAGTTAAGTGTTGCTTCTGTGTCACTAAGGGGCATATTCTCTCCAAATGGCAGGATAACAATTTTATCTAGTATCTTTTGAGTGTTGCTCATGTTATCTTTTTTGAAGGGTTAGTTTGGTGGGAAATAATCTAAGTTACTGATGCCAGAGTGAGACATCATGAACAATTTGGTTACAGGTTGTTTATCTTTTGATCTGGTACTTTAAGTTTGTTGTAGAATAGGTGAGGTATCTCATAGGCACATGCAGCATCTTTAATTCAACTTCCACGGACACTATCCGGATAAAGGATATTTGTTCCACATAGTATATTGACCATCATAATTGAAATTGTGTATCCAATCATGCTCTTCCATACAGTTGCCTAGGAACCAGTGTATGAATTTTGGGTCTCCTTCTAGTAGAAGGTCGTAAGAAGGTTAGTACATATGGATTAGGAAAGTAGTTTTGGATGGCTTTTTTAGCTGTGAGTAGTTGAAACTGATTGTGACAGTGTTATCACTCCTTCTACCAAAGGTTGGTTTTGTGGATTGAAGAGGTTGAAGATGGTCTCTCAACTTCTCATAATTTGAGACCTATGAAACTGTAAATACTTTTCCAAGATCATCTATGGGTACTTTCCTTCGGATCTGAGTACACTGAGTGGTTTCATTAGTTGCAAATATATTTAGAAGCAAAGCATCATCGCCACCTGGAAGGGATAGATCCATAGCATGATTTTGAACTCGCCAAGCTACCTAGTAGTAGAGAGTTATCTAGATGGAATATCTGACCTACGGAGCTCTGAGAATCTAAACTTGGATCCTCAACGCCTCCATTAAATATAGATCTGAGAGGGATATATTGAAATTGGTAATATAGTGACAAAGATGGTCCCGACGTTTAGTGTGATTTCTGGAGTTTCTAAGTTAGCATGTTGCTATTCGTTGTACCTGGTATCAAAAAAGTGAAAGATATGCCATTACTGGTTGGCCTTTTCTTTTGTGGTATGATAATGCAACCCTAATAATGAAGCCTTGGTTCCTCCTCTGTCTTGTTAAATCATCAGGCATTTGTAGAGTGATGAATTGTTCCTCCTAAGTAGCAAGAATAGGATGTTGGTATAGTTTTGAAGTAGCAACATATTCTTTAACTCCTTTCGGTCTATGCTGTACCAAAGAACAGATCTGCATCCATGGATTACATGTCCTCTTTGCAAAGGAAAAGTAAGGGTTTAGGAGAGGTAGATATATTGAAGATATTTCTATCATGGGGTAACAATCTACTTCATATAGGTATTCATATTTACATAATAGATTTTTTGTTATTATAGGTGACATACTTACCCCAAGCTATAGATCTACAAGAATTTGACATACTTAAAGAAGACTGTGATGAATCTGAGGAGGATCAAGGGATGTTAAAGAGGGTAAGAGAAGGCAAAACGAGGCTAGAAATTCCCCGACAGATGACATGTGCCCATATTCTATGAATGTCTGACCAACCTACTCTAGATCTTCTATATTAGGTCCAAACAGCCCCACATATCTTTGAGATGCACCCTATGTACACTTGGAATGCTTAAACGGATGCTTAATGGGATAGAATTTTTTGTTCTTTCCGAATGGGTCACTTTTAGGCCCAATATTATTATAATTATCCCTAGACTATAAATAGGATCTTTTCTTTCATTTTAGCTTAGATTTTGATGAATAATAAATGTATACTCTTTTCATAGTGTGAGTCAAGCTTGGATTAGCTTGTGTTAATACATTGTTTTGAAATATGTGTTTATTAGGAATCAATTCCCTTGAGTTCTACATGAGAGATTGGTGCCCAGTATGATATTGAATAGAGGGTTAAGGGTTTCATACACCCTCAGATCTCTATTCATTCATTGTGTCTATCTATTTCTTGATTTCTATCTATTCTTTTTTTTTGTTTTTAATCTTAGTTTAGTATTCGATTCTGTAGTTTGTTTATTTATCAATTGGCAATATATCCGAGCTTGATTATATTCCCATGATGTCAATCTTGAGTCTATTCATCTTGAAAAATCAAAAATCACAAAAAAAAATTACTATTCTAGTTTTTGGTCTAAGTTCAAATTGAGTTTTTGATTTTGGTGTTTTCCTTTGATTCTAGTGTTAGATTTGTGTTTCCTAATACTATTAGAATCTAGAAATCAAATTTAAGATATATCAGAGGTAAATTGAGCATTCTACCATTGTTGAGAGCTTGAAATTGAACAAACTTGAAGTGGGTCAAACAATCTAGAAAATTGGTGAAGAATTTGAGCATAATGATGTTTGGAATGAAATTAGAAAGTTGAAATATGCCTACATTATAAATTCCAACTCATTTCGAGCTAAGGAGAAAAAGTTTATTGGTGTTCTTGGTGTTCTTAGAGAAATTGTTATCTTCGCGGTGAAATTTCAGAGAAAAGAGGTTGTTTTATATGAAAAAGAGAAATAAAAGGGATACAAAAGAGTTAGTGTAAATCACCTTTCGATGATCCAAAAGATTATTTCAAGAATAGGACAAAAGAGCGGGGTCATTTGGAAGTACAAGTGGTACAATGCAAGCCTTTTTTGGCCGATCTGTCTTTAAAATGAGCTTGAGCTGCGCCTGAACTGTTGTAGCATCTCAAACCAGTATCTAAGGTCTCCAAGGTGTAGTGGACATGCTCCCCACCTATTGGAGCATGTCCCCAGCTCACCTCTAGTTTTCCCAATGCACTTTAAGCTACCATAACACATTTCAAACGCAACACACATCTCACCAAATCATTTCAACTCTTTAATTACTCCTTTTGCTCAGGTTTGATTTATTAGTTTCAATTTCTTGAGTAAATTAATTCTTTAGATTCTTAAACTATTCAACTACTAGTAATTCATCTACTAGGTTGATTGATTAGTTCTTGAGTCCTGATTCTTTCATCGTCCTATTTCATTCAAGCTTTTATGTTTTTAAATTCGTTGTTAGTTCTTCATTCAAATTTATACACCATTTTTATTTGATTCATTCAAACAATAATCCATTCTAACCTCAAACGACAATTGGTATCAAGTATTCTCATTAGAGTATAAATGATCTATAAAAGTTTGCAACGCCAATTAAGAGACAAAATAAAGGTGTGGTCTTTGAGAGATTGTGAGGTTGATTTCTTAACTTTAACTTGTTTATTGCTTTTATTTTTGTTTAGTTTTTCTTTTTATTTGGTACAATGTCTCCAAAGGATAAATATCACAAACCTTGGATAACAACACCCCAAATGCTACTTAGCGGCCCTTGAAACTCTCAATCATTCATTTGAATCTAGGATAGACTCCTTTAAAGCTAAAATGAACTCCTTTGAATCTAAGGTAAGATCATTTGAAGAAATTATGTCTAGTATCTGTGGGAGGATGGATAAAATGATAGGTCATCTAAACTTCCCTAACTCCACCCTTTGCAATCCACAAAACTTTAAAGCTTCCTTGAGTGGAAATGCTCCAAATACATTCCCAAAACTACCCTAAGATCCACTAAACCAAAGTCAACCCAATCAAGTTGAGGATGAAGGGGAAGAGAAAGATAAAGAAGGGGATAAGAGCTTAGCTCAACAAGAAGATCCATGTGAGGATATTGAGCCAAAGGTTTAATCGAATAAGGTAGACAAGGAACAATTATTTGTAGAACTTGTCAAACGCAAACCCTTCCTACATGCTAACCATGAATATAGAATTTTGCCTAGTACTGTAACGCCCCAAAAATGGGTCCTGAGATTCCACATAGTGCTCTGAACTACAAGTAGCCCTGAGCTAACTATGAAAGCCTGCTACTCATTCTAATGACCCAAGTATAGATAATATAAGCATGTAGTATGCTAAAATACTTAAATTCTATATGAAGTGGAGTAATTTTAACTGAACATAATGTCTGCAAATACTTAAGTAGGAAATCTAAAACAAGAAACACTGAAAAACTGAAATGTATCTAATATTCGGGCAAGCCTCTAATACTGCTACTAGAGAGTCGCTAGGATAGGGCCCCAGCTGGATCAAACTGTCTGAAATAACTAAATAAACTAATCTGAGAAGATGGAAATCTGAATCACTAGGCCCCTAAACTGTGAGGACTCACCAACTGTCGGGATGTAGATAGAGATGCTCGTGGTCAATCACACTGCTGGAACTGAGTACCTAAACCTACATTATGAGACAATGTAGCATATAGACATATATGTAGATCAATACTTTTTGGAATGTACTGAGCATAAGGTGTGAATGCATAAGTAAAATAATATCTTATCATTTATATATACTCATAAAATAATGCATGCTAAATGTAAATAGCTCGGGTTAGCTTGAATAACTAAAAGATGAAAACCATGAATCATGAACCATAAAGAATATTGTATAAATCTTACCATCCATAACACTTATTTCTAAAAGTTGTACTTGTAATCTATTTTCAATTTATGCAAGGTAATTGTAAAAGGACTCACCTTTGTATCTGTAATGGAAAGATGAAATCTCATGTCTAATGACTTATGTAAAACAATATCTAGATAAAACTGTGAGCCTTTACACTTAGTTTCTAAAAGAATTTCTGTTATTCTTTTCTGTTAGGATTACTCTATTCTGTAGGTTGTAGGGAAATACTTTTTAAAAAAATATTCTTTAAGAGAGGTTCTTCTAACCGACATACACTATGTGAGCTGTCTGTCCAATATCTAGTTCCCTTATGGGAAAACCTCACATTGGGGAGAGGTGTCATACTCTTGCCAAGGAGTATAACCTAGTCTAAGTGATCAGAATCTGTATCTATTATCCATATAGAAATAGGAATAATATGGTAATCTGAACCTACATTGGATCATAGTTCTAGGTTAGTAGGATGCACTAAACCCGCATTTCCCGCTCGATACTAAATACTACTCCCTTTAATCTGTATGCTCAATCTGTAGAAAATGCACTTTGAAACTAACATGAGGGTTTACTTTAAAAACCAGTTATGCATCTTTTTACTTTAAACTGTAATCAAAACTATAAAGTGGATTCCAAAACTTAACTGAGGATTAAAAGATCAAATCTTTTCTAAAAATTCTGAATATAAGCTAGTCATAGGATGCTTAAGAGCATCATCTTCTTGAAATATCAATACATATACTTTGGGATTAAAGCCCATCTCTCAAACTCATGTAAAATTATGAAAAAGCCATGCTCAATAATCAACATCTTGAAATTCTGGCATAATTTTAGTCAAGATAGTATAATTCAACTCTCAATGTTTATAAAATCACTTCACGTGCATAAACATGCAAAAGTAGAGATGTAATTCAACATTTAATCTCTTGTAACTCAACATCTTCAAATAATGATAATTGGGTATGAACCCTAAACTGTAAAACATTTAATCTTATATAAATTAAACTTTAAAACCTAGTTTTGGGCACAAGGATGAAAGACGATCTTTGTTATTAACCCCATATACCTTTCTTGATGAATTCAGTGTAAAAGCGTGAACTTTTGAATCTCTAATGGTTTACTTGAAGCTTCTTCTTGAAGTTCTTGAACCCGGAACTTTGGATTATAGTCTTTCTTTGGGTAGGAGTTATGGAATTGTTCTTGATTCTTGGAGCTAGGGTTTTGTTCTTGGAGAAGAAAAAATGAATAATGAAGCATCTATGCTATTTGAGGCTAAAATTGTGTGTTTTGGGTAGATTTGGGTGAGTGTAAATGACTAATTTTCCCCCATAAACCCATCATTTAACAACACAAAAATTGAGTACCGACGTGATCAGCGATACATCGTATTACGTTGCCTACCCAACATGGTGCATCTATATCACATCGATGTTCTATTTTGGCTAACCAAACGTACCCTAAACCTTCTTAGAAAATTCAAAAACTCACCCCAGAGATACTATGGACTAACCTGATCATGAAACAACTTAGAAATTGACATTCCAAGGTCGGGAAGGTTGAGAATAAAATCACCAAAGTTTAGAGGTAAAAAATAAGACCAAGTCTCCAGCACTTAACTAAAATTTCTGGTCTTAAGTCTCTGGTGTGCCTCTTTTGAGATAAATTAAGCTAGAAAGAATATAGGGTATTACAATATCTTGCCCTTGATAACATTTGTCCTCGAATGAGACTGGTTAAACTGAGGATACTGAGCAACTGAGACTATGTACTGGCATGCACAACTGAAACAAAATTGCATGACTAAATGTAAAACATAATGAGCGACTAAACTAATCTAGTTATGGTTGTTACCCATACACAAATATTGTTGTTGCATAATATATTTAGGTATAAGTAATAATAATTTCTCTTTCACATGTATAGCAAATTTGCAGTAAAATGTGAAGTATATATGATTGGTATAGTTACAACTGATTCACTAACAATAAAAACAGCAATCTTTTTTGTTCTTCCCTCTACACTTCCCTTCTTGAGAAATCACCCATATAAATACTGTGTAATCTCAAAAAAGAAAAAGCAAGAAGATATTTGTAGCACAAGTAAAACATTTATAAATTGCACTTGAGATACCAATGAAATTATCTCATTAAATATATATGTGGTTCTACAGATGAACCATGAACATGTTCACTAAATTTAAATCATTCCTGATCACAACACCTGAATCTTGAAAGCTTAAAATAATGTGTCAAATCAAATTATAAAAAACTTCAATGTACACTATTTTTCTAGCTTCATATGTTATTTTTCCATCACTATTATTAACTAAAATTTTTGGCCCTTTCCTACTTGCCATGGGTGAAAGAGCAGCATACAACTGTCCATGTGTAAACACTAATTTCTTCAAAAATAATCCCCCATGAGATAGTGACTGGCGTTTACTTTTATTAATCATCATTGAGAAAAACACAACGGGTGAAAATTATGGTTGTTGAAATGTAAAGGTATTCTAGCATCGGATAGGGTCAATGTCATTCTTAGGATAAACACTTTTTCTCCAATAATATTAACTAATAAAACTTTGGCCTTAATATCTCGATTTCCAAGTATTGTGATGTCCAATGTTGTGTTATCATATAATCTTGATGACTGATCTATATCTCTCAATAACATCATAGGAAGACCTACTTCACGAATAATAGAGTGAGTTGGAAATTTAGAATATATAATACTATTTAGAAATTCCAGTGTATGTACTTAGTCCAAAGCTGTAAAAGCATAATTAGATATACAAATTATATCAGAACTCAAATAGGTCTTCTCAGGATTGTGATAGAGTGAGACCATATATTCATTGACAGTTCCACCATATCAAGAGTCAGAGCAAGAATTGCTCTTTGTTGGAGGTAATCTATGTCATTAGAATGAATGAGGAAATCAAAATAAGTACTTTCTACAATTGCATTTATTGGATCATCATAATTAAGTACGAGAATATCATCAGGAAATTGGACCTTTTCTATGCCATCAATAGATCTTCCAAGTCTTCCATCACCAATTTCCAAAATCCAATCTAAAAATTCTTTTAACTCTTCTAATGTGTCCCTAACGTATTTTCCTGCAATCTCATATTCCTTTTCAATTTCAAAACTTCACAGTGGGGCCACAAATAAGAAAATCTTAGAGTAGCATTGATAATATCTTGTCAAGTACCTTTTGTAATGACAAGAAAAATTTGTCTAAAGTCACAAATAAGAACAATTTTTTTACCCCTAAATGGTTGTTCCAAATTAGAAGTGTCTTCAAATCTAATAATATCTCTAGTAGTTGATCAAGAGCTTCAAAACAGTATCTATGCATCATTGGCGCCTCATCCCATATAATCAACTTCATCTTGAAGATCAATTTTGTTAAGGGACTACCTTACTTCATATCGTATGTGGCTTCTTCGATTGGATTGGGGGAAATTGCAAATCTTGAATAAGTAGTTTGACCTCCTGGTAAGAAAAGAGATGCAATTTCACTTAATACAATAGTTATTAGAATATCTACTATAGATCGTATGACAGAAGAAAAAGACCTCCAAATAAATTTCTTGTAGTTCCTTCATAACAATTTAAGAAGAACAATCTTCCTATCTTCATCCGCTGTTGTCATAATTTTCTGATAAATAGATATTTGTTCATTTTTTAAATTCAATAATAGACGTTGATGTTCATCCAAAAAAGAGCATCTATTATACCGTAATTCATCATGGATTAAATTGTTGTTATTGTCGGCTTCTTTCTCATTGTAAAGAAGGCTTGCCATTGTGGAAAATCTTGAAAACTTCTTTCGCAGCCTTTCAAAAAAAAATTCAACTTTTGTAAACAACGATTTTCAATTCATCATCGCATAGTTGTGCTATAACATCATGTCAATGGCTATAACATAAAAATAAAAGTTACATGATTACATCAAAAACATTCATTGTCTAATTTAGTGACAGCAATAGAATTTTATTTTGGTTCTTTATTTTAGGTATCTATTGGAATAGGGTTTTTCAAATTTGGCTTGTAGATTTTGACAAAACATTCCCCTATAATATTTTTATGTAGTAACATAAAGACCTTGATTCGATGGGGGAAAAATTATATCAAATGAATTTCATTCATTTACTAATTGAAATACAGATGCCAGAACAGATATCATTACTTTAATTATTAATGTTTTTTGACATTTGTTTATCACTATAATGAAACTTTATCTCCTATTTGAAAACATATATTTTTAATATCCTAAGACTGAATAATTCATTTACATTATCACATGCACACCAAAACTATATAAGATATTATCATAACTTAAAGATATAAGAATTATGTTCGTACCTGGATTACTCAATAATCTTCTTTATTCATGAAGAATATCAACTGCCAATAATTGTCATATTTCTTACCAAAATGTTTTGGTTCTGACATTGAATTTGATAACAACAACATAGAAAATAAATGTCTAAGATATAATGGTATTCCCTAATTACTTGCCTCCTTTATGGCATCCACATATTTTTTATCATCATCCAATAAGCCAAGTGCATAACATGCATCTCTAAAAGTGGTATGATCAAGATTATTGATAAACGTAAGATCCTTATAAAAATTTGGACCTTTAATAACATCCAACAATAATTTGAGGTAGTATAACTCACTAGGTCCAGGAGAAACAAAGAAAACACTTCTAATCTTAAATGCAAAAAATTTTCTTCTCTCCCATGTTTTCGAATTTTATTTTCATAGAAACTTATGGGGAAATTCTGCATAAGTTAGTTGCCTTTCTTTAGGAAATTTTTTATTTTCCTCAAACCAATTTAGAAACATTGATTCCCTTACATTGAGTCTATTGACAACATCATCAATTGGATCATTATCAGAGAAGATAACATTTTGTTTATTTGGAAGATGAAATGACAGTCTCTCCATCGAATGTTGTCGATAGTAAATAGGAAATTTGAATATCCTTCAAGCAACTTCACAAGGTGATATGTATCAACAATTATAATACATATTGATTTCATCAACATCCTGTGAACCATCCTCATGCACACTTTGGGAAAAAAGCAGTAGTGGCACGATTATGCCCATTATTAACATACTTAAATAAGTACTTGATAGATTTTGATTGACTAAACCTTTCCACATTTATGTGAGCACACTACTTTATTAACAAAAACAATTATGTGGCACAACAAACCTATTATCCATGTAAATATGATCTTTTTTATTGTTACTCCATTATATCTTCTTTTATAAATAGGATAATCATCTTCATCAGTTGTGGTTGAATTTACAAACTTCATAGGGAAGTAATTGGTACATCTTCTACTCTACATGCAAGAAGAAGATCTTCTAGCAGCACCACATAAGCTATGCATCATGAAACTTTTCATGGACTTATAATAATGAGGATCACCTACTTTATCTGGTATTTTGTTGTTATTATTTTATCAATATCTGTGGTAGTTGGATTTTTGTTATTCTCATAGAGAAACAATAATATATTAGCATGGTAAAACCCTCATTTTCGGAACTCAATTACAGAAATCGCTGCAAAAAAAATTTAAATAAACTTATAGAATACATAAATAATTTAAATATATAGTAAAAAATATAATGCAACAGCAGAAATAACGTTAAAAATATTATTTAAGAATCTATATATATACCCATTTTTACTTTTCCATAAAATTTGTTACCGAGTAAATCCCTTATTAAGTGATCCAATTTGATTTTGAAAACTTTGCTTAAGATGTTTGGATGATTCTTGAGATTTAGGCCCTCACTCGTTACAAATCTTTGAATCTCAGGCCACTTTGGATTGCAAGTGAAAGTGATAAAATATCAGGATACCTATCCCATTTGCATATTTTCTTAGCATCTTGATAGTTCTGATTTATGTATTGTGTACCTTTTATGAAGATTGATGGCAAAACAACTCTTTTTTCGTGGGATGAAGGATTAGTTTCTCCATGCAAAATAGCATCTTGTAACATATTATACTTTGCAACTCTCAACTATTGCTGATGAGTCCTACTATACATCAATCGACCTGATTTAAGCATTGTATATGCATCAACTAAGAATTGTTGAAAAAATCTTCTTGTAGACACAATTATTGGTACTTCATCCTTCCTGTAAGGAATTTTGTAAGCAAAAAACTCTCACATGCTAACACAATTCTTCCTCCAACTGATTGATCATCTCCACCTACATCCCACTTTAAAAAAATGTCCTCTCTAAACCCGTCTTCACCATATAGAAAAAGCAAAGGATACTATAGACCTAAATAGGCAACATTAAACTCATCTATCTGTACAGCTGACCAAACTGTGTTTCAATTATGATATCTCTATCACATCTAGATAGTTTAAAATTTCCAACCATTAAAGCAGCTACCGCTAAAATCATTGATAAATTATATATTCTTCCATTAGTTTTTTTCTATCAATATTAGTCTAACACTGGAGCCTCTATCTTCTTGAAATCAATCTCTTACCATTCTAAATGTTTTTCCTAAAATATTTTGTCCATTGAATATTTTCTTCAAATAAGCAACAATCTCAACATGAAGTTTGTTTACGTTTTGATTAAAACTACAGAAACAAAGATTATATGAATTTTGGTACATAGTTTCTTCTAATGTACTTTGATATGTATATAATATTTGTTACAATACTTACCTCACAGCATGAATTCTATTTTCTACTACTCATTTTCTGTATCATAAATATATAATTTTGCAAATTTTGGGTTGGACCCCTCAAGAGGCAATAAACATCCAATTTGATGATACTTCTAGCTTGATAATCTGAATGTTCGTGGACCATGCAATTGATTGGCATGAACATCAACCTTGCCCTATCGATGTAAATGAGAACATAGAATTATAGGTTCTAATATTTTCTCGGAAATGGCCAGTTTTAGGACCTACAAAATATAAGAGTTGAAAAATGATAAACATATACATGAATTGTGGATTACATCATAATATTATGATTACATTAGTTGTTTTTTCTATCCCGATCCAAACAATAATTATTTTAAAGCTGTAAGAGGCTCCTTTGAATTGAGGAGCTTGATCTTTCCATGATTACAACACAAATTAATCACTAGTCTTTTAGATTTAACGTATTTTTTATTCTTTCTCCGTACCAAAAATATGCCCCAAAATGATCAAATTCATTGGTAGCATCTATGACGTCTCAATACTCTAAAATAAATAAAATTAAAAACTAAAACACCATGTTCAACACAAAATTTAAAATATTAAAGTAGTATAACACATACGTTACGTACCATCATTACAGATGTCTTCATGTTTGATGTTATCCTCTAAAAATATTAAAAGTAAAATCAAATAAGTGAAAATGTAAGACCTCAAAATTTCAATAATTTTATTTCTTTGACCCCTCCACATTTGTAACGTTAATATTTTACTTGAATTATATTTGCGTGTGTTAAAAGGGTGTTTTGAAAAAGTTTCAAAATATTCGGAAGGGGTTCAGTGTCATTTAGGACCCCTATGCAGTGAGGATCTGTAACATTGGCATGCAACGAAGGATAACCTCCATGATAGCAGTATGGCAAAGAGGCTAGCCTCCGTGATATTGGCGTGCCACGCTGCTATTTTAGAAACACTTAATTATTGGTTTTTTCACTTGGGGTGAGGGCTTTTCATCTTATTACCTCTTGTATGATATTTAAACATATAATAACTCTAGTTCCTTCAATTTTCAGATCAAATCATTCTTTCTGTCTCTCAAACTAAAAACCCAAGAACATTCAAGGGTGTTATAGTAAATTTATCATGTGAGCTCCAAATTTAAAATTTTTTCAATTCCTTATGTATTTCAGGCAAGTTTCTCATCCCTAACTTATAATTTTGCATTATGGAATTAATTGATTGGACATTCATGCGAATTAACTTGTGAATTTTAAACTGAGTTGAGGGATTTTGATTCATATTTCTTGAATTACTTTTCTCATATTTAAATTGATGATTTATGCTTTAATTTATTGTTTTTAGACTTAATGGGTGTATTGTTTATGGAATTAGAGTGTAGAATATGGGTTCCCCAAATCGATGACTTTTAGACTTGGTAATTATATTAACCCCAACCCACTTTGTAAATTTGGTTTTTGAACATGGATAATTGAAAAATTCAACTTATTTATGAACCCATTGCATTGCATTAATGGATAATTGGTTTAAATGGATTTGAAAGACACTTGGTGGCCATTGTTAGGATTCTAATTTTTTAACTTCGGAGTCAAAAAGATACATGGATTAATTTAGAATGGTTATATTAGATTGCAAGTTTAATTAGTATGATGATACCAAGTGGTAAATGCCTTAATATAAGACTCTTGGTTTTTTGTATGAATTGTTTTAATTTGTTCTTAAACGGAATCGTTTAGTTCACCATAAAGGTGTAGTCCCACGGGAATAACACTAGAACATACTTTTTCTAGCGTGGGGGTCTATATGACAGTGGCCTTGGTTCACACATTATATTTTGGAATGGCTAAAACCTTGGTATCTTTATCCCTTTCTTCGGATCCCTTAGTTCATACAGTAAACTTGTAGTGGGCTCTTTCAACTGGGAGAAATAAACCCATATAGCCTGTGGGTACCTTTAGAACAAAATGAGTTATATAGTTCAGGTTAATGGTTTAAAATCTCATGTACATGACCCTTGTACCTATCTCGGCATCCTATATATTTATATATGAATGTGTGCATGTAGTTTTTGATTGGTTTTTGGCATTAGCTTTATTTTATCACCTGCCCAGAGTTACATGTCAGTGCTTATTCCACTAACTATCTATAGATGCCACATTGTTTCATGATGTAGGGTTTTAAGGGTTTCTTGTTGCTCTTGTGTAGCGTTAAGTAACTCAGTATTCTTGTGGATCTACTTTGAAGTGGTGAGCCTCCATATTTCATAAGGCCCAATCATTTTATCTATTCTCTTATTCTTAGAATTTTATTTTAGATTCTTTTTGCATGTTCGGGGGCATATCCCGACCTATTTGTCATTTTGGTTTTAGAGGCTTTTATGGTCAAGTGTAGGTTAGATATTGATTTTGATTCATAGATTTTAATCTGATTATCTATCCTTCTTACTAATTGTAATGCCCCAAAATTTCATTTCGAGATTCCACATGGTGCTTAGGGATACACATAGCCCCAAGCTAACCCTCGGAGCCAGACACTACCTTAAGGAATTCAACTCAACAATAGTCATGCACAACAAAGAGATATACCATATTGGGTTCAAGAGAAATACTGGACAATACTAGACTATACAACCAAAATATATTGAATGGTTGTACACACCAACCCTCTAGTCTGACAAAGCCTCTATACATTAGAATCAAGGAGCCATTGGGAAAAACCCCTAACTGACTCAACAGTACTGAAAACCATAACAACAAAATGATATTAAAAAAATATACACATGGTCCTCGAACCATGAGGACTCACAACTGAGGGAACATAGTTAAGGCACTCGAATATTGCTAACACGGCTGCGGCTAAGTACCTGAACCTAAATTACAATAAAATATAGCCTATAGAAAAATATGTAGGTCAGCACTTTGGAATGTACTGAGTATGTGGGGGTGCATGCAATAATGTAAATATCATCATCAATTTCATGAAAATATGCATATGTACAATGATGGCTCACTTGGCTTGAATTAGATTGAAACATACTTTTCATAATCTCATAGTAAATAAATCATATGATAAAAACCTCATAAATCATCATAAACAACTCAACTCTTCAACTCAAGACTTGGAGTGACTCAGTAATTCAAGAAACTTAACTCTTATGGACATAGGAGGTTCTAATAAGCGACATAAACCATGTGAGCTACATGGAATCCAGTGTTTTACCCTCCTATGGAGAGAACCCCATATTGGCGGGAGCGTCGTACTCTTGCCAGGGAGTACAACCCAAATTTAGTGATCACAACCTCATACTCGGCCTCTGGCCCACAATTATCAATATCAATCCTCCGGTGGCACGTAGTTTTGAGGGAAATACCACATTTCCCGCTTGATGCTAAATACTACTCCCAGACACAAGCTCAGAACGTGTTAGGAAATCCACCACAAACATCACAAGGGTCTATCATAAAGATCAAATCAAATCTCTTTCTCACTTATCAAATCATAATCAATTTGTGGATTCTTAACTCGACTCAAATCAAATCAATCTTTCTCAATATCAAAATATATCAATTCATTAAATCATGGAAACATCAATAACTTTGAAGAATTATCAAGACTCATTGTAACAACCCAATCTCATGAATCAATATACTCAATTATCCAATTTGTCATAAGGAAGCTTAAAGCTTGACACATATCTTGAAAGCACTTGAAATATCAACTCATGGTAGAAATATGAAATTCACAATATTAAATATCAAGTCATAACTTGGGAATAGTAAAATAATCATGTATAACAAAGCTTGAACAATTTATATTATCATAATCTCGTGATGAAGTAATTTGGGTATAAGCCCACTTCCAAAATCATATAAATCCATGATAGAAATCAAAGCTTTGGGCACAAGAACGAAAGGATTGCTCTTGTTCAAAACCCCACATACCTTAATCTTTGAAATTGGATGAATTCTAGTGCTTGAGACTCTATCCGCACTTGTAATAAATGATTCTTGAAGCCCACACTATGAGGAACTTGATTCTTGAAGAAATCTTGAAGATTTATGGATGATTTTTGGAAGATTAAATTTTCTTGATTGAAACCCTAATATATATTCTTAAGAAAATTGGAAGAGAGAATGAAGAAATTAGGGTTTAGATGGGGATTCTCATATTTATATAGGCCTCCAAAGATGGAAAAAGACCAAACTACCCTTGCAAAAACATCCCCTAACTACTGAAAAAAATAGCGGAAGACATTCGTGATAAGTCGTCGACTTGTGACAAGTCGTCACAAAATGTTGGATTTTATGACTTTCTGCTTATGGTGCCGACATTTTATGACAAGCTGTTAGGCTTGTTACAAGTCGTCACAAAATTTCTAGACTGACACACTGGAGTAAAATGGGCATAACTCTTTTCTCTGATACCGAATTTGGGTAAAATTGGTACCATTGAAAAGCTAATTCAATTATCTATCTGATGGTGGGTCCTGAGTTCAAAAATTCTTAGGGTAGCAAGAGATATGTTCGTTTGAAGTTGGCTTTGCCAAAATTCTTCTCAAGAATTCAATGGATGTTTTGATTCACCTAATTGCTAGGACATCTTTAAGGCCTTAATACATATCACCCTTGATCAGAAAACAACCAAAGTGCTATAATTTATTTCTCATGAGCTTGAGTCATAATTGCACTATTTGTTAGAGTCTCGGGGTATTACAATATCTCCCCCTTGGAAACATTCGTCCTTGAATTTTGCCAAATAGGCCAAGAACAAGAGAAAATGAGGATGTATAGCTGGGATGACTCATTCAAAGGGCTTACTTCACTCTATACCTTCGAATACCATACAAAATGTATGAATTCGTGATGGAAGTAGACATACAGCTGAATCTTTAATAAGAATGGGGCGGAATTAATAAAGAATGGTACCTTCTGCTCACTTCAAACTCACAAAAAAGAGGTGAGGGTACTTGGCTCGATCAGCTTCGGCTTTCCAAGTAGCACCCTCAACAGATTGATTTTGCCAAAGCACTTTAACCAAAGAAACTTCTTTGTTCCTTAGCCTACGGATCTGAAAATCAAAAATCTCAACCGGAATCGCCTTGAATGAAAGGCTATCCTAATATCTATGCTTTTGAAAGAATCAACCATGACACAATCACCAATACACTTCTTAAGCATAGAAAAATGGAATACCGGATGAACGCTTGAAAACTCTGCAGGTAACTTTACCTCATATGCTACTTTCCCAACACGGCTCAAAATCCTATATAGACCAACATAACGGGGACTAAGCTTTCCCTTCTTCCCAAATCTCTTCACCCCTTTCATGGGTGAAATCTTCAAGTACACCAAACCATTAACATTAAACTCAAGATCTTTTCTTCTTACATCGTGTATGACTTCTGACGACTTTGAGCTGTCTTCAATCTTCTCGAATCAACATAACTTTTTCCATAGCCTCAAACACAGCATCAGGCCTAATCACAGCTGCTTCTACTACTTTAAACCAACCTATAGGTGATCTATATCTTTTCCCATACAAAGATTTGAATGGGGCCATCTGAATACTAGCATGGAAACTATTGTTATACGCAAATTCGATCAATGGCAAGTGCTCATCCCAACTACCTTTAAAATCAAGCGCACATGCCCTCAACATAGCTTCTAAAGTTTGAATGGTCTGCTCATCCTGACCATCTATTTGCTGATGGAAAGTAAAACTTAGACGAACTTGGGTATCGATACCCTTCTAAAAAGCTGTCCAAAACTAGGAAGTAAACTGAGTACCCCTATTAGAGATAATAGCAAAAGAAACTCCATAAAGTCTAACAAATTCTCGAATATACAATCTAGCATAATCCTCAGCTATATAAGATGAATGCACTGGCAAGAAATGAGCTGATTTAGTCAACCGGTCTACTACAACCCAAATCAAATCATGATGATGACGAAAAGGAGGCAAACCAGTTATTAAATCCATATTCACTTCTACCCACTTCCAAGTAGGAATGCTAAACTCTTGAATTACACCACTGAGATTTTAGTGCTCTACCTTAACCTGTTTACAAGTAGAACACTTTGACACAAATCCTGCTATGTCTTTCTTCATACCGTTCCACTAATAGATTTCCCGCAAATCATGGTACATCTTGGTAGCACCGGGATGAATAGAATATCATGCGCCATGCGCTGCAGCCATAATTCTCTACCTTAGATTATCAACATCGTAAACATACAATCTACCCTGTAATCTCAACACACTATCTTCTCCTTGGGATAAAACCTCTACTTTTTGGTCTTTAACTGACTCCTTCAGTCTGACCAAACTAGGATCCCTGTCTTGCTTCTCCTTTACCTTCGAGACTAAAGAGGACTCGGAACTACTCTGAACTAACATACTCCCTTTAGTGGAATCAAGCAATATAACACCCAACCTAGCCAAATGATGCATATCATAAGCCAGTTCTTTCTTATCATTCTCTACATGAGCTACACTACCTATAGACAACCTGCTAAGAGCATCTACCACAACATTGGCCTGGCTCGGGTGATACAACACACTCATATTGTAATCTTTTAACAGCTCCAACCACCGTCTTTGCCTAAGGTTCAACTTCTTCTGGTTGAACACATACTGCAAGCTTTTATGGTTCGTAAAGACATCAACATGGACGTCATACAGATAATGTCTCCAGATTTTTGAAGCAAAAACTACAGCTGCTAATTCAAGATCATGGGTTGGGTAATTCTTCTCATGAGGCTTCAACTATCTAGAGGCATAAGCTATAACTTTACCACTCTGCATTAATACACAACCCAAACCAACTCTAGAAGTATCATAATACACCACAAAACCATCAATACCATCAGGTAAAGATAACACTGGGGATGAAGTGAGTTGAGTTTTTAACTCCTGAAAACTCTTCTCATAGGTATCTATCCACTGGAAACTTAACTTTGTTTTGGGTCAACCGGGTCATAGGAGATGCAATAGAAGAGAAGCCCTCAACAAAACAATGGTAGTAACCAACTAGACCCAAGAAAATCCTAATGTCAGATGGGGAGGTAGGTCTAAGCTAATTCTTTATAGCTTCTATCTTTTAGGGATTGACTCTAATGCCTTCGATGGAAACAATGTGACCCAGAGAAGAAACTGACCTTAGCCAAAATTCACACTTACTAAATTTAGCGAATAATTGATGATCTCTAATAGTTTTCAAGAAAATTCTAAGATGGTCGACATGATCATCCTCTCTTTAGGAATACACAAGAATATCATCTATGAATATAATGACAAACATATCAAGATATTGCTTGAACACTCAATTCATGAGGTCCATGAAGGCTGCTGGAGCATTGGTTAACCCAAAGGACATGACAAGAAACTCAAAGTGACCATAATGAGTTTAAAAGGCTGTCTTTGGAATATCTCACTCTCTCACTTTAAGCTGATGATAGCTGGATCTAAGGTCTATCTTTGAGAAATAACTTACACCTTGATCAAATAAATCATTGATTCTAGGAAGAGGGTACTTGTTCTTGATAGTTACCCTCGAATTCTATTTCTCTATCAGGTGGGACCCTTGGGAGATCTTTCGAGAAAACATCGGGGAACTCATTAACAATGGTAATTGACTGAATAGTCAGAGTCTCATACTTGAGGTCTTTAACTTAAACTAGGTGATAGATACAACCCTTGGAAATCAACTTCCTAGCTTTGAGGTAGGATATGAAATGGCTCTTTGGAGTTATAAAACTCCTGGACCACCAAAAAATGGGCTCGTTAGGAAACTAAAAATTGATCACTCGGGCACGATAATCTATAGATGCATAGCACGAGTGAAGTCAATCTATACCCAAAATAATGTCAAAATCAACCATATCTAGCTTAATCAAATCAGCACATATGACCTAATGAAGAATAGGGATAGGACACTTCTTATACACTCTCTTAGCAATAATAGATTCTCTTACCAAGGTAGAAACCAAAATAGGCTCAGGAACCCATTCAGGGACCATCTCAAAATTTACAGCAACTAGAGTTTTCACATAAGAGAAACTCAAACTGGGGTCTATCAAAACATACACATCAAAATGAAAGACATGGAGCATACTAGTAACAACATCTAGAGAGTCCTCCTGCTCCTGATAAAGTGGTATAGCATAGAAGCGATTTTGGCGCGAACCACAAGCAGTACTAGAAGAAGCGCACTGAGGAGGAACTGGGCGGACTATGGAAGTGGGGGCACTAGCAGCCTGACTCTGGGGATAAGCATCTCGATATCCCTGTCTAGCATAAAGGCAATCTCTAAGTCAGTGGACCAACTTTCCACAAGCAAAGCAACCCCTCTGATCAAAAAAACACTTTCCAAAATAATCTTTACCACACTTGGCACATGAAAGAGAACGAGGTCGGTTACCTATACTTTCCTGAGACCTGGACGGGATAGGACTGTTTCCCTACTCCTACCTGCTTCTAGGTGAGAGAGAACTAACTAAGGAAGGTGCGGGCATAAATGGATGTCCCTAGAATTGAGGGCAGTCCCCTTCATAGAATTTGTACTGATCAGATCCCTACTACTCTGATCTAGCTCTTTTATTCCATCTTACTCTCTCCCTCCCTTTCACCTTATCAGCTTCAATTTGTTGGGCATGTATCATCAATAGAGAAAGGTCTATCTCCCTATTAAGCATAGCAGATCTACACTCTTTCATAACATAACTCGACACACCGGTCACAAACTTACTCATGATGGTCCTGGAGTCAGCCATCATACTAGGAGCATATTTGGATAACTGATTGAATCTAAGACAATACTCCTTAATAGTCATGGAGACTTGTCTCAAATTCATGAATTCCTCTATCTTTGCATCCCTCATCTCAAGAGGAAAGAATCTGCCTAAGAACACATCCTGGAATAACTGCCAAGTCATGGGAGAGGCATCCTCTCCCTACTCTTTCCCTACATCTCTACCTAGTCATATGCAATATCTTTCATTCAATAAGCAACTAATTCAACACTCTTCTCCTCAATTACGTGCATAATCTAGGTCATCTTTCTCACTTTATCCAAGTACATTTGTGGGTCTTCACCTACCTTTGACCTATAGAACCCAGGAAGATTCATTCGTATAAAGTCACAAACTTGAGCTGCAGCAAAATTATTCTCTTGTGGAGGCAAAATAGTAGCTTGGGTTTTATCTTGAGCATTGGTGTTAGCCTCCTGGGCCAGCACCTGAAAAGCTGCCCGGAATTCCACATGAGCCATATGCTCGTTCAAGGGATCAATGGGTAGAGGTTGCTCATTGTTTCTACAAGCTCAATGAGGAGGAATTTTCTATTATAAGAGAACACGAGTTAATCATAGATAAAGAGATAGTTTTAGGAATGATAAACTTTAGAAAGAAATAAATGACGTTTCCTAAAACATTTTGTAGCCTCTTTCTCATAGATGTGGCGTGCTACACACCGATGATCATGACTCTACGTAACGCGTCTTGTCAAACTCCCTAGGACTCCTTAAAATTTAGGCTCTGATACTAATATTTGGTGGGCTTCCATTGTATTCTTTATTGTGTTCTGGATGTTAGTCTAAGAGGGTGGTCTCCAGTTCACGATGGGCTTGAAATACCCACCATGTCTAGGCCTTAGTTCGGGTTAGGACAAGCTTAGTATCATAACATCATTCAGATTAGTTATGAATCTATAAATTCATGTCAAGTAAAGTCCATATTATGGGTGTATATCACGCCACACTTATAAGGGAGAGGCTACGAGGCATTTAGTAATATTTCCCTTTTTGTGTTGTATCTTAGGCTATAGAGTCTAGTGTTACGAATCTTCTCTAACTCCTGGATTACTCATATTTCAGATCATGCCTCCGTAAAGATCTAAAGTTCATAGAAACTTTGCTAGAACCTCTGCCCTACTTGATGAAAATATTAAGGGGACTCATCCTATTTATGGAGTGCATACTAGGTCTAAGGTCCCTTCTCCTAATTTTATAGCTCTATATGGGTTCTACCTGTCCCTACTAGTCCTTCTTATGTTTCTCGGGATGGTGATACTTAAGATCCTCCACCTTAGGGAGAAATCTCTAATTGAGAGTTTTTGCAGTCTATTCATATGCTTACTTAATTGGTGGCATCACAATCTTATAGGTTTAATTGTGTTTATTTTGTTTCTTATTCATCTGAGGTCACTAGGGTTTGCCAGTTTATTAGGTTGAATCCCCAACCTTTATAGGCTCCAAGGTTAAGGAGGATCCTTAGGGGTTCATTGATTAGAAAAAAAAAAGATTTGTAAGGTTATGCATGCTACTAATTGAAAGGATATAGAGTTTGTTGTGTATCAATTGAAGGATGTAGCATTTCAATGGTATGAGGAATAGGAATAGCTGAGAGGTGATAATGCTAAACCTGTATTGTAGGGTAAGTTTTTAGGGGCCTTTCTTTATCACTTCTTTCCTTAGGAGTTAATAAAAGCTGAGGCTTAAGAGTTTGTGCATTTAAAGCAGTGTAAGATAAGTGTTAAGGAGTAAGCTCTAAAGTTTCAATAGTTGTCCTGTTATTCTTCGGAGTTAGTGGCTAACATAAGATCCAAAATGAGAAAGTTTTCTTTTGGTTTTTCTCGCGATTTGGTATTGGAGTATAAGGTTATGATGTTTTACAGTGATATGGATATCTCTAGATTGGTGGATTATATACAATAGATAGAGGATGAAAAGAAGCAGTAGGTATATATGGGAGAGAGGCAGAACAAGAAGTTCAATATTCAAAGCAGGTTGCAGGTCAGTAGAACAATGGGAAAGATGGTAGATGGTTGAATAAGAAGAATTGAGGAAATTCTTATTTGATGTCTACCACTTCTTATCCTAAGTCTTCTGGTGATCATCATTTTTCAGTCTAGCAGTGGTCCTTAAGCACAAGGATCCCAGGTTAAAATAATTTACATCTAAAACCCTCAACCTATAGTTCAAATCCTAACATCGAAACAATGAATAATAAACCAATTTTCATTCTATTAATAAAACTCATAAATAGGTAAGAGGTACATACCTTAGAAATACAAGGATTTGTGAGTAATTGAGAACTTTGAACCTGAAAGATGAACATATGATGAAACCCTTATGCTCTCTTGGGGTTTTGAGTTCGAGAATGAAAAAATAGATTTTGTTTCATAAAAACAGATGGAAATAGGTTCATATAGTGTTTAAAGGTCATTCATAGGTGAAAATTCCCTAATACGCCTCATCTTGAGTAAACAAAACAAAAACAACACAATTTTTACATAGCATTATAGCATGGACCATATCACAGCGGCTAACCTTTGTGATATACTGCTAAATATAGAGATTATCCTCCATTGCATGCTGGATATCGTAGAGTGTAGCCTCCATGAAATGGGGATAACTCACTACCTCCGTGGTCTAAAACCACCCCGTACCCCGTCCAAAAATTTTGAAACTCTCCCAGGACACCCCATTCACATGCCTAAAATCAATTTCCATTAAAAATTTACACTTTGATTATGGAAGGTCCAAAAATAAAAATCTCAAAAATTTGAGAGTGTTACATAAAGGAGCAATTAAAGGATCTTCTCGATAAGGGTTTTATTCATCCTAGTTTTTCTTTGTAGGGTTCTCTTGTGATTTTCATTCAAAAGAAGGATGGGTCTCTTCTAATGTGTATAGACTATTGTCAGCTGAATAAGGTGACAGTGTTAAATAAGTACCTTTTTCATAAAATTGATGTTCTTTTAAATCAGATTCAGGGAAGAAGCTAATAGTGCTAGTGTTTCTCTAACATTGATCTTAATTTGGGGTGTCATCAGTTGAAAATTTGGGAGGTTGATATTCCCAAGACTACTTTTCACACTCGATATGGTCATTATGAGTTTTTGGTTATCTCATTTGGGGTGACTAATGCTCTAGCTGCTTTCATGGATCTTATGAATTAGTTGTTCAGGTAGTTTTTGTACTTGTTTGTTATAGTCTTCATTGATGGTATCTTAGTATACTTTAAGAGTAAGGAGAATTATGTTAATTACCACCAAATTGTGTTGTAGACTCCTAAGGACCAAAAATTGAATACAAAATTTTGTAACTTTAAGTTTTGGCTGAATGATGTGACTTTTTGGGGCATATTATTTCCAATGAGTGGATCAAGGTTGATCCATAGAAATTTGAGGCAGTTAACAAGTAGCCTAGACCCACAACTCCAACTGGCATTAGGAGCTTCATAGGATTGGATGGGTATTATAGGGGGTTTTAGAGATTTTCTTATCTATTTCTGCTCCAATATCAAGGTTAACTCAGATAAAGGTAATATTTTTGTGGTTTGATGGTTGTGAGGGTAGCTTTGAGAAGTTGAGGGATAAGTTAACTTCTACACCAGTTTTGACCCTGCCTGAGAATATTAATGGGTTCATTGTGTAACGTGATGTGTCTTGTTTAGGTCTGGGTTGTGTTTTGATACAGCATGGTAAGGTTGTGGCTTATGCTTAAATATAGCTTAAAGTTCATACTAGACCCTTTCAGAAGGAGAAGTTGAACCCATATAGATCGTGGGTGCCTTTAGGATGGAATGAGCCATATAGTTTAGGTTTATGGTCTAAACTTTCATGTTCATGACCCTTGTCCCTATCTCGGCCTTCTATATATGTATATATGAATATTTACGTATGATTTTTGATTGATTTTTTGCATTGACATTATTTTATCACCTTCCCAGAGTTACATGTTAGTGCTTATCCCACTAACCGTCCTTGGAAACAACATTATTTTATGATGTAGGTTTTGAAGGATTTTCTATTTCTTATGTGCAATATTAGGTGATTCAGTATTCCTATGGATTTACTGTAAAGTAGTAAGCCTCCATCTTTTGGAAGGCTCGGTCATTTCATCTAATCCCTATATGTCTTAGCATTTTATTTTAGATTCTTTTTGGTCATGGTCGGGGGCATGTCCTAACCTATTTGGCATTTCTTGCTATAGAGGATTTTGTGGACAAGTGTGGGTTATAGGTTGGTTTTGATTCATAGAGTTTACATTTTATTATCTATCTTTCTTACTAATATTTTGTTGGCTTCCACTATATTTCTTTTATTGTGTTTTGGATATTATTCAAAGGGGGTGGTCTTTGGCTCATGGTGGGCTTGAGATACCCGTCATAACTAGGCCCTAGTTTGGGTCATGACAAGCTTGGTATTAGAGCACGATTCAGGATCATTGGTTTTCCACAAAGTCGCATCTGGTAGAGTCCCTTTTATAGATGTCTATCGCGCCAGAGTTATAAGGGGAGGCTACAGGAACTTAGGAATATTTCACTTTATTGTGTTCTATTTTGGGCTATAGAGTCTAGTGTTATGAAACTTCTCTAACTACTGATTTACTCCTATACTAAATAATGTCTCCCCGATGATTTGACATTCATAAAAACTCTGTTGGAACCTCTGCCGCACCTGAGGAAAATATAGAAAGGACTCGCCTTGTTTATGGAGTGTAGACCCGATCTAGGATCCCTACTCCTGATTGTACTTCTCCATAAGGGTTCCACTTATCCCTACTAGTCCTCCTAGGGCTTCCCAGGCTGGTGTTTCTTATGATCAGATGCCTTTGGGAGATATCTCTACTACAGAGTTTCGTCAATCTATTCATATGCTTACTTAGTTGGTGGCATCATAGTCTCGTCTGTCTGTTCATATTGGTTCTATTGTTCATTCATCTGAAGTCACTTAGGTTGTCTAGTTTATGAGGTTGAATCCCCCAACCTTTACAGGCACTAAGGTTTAGGAGGATCCCCATGGGTTCGTTGATAAGATGTAGAAGGTTTTCAGGTCCATGCATGTTATTGATTCAGAAGGTGTGAACAGTAATATGGATATCTCCAGGTTGGTGGTTTATATGTAATAGGTAGAGAATGAAAAGAAGAAGCATGTAGAGATAGATAAGAGGTAGAACAAGAAGTTCAGATGTTTAGAGCAGGGTGTACGTCAGCAGAACAGTGGGAGAGATGGTAGACAAGTGTGGGTTAGATGTTGGTTTTGATTCATAGAGTTTACATTTGATTTTATATCCTTCTTACTAATATTTTTTTTTCTTCTATATTCTTTTATTGTGTTTTGGATGTTAGTCTAAGGAGGTAATCTCCGACTCTTGGTGGGCTTGAGATACACATCACGACTAAGCCCTGGATCAGATCATGACAGAAACTTATGTTAATGTTCTAGTCTATCTATATAAAATCATATGGACAATTATTTGATTTACAATTCACATACCTTCACAATCATTGTCCTCTTCATCTTCATCATCTAGGATTGGTTGCATATCACCACCTGTTATGTATGAAAGTAAATATAATGAACTTGTACACGTGTGTTCATGCTTAAAGATGTCACTCTAAAGTTACTTTTATCATAGATATCTAACTGGCTAGGACTCCTCAAAAATATAAACAGGTGAGGGTTGGATCATCCAAAAATAGTGTATTTTTGAAGGATCTGACATAAGTGCGGAAATTTCAAGAGTCCAACCAACTTAGATAGAAATCACATATTTACTTATTGATGCCTAAAAAATGAAAAATCAAGATGCCCCAATGACATACCTCGCATGACAACATTGACATTTTCAACCTCAAATTCTAAAAGAATTATATAGTTATTGCTTGTCAATAAATTTCAATATTACATATTATTCACTATGATAGTATAAAAATCTTAATTACCAACCTGACAATATTAAAGGAACATTTAAATCAGGTAAAATCTAATGTTGGCATATATCTGGAGAATGACTCTGCAGATCTATCATCAGTTGATTAAATATAGATAAGGGTCATATTAACAATCAAATAAGATAAATCAAAATTAACATAGCATACTAATCTATTACATTTTGATCAAATTTTGATTCTTTAAATGTTGCAAAGTTATTCAAACTTTACCTCCATTACATAAATAATTATTTAAATCAGGCAGATTATCTTTACTGTGAGTAACTGTAATAGCATAGGGAAATGTAAAAAGAGTATTTAATAACTATGACATACATGTTAGATCATGAATTTGATGTATTTAGGGTGGAATTATGATAAATACTACAAATCTTGAATTGTTAGTACTTTTCAATACCACATATTAGTTAATAGACAAAAAGTTAAATGCTAAACTTGCACGATTGGAGGAACACTTGAATCAGGCAAACAATTATTTTTCACCATATTTCCAAAATTTTGAACACTTTGTGAAGTAGAATCATTCAAATTTGAACATACATGTTGCAACCTGAAACGACCAAAGATTTAAATGTTAAGACCACCCAATATGCCTTTACCCTTCTTTTGTTTTGAATTTGCAAACAAATAATTTTCAAACTCTGTCATTAACAAATGTTTGAAATAACCAAATTATTTAAATGTTTGATGTAAAATTTATTCAATAATTTGATATGACTTAAGAATCAGAGAAATAAGAAACTAACCATTGCTCAAATCTTGTAGTTGAAAGGACTTTGGATTGTGTACAAGAGTTTATGATGATACAACATTTCCACGCCTCGTTGAAGGGATACTCATCAGAGGTGTGTAATTTTTTACATGATGAAATGGTATATAGAACATGTGTCGTTGTTTTTACCCTTTCTGGGATATTGGTGATTCCATATGCTTTATTCCTTTCTAATTTTATTTAATATGAACTATTTTGGAATATACCTCGGCATATAGGTGTATCAATTGATATGTTTGAGAAAATTACATTCTTTGTTTTCTCATTTTATTAACAATAACACTCAGAGGACAATTCTCCTTACGTCTCGATAGTTGAACTATTCACGAACAAAATCGATAAAGGTAAGCTCTATATTCAGATCCATATTAGAAAAGAATACCTATTTGAAATTGACCATTCGTTATATCATACATAGTGGAATTATTTTCCTCTCATTCAATTCTACTCCCTCTGACATTTGCTGGTTCAATATTCTCTGTATAAGAAATATCATTTCCAACTAAATAAGTTATAGAAAGTCACAAGATGGAAACAAAGCAACTTCAAAACCAATTTAGCATTTCTTTCTTCATAATAAATTGAAATGGTATGCAGAATATGTGACATTGTTTTTACACTTTCTGGGTTATCAGGAATTTCATATGTTATATTCATTTCTAATTCTGTTGAATATGAACTATTTTTGAATGTTTCTTGGAATCCAGTTGTGTCAATCAAGATCATCACATTCTTTTGTTTCTCATTTCATTAACAGCAACACTCAGAGAACAATCCTCTTTGCATCTTGATGGGGAACTTCTTACAATCAAAAAACAATTAATGTAAGTTATGTATTCAGAGCCATATTAGAAAAGCTTTCAGAATTGGCCATAGGTTCTATCACACAAAGTGGAATTGTGCATCCAAAAAAAGTGCAATATAATTAACTTAAAACACAACCTTCGATGAAACATAAATGTTCATCTAAAATAAAATGCTCTCTAATATTTTGGGAGTTTGCATATTAATATGTTCAGCTATATAAATTAGTGAATTTTGGAATATAGATAATTACTTAGTGGTAGATAAAGATGCATCTTACTAATGATAAAAGTAATAGAAAAAACACACCAAATTTTAGTTTGATGTTCAAATTTGATATCATTGTTTCTCAAAGAATATTTAGTCCATTTCTATCTCCGTACGCATACTCTATTCATTTTTCTAGTTTCTTCCCTTGATTTTCCATTTGTATGTACTACTAAAGCTAGATTTCATATGATTCTTTGTAGTTTGTGGTAGTATTTGAAGATAGAGATAGGCCGAGATAGAAAAAGGTAAAGAGCGAGAGAGAGAAAGATAAAGTGACTCTTATACTTTTTTGTGATACAGACAATTTGGTGGAATGTTCGAATGTTCCAATTTTATATGGGGTATTTTTCAGCTTTTATTCTTTATTTATTATATTTGTGGACCATATTGTTTTTTGTTCTTGCTATTGAAAAAATAACATAAACATACACCCAAATTTATCATATTCACATAAATTCTCATCCTTATAAAGAAGTTATAATAAATCAACTAATTATGTATCTGCATTGGATGTATCGGAAGCTAATTATGTATCTCGATAGACCCACAATTTTAAAAAAAAATATCGAGAGCTAATTATGTATCTTTACAAAGGAAAAAGTATATCTTCATTTAGATGTATCGTGAGCTAATTATGTATCTCAATAGGCCTAGAATTGAGATTTTCAATAATTATGTAAATGACGAAATTTTCTATAATTAAGCTCCAAATTATTAGAATTAATGTTGTTTAACTAATTTTTTATTTGTTATGATATATGGATAGTTTGGTGGGCTGATTTAACGAAGATTAGCGTTACTCCAAAACTCATTCTGCTATTCTTTTCAAACCATGAATATTTATTTGCCAAGTTGGCTAAAAATTATATACACTTAAAATAAGTCAATCTTGAAGTCTACAATAGTAAATATATTGGACTCTTGGTATTTTACATTTAAACTTTAAGTTGCATATAGGCAATTCCAAGATACATACTACTATTTTCAGTTATTGTTAGTGTATTTTCCACAATAAACTATGTCAAAATGAGAATTTAGACTTATACCAGTGAATATCCATTGGTCTTTCTTTCATTAATATATATATTTTTCAGACATCTGATTCCCTAGTCTTCGGGTGTTTCTACAACACCAGAGACTTAGACTCCTGAATTGAAACTTATAGCAAAGTGGCAAAATTTTACATTAGGGGACACAACAATGGCACACACAGAGGAAAGGATTAATCATTAAGAAAGTTTAATCCATAGTGTATATTAGTTTCTTGAGTTTTGAAATAGCTATAGGTCCATGTATCCTCAATTTCAAGGTAACTGCTCTTCCTTTTGTAGTAGTACAGTACGCATATGTTGAAACATCCTATAAATTTTGATCCTAGCTATTCAAAAACTCTTCTACGTACTGTATCTAACATGTGGACAACATCTATGGATGTCGCGAAATGGCTATCTTACTACCTATCTATATTGTCCCAATCAATTCAAAAATACTTTCTTTGAAGCATCCAACACCCTTGGCAACATTTATATAAGCCAAGAGAAATGACTGGATAGCAACTCATAATAAAAAAATTTCAAAGAATGAAATAGTCCCAACTATGATTTGTCCACAATATTTTTTCTATGGAGATAGATTTATTGCTCCGTACAAGTTGTAGAGTTGGAAGGGGGTAATGAAACTCATATTAAGATTGGTTGTAAGAAGAAATTTAAACCAAGATATTTGATATAAGCCATCCTACAAAATAATATGAGTTTAGAGGAAATATATACAATCATAATAAGTATCACATCTTCAGGTAAAATTCAATACCACAATATTTCTTAGTAATTCCAAAAAAATCTGTGGAAATGTCATGAAAAACAGACATAAAGAACCACATATTTGTTAAAACATCCCATCAAAGCAACAGAGAGTTCTTCAAAAGTAGAAATTCTACAAGACTGATCAATTTCCCAAACAACAAAGGGAATTCTAATAGTACTGTATTCATTATTTATGAACTGAGTTTTGGATCAATCTATTGTAAAACTTTAGGGAGCACCTTTGAGAGAGCACCAGGACAAAAGATCAAGACCAACCCTCCAAAATAGCTGAATTAAATATTCATTTATGAGTTCGTCATATGTTCGTGTCATGACCCAAACCAGGGTCTGGCCATGATAGGTATCTCGAGTCCATTGAGGACCGTATACCACTCTCTTTTCCTAGTCAATTAGCACACAATACCTATTTAACAGCTGAACCAAATCCAAAAGATGATACATATGAAATACAAAAACCATATTGAGGTTCTAAGTACTCAACAGCATCCCAATCCACAATTATTCACAAATCCTCTAATACTCCAAAAGACAACCTAACCTGAGACATTCCCCCGATGGTAGCCAAATGAAATAATAGAACAATCTGAGACACAAAGAAAACAAGACTTTAAAATAGTAGCCTTTTCAAAAATTAGACTTCAAAGATGACTGCTAATAACCCAAAAATTCTATCACTATGCAAAAAAAGTAGAAGCATCTCTGTTCTTTGCATAGCATGGGGATACAACATCCATAGATGGTTGGCAGGGTGTGTGCTAACATGTAACTCAAGGAAGGGATAAAATTATGCCAAGTTAGAAACCACAGTAAACTCCACATGCACGCATTATACATACATATATATATATATAACATGTTGGGATAGGGAACAAGGCCTAGAATGAACGTAAAACATTTTCCTGGACTATGCAGCATAACCATCATAATAGTACTCATAGGCTATATGGATAGATCTCACCCCTGGAAGGGCCCTAGTGCCTATAGTCGTATGAACCAAAGAATAATTATAACATACATACATAGGGGACTTGAACCTCCCGGTCATATATCAAAGGTGACTCAACACTCAATTATTTTGACCCCCCACTGGAAAATGGGATTTTCAGTGATGGTCTCTCAGGGCCTCCACTTTCATGGCTTAGCTATAAAACCCTCTTTAATCCCAACTAAAATACTTAGCACATAACCCATTCATTTAATCAAGTAGTCATTCTTTTAGGAATTATCTTGTCATATCGTCATACCGACTATAGCTTACAAAAAAATATCATCATGCCAAATCAAATAGCGAATGGGACTCTAACCTACTAACCAATAGGACTTGACCCATTTATCCAACTTGGACACTAAACCAACAGTTAATAGGACTTTAAAATATTTGGCCAATTGGGACTCAAACCCGTTTAGCCATCTATCTGGAATCCAAAGCTCTATTTTAAACTCAATCCATGGCTATAATGTCCTTTCAAATCATTCATGTTTCATTAGACTTTTTATGCAATTTCCATAATTCAAAAGATAGTTCAATGTGCATATACTCATATTAAAAGCCAATTTCACAAGATTGGGTTGGGGTTGTACTAATTCAATTAAAAAAACACAATTTTGGGGAAAACCCTGACCCTCTAGTATATTCACCATGCCCATGCACCTCATATTTTCAAAACCATCGATTCAAATCATACTTGATTCATAAAAGCCATGGGACAAGCTATTAGTTCAACAATGTTCAATAACCCTCAATCCACATTTAAAATCATCAATAAAATCACATAGTATAATTATAAACATATGATTTTGATAAAATAATATTTGGAGAAGAGTAACATGCCTTCATCACCAAGAAATTTAGAGAAGAAACCATATTTAAGCGCCTAGATTACCAACTATTAAAACTCTAGCTTTGTCTTTGGTTGGAAATTTGATAGAGAAGAGAGTAGTGTTTTGATTTGTATACCTACTGATAATAGGGCATCTTAGTGTTTTTAAATCATGGAAGAGGAGTTTTGGATAAGTAAAAGACCAAAATACCCCTAAAGAAACCAAAAATATTGCAGAAATTCTTCAATTGACAACAAGGTTGATGACCCATCAATTAGGCGACGTCTCGCCACCCTAGTCATCACTTTCAAGATAGATTTTTCCATTTTATGGTTAAGTCTGATGACTTGAGCTGATGTCTCATCACCTATCTGATGGCTCTTTACCTTAGTCATCACCTAGTTGACGACTCGTCAGCTTAGTCATCACTTTCTGGCAAACAAACACACCTAAGTAAAATGAGCATAACTTCTTACTCCAATGTTAGATTAAGGTAAAATTGGATGCGTTGGAAATAATATTCAAGTATATTTAATTTAGTATATACTATCCACCAATATTTTGATATTTTAGAAGTAATGATCGTCCGAAGTTAATCTCAATAGGTACGCTCACTAAAACTAAATTGGTAGAAAGGTTCTCAACCTGCCTTTGAGTTAGGATATCTTTATGATCTCACTTCCCCTCCAAAGATATTTCCACACTATATAATTTACCATCACACTTATGTTGATATAGAATCATTGGGTTTGGGTCTATACGCATCGGAATGATGGTTTAAATTCTAGCCCAAAAAATGCTAGATGTTACAGTTCAAACTTTAAATTCTTTCTTTAATATCTTCTTGTATATATACACTTGCAACCTTTTTTTATCTACAACTTTGGCATGGAATTATTTCCTGCTCTTTTCCCTCTATGTGAGAATACAATACCATCTCAAATTGCTACTGCAATCTCACATGCTTAAATTATTTCTAGTAGCTCCTCATTAGGGATGTTGTCCTCCACCCTAACCAATAATTTTTCATTGAAGTTATTGAAAGAGAAAACTTACTTATTTCCCAAGTCCTAACTCAAAGCATTAGGTTTTTCAACTACTTGATATGTCTGTGAAGTAAAGCTAGTAATTTCTGAAGCTTGATAAAGAGGATCCTTTACTACATCACATCAATAATTTTATTCAAAACTAATACATCTGCTACAAAAGAAAGTTTTTCCGTCATGTGTGTTTATCCAAGAACCAGGCTTCTAAGATAAAAGAAGCTGGTCACATCTTGCAGTATAGCCATATTTAAAAGTGATGTACTTTTGGTGCACGCCAATAAGATTCCTAATTTTTACCTTCTGATGAAAGAAACCATCAATTTTGAGCATTCTCTATCATAGAAACTGAGGGACATAATTAGATATCTTTATCTATTCTATAAACAGATGTACATTAATAAATATTTTTACAAATAAAATCTACTTACAAAACTTGATTGTGGGCATAGATGCTATACTTCTCACAGGTTGTATTCCACTCCTTAGACACACCAAAAGTGCATTAAGAAGTAAAGATAGCTACAATACATTAATGGTGGGTATCTAAGCATTTCATATTCAATCAGACATAGCTCGATCAAGAAGAAATACATGAGCTCCACTTGATTTAAACAATGATAAATTTATATATATATAGGGATTCAGATTGTTGTGTTACTTTTCTATGTAACAGAGATTTTTCTTAACCAACCTTTTTATCAGACAAAGCTCGATCAAGAATAAAAACATGAGCTTCACCTAATTTAAATAATGACAAAGTTATATGAGTAGTGATTTAACTTTTTGTGTTAATGAATCACCCTTTGTATTGGTCCTTAGAAAATTTTCCTACGTTTTGGAATTTCTAGATATCATATGACTCACCATACTAGTAGTATGTGATGGTACGATTTAGGTAATCCAGTTGTAACTATCTAGTGTTGGGTGGTATTAGGTGGTTAAGTTTCTCAAATGGGTACGACTTTGGTGGGTATGAGTCGTATGGTTGGTGATGGGTCATAGGGTTGTATTTTTTCTTTACTTCATCTAAAAGTTAGTAACTTAACTTGGATCTGAGTATGGTGGCTCACTATGAGCCATAAGGTAGGGTATGATTCGTACCATTAACCCGTATATTGGGCAATATCCAAACCTTTTCTTTGATTCTCTTTTGTTGTGGGTATGGTTTATGGGTACCAATCATATGATGGGGTACGAGTAGGATGTAGGAGTCATAGGTTGGTCAGTACGGGGGATTGAGATTCTACTTGGGGTATGAATGGTTGGTACCACTCGTACCCTAGGGTATAGATAGAGGGGGTATTCATTCCCTCCTATAGGAAATTAATACAATTTAATTAGGGATAATCTGGACAATTCCCCTTATAACACCTTGGGAACCCACCACTTAAAACACTTTTTTAGGGCTACATTAACCTATTTACAATTAATAAAACTCTCTCAAAGTCTCTCAAGGCTCTTAGGTTAAGCAAAGGCTACGATTTCCTCCAAGGTGGTCAATTAAGGCTCTTAGGGGTGATTTTTTCTCATCTTCTTCACAATCTAAGGCAAGTTACTCCTCCCTCATTGTTAGTCCCAACAAAAGGAGTGTTTTATGAATTGTTTTCATGGCATAATTGTTGTATGATTTTGGGTTTTCAAATACATATTAGGGCTTTTGGTTATAACTTCTTGGTTAAGGTTTTTCCATGTTTTAATTACAAATTTACATATTTTAATGGTGGTTTGGATACTTGGTTGCATTGGAATGGTTAATTGGTACTTGGTTTTAGTTTTGAAAATACTATGCTCCTAATATGTTTGATAAAATGTCTATGAGAATGTTTTTACTATATTGTTGGACTTTTAATGAAACTATTGCATGGAATAACTTAGTAATAGAACCTTAAATTGTTTAAATAGTTTAGAATGGTTTAATGGTAAAGTCTTGGTGGTTATGGTTAGTCTAATTGAAAGCCTTATGGAGTACAAGGGAATCCCCCAAGCAAACTTAATAATGATCACTTGTGGGGTACATGGGATTCCCCCAAGTCAACTTAATAATGTAATCTATGGGTACATAGGAATCCCTTCTTCTTAAAAAATATGGCTAAAGACATTGCTTGTAAGCTATAGTCTATATTACGATACCACTACTTATAGCTTTGGTTAATAACAAATGAAATGGTTATTTGGTTGTGTGGTAATGGTTTTAATTGGGCAATAATGGTGGGGTGTGATAGCTAACCATAAAGGTGTGAGTCCAATAGATGAATACTGGAAAATTATATTTGTCGACATGAGGATTGTTCATGATGACAAAATATGATACTTATGAGATACACAAGAATCCCCTAAGTACACTTGTACATATGTATCATGGAGAGAGAAGGGTACTCGAGAATCCCTTATTCCTATGGTATCTCTAGTTTATGTAGCTACATGCATCAGGGCCCATTCAGGGGGTTACACTGGACCCATATAGCCTATAGATGGTTCTAGGATAGTTAAGATACACATACGTAGGTTAATGATTTTAAAGGCATGCAAAACCCGGTTACCTTTCCTAGCCTGGTTATATATATATATATATATATATTTGTATGGTTATGAATGCATATTGTTGGTTTAACTGGTTTTAAAGGTTGGCATTATTTTATCCTTATCCTGAGTACTTGCTATCATTTACCCGCTAACACATCTTCAGGTGATTATATCCTCATGCAATGCAAGAACCAGCCATTCTACTCTTCCTACTTAGTGCTCGAACTCGGGATCATCTTGGTTGTATTAAAATGGAGATCTTCCATATTCCAGAAGGCTTCATTTCATATCATGGAAGTTTTTACATACTTTGGTCATTTTATAGACATTGGTTTTGGCTTTTGTTTAGAGATGTCCTAGTCGAATATTGTTTTTTTTTTGTTAGAGGCTTTATAGAACTACTGTAGGTTAGAATGGGAGGTTTCAGTAGTGGAATCAATCTTAGTATTGGTATTGGTATTGGGGCTAATATCATTACACTAAATTTATGATTGTTCCATCTTATTATGTTATGTTATGTTCTGCACATACTCTTTGTTATCATTTTAGTTTTGGAATGGTTATTGGTTGGATATTGGTAGGATGGACTTGCTTGTGTTGGTCACAGTCACGGTCCTATCATAGAGTGCAGACTTATAATAAATGTTATCTTATTATATGTTCGAAAATCATCCAACTCAGGGTACATGTTTGGAGGTTGGGTTGGGTAACGGGGTGGTCTCCAAACTTGGTTAGACCTAGGATGCCCATTATGACAAACCCTCAATTCAGGTCATGTCAAGTTGGTATCAGAACTTTAGGTCCATGGTCAATTGGGAGTCCATAAAGCCGTATTGATTAGAGTCTCTTTTAAGGGTGTGTAGAATGCGACAATCATAGGGGGAGGCTATAAAGCATTTAGGAATGTTTCTCTTCTTTGTGTTCTATTTTAAAGCTTGGAGTCTAAGTTCTTCTTCTTTAATTCCAGTTTGTTCATCTTTCAGATCATATCTCGATGATATAAAGTCCACAGAAACTCTTCTATCTTAATTGGGGACAATGATGATAAGACACGTTCTACTCAGGGGATCTGTACTCAGTTTATGGTTCTAGACCCTGACTATTCTGGATATCTACTAGTTCTTTCTAGTCCCCCTCAAGTAGACGTGACAAATGTAGAGTTTCATCAGTCGATTTATATTATTGCTTAGTTGGTGGCTGCTCAAGCTGAGCATGGTGCATCTGCTATTCCATCTTCTAAGGCCTCAAGGGTTGTCTAGTTTATAAATTTGAGTCCTCTAACATTTACTAGTGTTAAGGTGGAGGAAGATCTCAGGGCTTCTAGATGAGATGGAAAAGATCTTCAAGATTATGCAGGCCACGAATGTGCAAGGGGTGAATTTTTCTTCCTATCAGCTAAAGGATGTGGCATACCAAATATATGAGGTATGGGATCAGGCAATGGGTGAAGTTTATGATTCATCTCTATGAAAGAATTTCTCTAATACATTTTTGGACCGCTTCTTTTCTCAGGAGTTGAGAGAAGTAAAATTTGAGGAATTTGTTAATCTAAAGCAAAGGAAAATGTCGGTCAAGGAGTATGCCTTGAAATTTCACCAGTTATCTAGGTATGATCCAAAATTAGTGTCTGATATAAAGGTCAGAATGAGAAAGTTTACTTTAGGACTGTCTCGGGATTTGATCCATGAAAGCAAGACTGCATTGTGATTGAGGACAAGGATATTTCTAGATTGGTTTTTCATATAAAATGAGTGGAGGAGAAAAAGAGAAAGCAGGCTGAGATTGCAGAAAATAGGGTAAGAAGTTCAGCATCTCTGAGTAGGGTGGTCAACAACAAAGTGGTCAGAATGGTGGTAAGTGGCCAAAGAAAAAGTGTGGGAGTTTTGGTTCTTTCATCACAGTTGGTGCTCCTTAGATGAAGTAGTCAGGTGATAGGTATCAGTAGGGTGGCGATAACTTTCGGGAACATGGTGCCCAATCTTAGGCTAGTGGGGCACAATCGACTTTATTATGTCCTTCTTATAGGTTCTGTGGTCAATTACATTGAGGTTTTTGTGATGAAAGGAGGGATAGTTGTTTTAAATATCATCATCTAGGCCATATATGTAGAAATTATCTGGTTGGTAAGCATTCTTTGGGAGCAAACAAGGTTCCAATTGCCTCTTTATCTACTCCTGCACCAGAGGGTGCTACTTCTACATCTATTTATGCTTCTATTATCGGTATAGGCTGAAATAGGTTAAATGTTCTTGCTATCCGATAGGAGTTTGAGGCATCACCTGATATCGTGAATGGTACGTTACAATTCTTCTCTCATGAGGTATATTGTTTACTTTATTTGGGGTCCACTCTTTCTTATGTGACCACATTTGTGGCTGTGTATTTTTGTTTTGATCCCAATGGTATTTTGGATCATTATTTTGTTTCTATCCTAGTAGGTGACTCTATGGTTTCTAAAAGAGTCTATAGGGGGTGTCGTATCTATTGGTAGTAAGGAGACTTTGGTGGATTTTTTAGAATTAGATATGGTAGATCTGGGATAGATTAGTTACACTTATGCTATATGTCCTTAGATTATCGAGCATATAAAGTTGTCTTTAAGTCCCTGGTGAACCAGTTATGGAATGGGAGGGTGTATTCTTAGCTTCTAAGGGGAAATTTATATCATATCTTAGGGCTCAGAGGTTAATCTCTAATAGATGTATCATTTGGTCCTGGTTAAAGATTCTAACTCGGAAGGTCCTTCTTTACATTCGATTCCGGTGGTGAATGAGTTTCCTAAGGTCTTTTCAGATGATCTTCCTAATGTTCCTCTGTATAGGGAGGTTGAGTTTAGGATTAATTTTGTTTTGGACACTCGTCTAATATCTATTCCTCCTTATTTGACCTCTTGACCTCCAATCTACTGATATTCATTTTTTATTGGTTGTTTGGTGTAGATAGGCTAAGTAGAAAATTCACTTTTCTTACCCTCCCAAGTTGTAAATATGATATATGTGAAAAAACTTGTTTCATCCCTTCAAATCCCCTTATCTTTTTGCTAGTACTAGACTTAGATATGGATATTATTGCTTATCACTGTTAAGTATCTTTCTACCTGAGCTTGGTAACTAGTTGAATGCTGTAAATATGAATTTCTCATGCTAAAATTTTAGACTAGATAAGTAATCAACAAGGTAATTGCCTTCTATGAATATATGTTGTATTTTTACTTGCTTATCTGCCAATAATAATTTTATTTGAATTATTGTGTTTTCTATCTTCTATGGACTTTCCCATTCCTCAATTAAAAACTTCTGCATGTCTAGAGAGTCTGTCTGAATAATTACTTTGTCCTTACCTGATTGATTGTAATGAATAGTTGCATGTAATATGGACTTGGCTTCTGCTACCATGTTATCTGTGTCTTTAATTGCTGACCCTTCTACATTTAATAAATCAACATATAATCCCTCAAGCAGAATGCCCATGAACTGCTCCCTGTGTTCTTTTTTGATGCCTCCATCCGTATTGTATTTACACCAACCTTGCTTAGGAAATTCCCATAGCACTACTTTAGCTCTAACTTTAGGTTTTAACTGGCTTAGCTGATGTAGAATTGATGGCAGTCCATTGAAAATTCCAGTGTTGGTTTTCTAATCTTCAGTAACATCCCTGGGGCCTTGTGACATTAAAGATCAATATATGCACAGTGATCTCTTTGCCTTCATGCTTCTTAACATTTCTCCTCTTCCATAACTCACATAATATGATTGTTGGTAGTGCTCTCAAATAGACCTTTTCCTTTTGCTTCACCTGAGTATCCCACAATGCATATATTGTCTCTCTTAAACTCAATCCTTGGATGCTAATTCTTGCAAAAAAAAAAAGTAGGACCAGGTCCTGTTAGCTGAAAAAGATCTCTGTAGTACATGAGATATGGTCACTTGTGTTGGATTTTGGCAACACCAGCACTTGGAAGAACCATGTGTTCTCCATATTCTTATAGTATCATCAACTGAGATCCTCTCTTTTCACATACTCCACATAAAAAACACAATCTTGAATAGCATCCCCTTAATCCATAGTTGCTTATAAAACTCATTAGGCTCCCTATGCCTCACATATTGCCATGCTGATTTTACTGTGAAGTTACCTCTTGCTTTCAGACTCCAAATTGCTTTATCCTTTTGAGTTTTTTGTTGTAGTGGTCTTACTTTATGTATTACATGCTCCACTATTTCATCAGTAAACATCTTCTTCATTAGCTCCTCATTCTAGTACCCATTAGTGATCAGGTCCCTTACACACTAATAAGTATCATCCCACTTCTTGCTTTCCTGTATGATAGAGTAAAAATCTACTAAACCACTCCAGTTATCATACCATACATGAACATCTCCTCCTCTAGTCTGACATATAATAAGATGATCAATAAGATCCCTGACTTACAACATCTTTTTCCAAACTTGAGAGCCACTGCCTACTTTTCACATAACTTCATTAGGATGGTATTTTCTGGAATATTTATTTAAAATGTATTCACTCCAAATAGACTTCTTAGTTCTAAAGTTCCACCATAATTTACAAAAGAGAGTTTTTCATACATCATGCAACATTTTGAACCCTAACCCCTTTCTACTTTAGGTAAACACATACTTGACCATGAAACCCAATGTCTTCCCCTCCCCCTATAGTACTACTCCAGAAGAACTTTACAAATATCTTATGAATAGTATTTAGGACATTTATAGGACGATTCATAACAGAGAGGAAATGTATGGGTATTCTTTGCAGAACATGTTTAATTAAGACTGCTCTACCTCTATAAGACATCAACTTTCCTTTCCATGCTTGTAACCTGTTACTGATTCTATTCATAATTTGCTGATAATATACTTTCTTCTTTGTCATGTAAAAGATAGGGCACCCCAGGTAGTTGAAAGGGAATTCCTATCTCAATATCTCTGTTGCTACCTCTGCTATTACCACTGCACCATTAGGGATACTCTCATTTACATAAAGGGCACTTTTCTCCTTGTTAATTTTTTGACTGGACAAACTTTCATATTTTGCCAATGTTGATGTGACCAGCTGCAAAGTAATAAGTCTGCCTCGCAAAGAATAATCATATCATCTGCAAATGCATGGTGATTGAAATTTGGACTCCCTCTAGGCATCCCAAAGAGTTTGAATTCTTTCCTAAACATGAGTTCCTTCAAACTTATTGATAAAACCTCTGCTGCAATGATGAACAAGGTAGGTAAAAGTGTCCATTTCACCTACAGTACCAGTTGTTTGCCAATGGTCTGAACACCATATCAATCATCTCTTCACAAAACCAATCCTTCTCAGAACTTTAGTCAAAAACAACCATTCTACCCTGTCATATTTTTTCATTATATCAAGTTTCAACACTATATTAGGAGGCTTTCGCCTCTTCATAATTTCAAAGACTATTTCTTGAACCACCAAAATATTCTCAACTATACTTCTTCCTATGACAAAACCAGCTTGTTCTTCAGATACAATATAAGGAAGAATACCCTTAATCCATTTATGAATAATTCTAGAGAAGATTTTTGTAATGCCCCGAATCTGGTACCCAAAATGCTACACGGTGCTCATGACCCCGAAAGACCATAAGCTAACCCATGACTAATATCTATACCTAAATACTATATAACATCATGTAAAATATGGAAATAATAAACCAAAACATGCCATAAGGTTCAAGACGGATAAAACATAACATCTGAGAGTACGGTATATCAATACCAAACCATGAACTGAAATAAACTATTTGAACATACTGTAGTTTGAAAAGTCTCTAACTGAATGAAATGTCTGAATAAGGAGTTGATGGGACATGTCCCCAACAACTCCATCTACTTAAATCTAATCTGAAATAATGAAATAAATAATAATATCATCCTCAAATGATGAGGACTCACTCCTAAATCTGGCTGCTGAAATTTGGAGTACTACTGATGCTCTAGAACTCGTGCTTCTGGACCTATGGTATACAAAACCATAGCGCAAATGCGTCAGTACAATTAAATATACCGGTATGTATATGAGGTAGGCTGAATGCAAAGGTTTCAACTTTATGAATAATGCTAACTGACTATATAACATGGACATGAGAATACATGCATGAATAAATGACTGTAACTGAATTCATGATGATACTGACTACTAACTCTGAATACTGATAACATGAGTTAGTATTCAGTATTCAGTACAGAAATCTGTTCAATTCTACATGATCATGACTTATAGTTATCAGTTATTCAATTATCAAAAACTCTGCACTTCAGCTTCAGACTAATTCAAACAGATGATATATGCATGGTATTGCATGTTCAGTACTTACAGTATTCCCAGTCTTATATAAACTCTAATCCAGTTATTTCATGATATTTAGTGATTATTCTAATGCGTATGAACCCATGCATATCATCCTAACCTCACCTAGCATACTAGTTCATTCAAAGTATTGACGCATACTCTTTCTTTGTGCTATGATATCTCATATCATAGGTTCGGACGCTTGGTTCCTGACCATACATAGGTAGATCAGCCTATCATCCGTAGCTACAGTAGTGAGTCTTCATCCATCGAGGATGTGACACTCATTTAGTTATTTTATGATCTACATTTTTTCAGTTTTTTAGTTACTATTAGACAGCAGTTGGAGTAAGTTGGGGCATGTCCCTTCAACTTGTTTATTTCAAATGTTACAAGCTTACAGACACTTTCAGTTAGCAGTTATTCTATAGATGTACTCAATATTGATTAAATTTTATGAACCTTATGGCATTTTCAGTATTACTTCCATATATATTTTTATGATTATTATTCAGTGCTCATAGCAGGTACCAGTCATGGGATAGCTTGTGGTCCTTCGGGATTATAAGCACCTTGTGATGCCCAGGGTGTAGTATGAGGGCATTACAAACTTGGTATCAGAGCCAAATGTTCTAAAGTTTCCTAGGGAGTCTAAAATTCTCATCAAGTAAAGTCTTGTACATGGGTGTATAGCGCACTACACTTATAGATGGGAGGCTACGAGACGTTTTTTGGAAAAATTCCCTTTTTCAGTGTTCATATCATGCAAGTGAGTTTGATATCAAGTTAAACTCTCTGTCTAATCTAAATTTTCCTTTCATTTACAGAACATTTCTCCCAGAAAGACCAATGGAAGAAGAACTGGGAACTAGCCAGCACTTTCGCCTATTTAGGAAGATCCTCTGAACTAGCACATTTCACATGAAGAATTTAGAGAAGCTTTAACCACTCTATCCTATTTTGTGGCAGCTTAAAATCTTTGACTAGCGATTGTTCAAGACAACCTAGTGTCCAATACTATTGCAGCTAGAATTTGGGACTTCGCTCGAATAAACCCTCCTTCATTTTCAAGGTCTAAGTCTTAAGAAGACCTATAAGAATTCCTTAACATGGTGCAGAAGGTAAAAGACATTATGGGGGTAGCTACTAGTGAGAGTGTTGAGTTAGTTGCCTATCATCTAGAAGATGTATCTCATATATGGTTTAACAAGTGGAAGGTAGATAGAGGCATAGATGCAGGGCCTATAAAATAGGAAGAGTTTTATGCTCCCTTCTTAGATTGGTTCTTTGCATTGGAATTGAGAAAGACTAAGGTGTTAGAGTTCGTCAACCTGAAGCAGGGAAACATGAGTTTGAATGAGTATTCTCTCAAATTTTCTCTAGTTGGACAGGTATGCTCCTCATGTGGTAGCTGATAGCAGGTCTAAGATAAGCAACTATGTGTCTTGGGTATCTGACAGTATGGTCAAGGAGTGTAAGACCATAATGCTGATTAAAGAGATAGCTTTGTCTGGGTTGATGGTCTATGCTTAATAGATTAACGAACAGAATACTAAGGAGAAATATAGGGAGAACAAGAGGCCAAAAACAAATAGCTTCAGTTTCGCTCAGCCAAAGTCAGAAGGTCGTAACCATCCTCAGTTCTGCCTAAAATCTTCAATCCCAGCTCTATCTTCAGCTAGTGTACCAATGCACAAATTTAGTAATTATAATAAGGATAGGCCACCAGGATCTTAATCTCAGGGTAGTGTGAATAGGGCCCGAACAAATCCTCTTTGTCAAAAGTATGGTAGAAACCATCAGGGTGTCTACAGGGTTGGTAGCAATATGTGTTTTAGGTGTGGTAAGCCAGACCATAGGATTAGAGAATTTCCTTAGATGGGTTTGCAGAGTCTGCATAACCGTCCCCCATATAAGTTTAGTCGCCCGTCTTAGCAAGGTTCCACTTCTAGTGCCACCTGTGGGTAGCACCTAAATAGGCTCTATGCATTTTAGTCCCAACGGGATCAGGAAAGTTTTCCTGATATAGTTACTGGTATATTGGAAGTCTTTCACATAAATGTTTATGCTTTGTTAGATACTGGAGCTTCTCTATCTTTTGTAACTCCTTATATAGCCGTTAAATTTAGAATCAGTACCAAAATCCTAATAGATTCTTTCTTAGTCTCTACCCCAATAGGTAAGTCTACAATAGCCCAACGGGTATACAAGAACTGTCCGGTTATAGTGTCTCAGAAAATTACTTCAGTAGACTTTGTAAAGCTAGATATGATGGATTTTGATGCTATTATCGACATGGATTGGCTCAATTCATGATATGCTTTATTTGATTGCATAAATAGAGTTGTATATTTTCAGTTCCTGAATGAACCTGTCCCATAATGGAGGGGTAGTACTTCAGCAATTAAGGGTCAACTTATTTCATACCTTAGAGTGAGAAAAATAATATCCAAGGGGTGTGTCTATCATTTTGTTTGAGTTAAATACTCTAGCTCTAAGACTCCTAATTTTGAGTCAGTTCCAGTCGTAAGAGAATTTCCAGATATGTTTCCCGAAGATCTCCATGGAGATCCTCCCGAAAGGGAAATTGACTTCAAAATAGACCTTTTTCCTGATAATCAGCCTATTTCTTGAAAGTTCATACTTCTTATTTAGTTGAGGACTATGCCAGGCTCTATATCAGAGAGTTATTTAGGTTACACGGTGTCTCGTTTTCCATTATTTCAGATAGAGGTACGCAGTTCACCTCTCACTTTTGGAAAGTCTTCCAAAAGTGTTGGTACCCAAGTCCATCACAATATATCTTTTCACCAACAGATAGATGGTGTAGAAGAAAGGACCATTCAGACTCTAGAGGATATATTGGGAGCGTGTGTCATTGACTTTAAGGGCAGTTGATATGACCATATACATTTGATTGAGTTCAAGTATAATAACAGCTATCATTCCAGTATTTAGATAGCTCGATTGGAGGCTCTTTATGGGAGAAGGTGTAGATCTCCCATTGGTTAGTTTGAAGTAGGTAAGGCCGCGATGGTGGGTCCTGACTTGGTGTATTTGAAAATCTCTCCCATGAAGGGAGTTAAAAGATTTGGTAAGAAGGGGAAGCTTAGTCCCCAATATATTGGTCCTTATAGGATTCTGAGTTGTTTCGAATAGGTAGCCTATGAACTTGAGTTGTCATCTGACTTAGCATCAGTTCATCCAGTGTTTGATGTCTATCCTTACTAAAGAGGAGATAAACCAGCAGTTGTAGTCCCCATAAAGAGTATAGATGTTCAGAATAGTCTCTCTTACAAAGAAGTCCCAGTCAAAATCCCTGATCGTCAGACTCACAGACTAAGGAACAAAGAAGCTCCCTAGGTCAAATTTCTTTGGCAGAACCAGTCCATTAAGGGAGCCACTAGGGAAGCAGAAGTAGACATATGAACCAAGTACCCTCATCTATTTTTCGCAAACTCAGACTCAGCCTAAGTTAGTAATCTTCCTTAGATTTACTCAGTTCCATGCTTTGTTTCAGCTGCATATCATTCTCATTTCATTCATGCATCCATGGATCAGCTTAGTCATATGTCATGTCTCAAGATTCAGTCATGTTTCAGCTATGCATGTTAATATAGTCGCAGTACCTCAGTGCCTCTCAGCTCAATCAGTCTCATTCAAGGAAGAATGTTCCCAGGGGGAGATATTGTAAGACCTCGTGAAGCCTAGCCTATTTCATACCCTTATAGCATGCCAAAAGAGGTGCCAGACTTAGAAAATTTCAGTGAAGTGTTGAAACACAGCCTTATTTTTGGCCTCGATATTTCAATGGTATCATTTACGATCTTTTCGATCTTAGATTGTTGATTTTTAAATTGATTCATGATCAGGGTTATTTATAGGTCATCTCGGGTGAGTTTTAGAATTTTTGGACATTGTTTAAGTCATGTTTGGATGACCAAAATAGCAAACCAATACAATCAAGATGCATCACGTTGGATATTGCGTCGTCACCATCGACGTGACACATCAATAATGGCAGCCATACCATCAGCATGGCGCAGCACCGATCGCGTCACTAGGAAATTTTCAGCTCATTTAATCTTGAGTCCAGTAGGGTATTTTAGTCTTTTCCCCTAACTTTATCATGCGAATTAGGTCCCAAAACAACATTCTAGCCTTATTTATCACAATTCTCTCAAAATCAGAAGCATTCCCTTTCAAGAACAAACCCTAGCCCCATTAATATTTAAGTTTAATTTACAAGAAATCCCTCAATAACTTCTAAGAATTCGTCAATCTAGGTATGTTTAGGTGTTCATCCTTGGGATTCTTCCACCCTTGGAGTTCAAGAATCCTTTTTCAAACACTTAGATTATGATTTACATTCTTGAATGAAATTATATTCATGTATGTGATGTTGTGTGGATTTCAAGTCAAGAATCATTTGAGTTTCATGTGAATTAACTAGAATACATGTTGATTTATGTAACCCCCATGTTTAATCTTTGAATTTGGGCATTGAATGTGGAAGTCATGATATTCATATATATTGCTCATTCTCATGTAAAATATTTATGTATCCAGGGCATTTGACATAATATCAATGTGAAGGAATTGTGCATGATAACCTATGTGTGATGCTTTTAGAGTTAAGATATGATTTCATTATCTATCCTATTGATTCCTGGGGGTATTGAATACCCAAAATTTAGCTGTTGTCTAGTATCCAATTGGAACTGAAGGATTTCGTAGTATTCTGAACAATAGCAAATGGTCAGTCAATAGAATCAATGTGAGTTTAGTCAAGCCTAGTATAGTCTAGTGATCAATTCAGCATCGATTCAATTGGGAGTAGGATTCAGCACTAGTGAACTCAAGGATGGCGGCATTCCTTTCAGCAGAGAGTTTGATCTTTAGTAGAAGTCCCTGCATTACCCAACTACATAGCCAGTGTAGGAAAAATCATATTTCTACCAGACTAGGGTTGACGTAACCATATATATCTTATGTGTCTTCCTACCAGATTAAGGTTGACCTATCTCCTGTTAGTAACCTATGGAATGGTGCTAACACCCTTCTATTTGGGGTTACAAGTTGGACCCCAAATCAGTCCATAATCGGGGTATGTCGGTTAGATGATAACTCCCATATTACAGTTTTAGTATTCAGTATTTAGTAATCAGTATCCACTATACAGTATTCAATAAAGAACTCTGTTAAGTTCTACACAATCATGACATACAGTTATCAGTTATTCAGTTATCACAAACTCAGTACTTCAGCTTCAGGCTAATTCAGATAAACAATATATGCATGGTATTGCATATTCAGTACTTGAAGTATATCCAGTCTTGTATATACTCTTATCCAGTTATTTCATGATATTTAGTTATTATTCTTATACGCATTAACCCATGCATATTAGCCTAACCTCACCTAGCATACCAGTACATTCAAAGTACTGGCACATACTCTATATTTGAGCTATGATGTCGTATATCATAGGTTCGAACGTTCGAGTTCCTGACCGTACCTAGCTAGACCAGTTTATCAGTCACAGCTACAGTAGTGATTCCTCATCCATCGAGAACGTGACACTCATTTAGTTATTTTATGATCTATAGTTTTTTAGTTTTTCTGTTACTATCAGACAGTAGTTGAAGTTAGTTGGGGCATGTCCCTTCAACTCATTTATTTCAGATGTTGGAGGCTTTCAGACAGTTTTAGTTAGCAGTTATTCTACAGATGTACTCATTATTGATTCAGTTTTATGAACCTTATGGCATTTTTAGTTTTACTTTCATATATGTTTTCATGATTATTATTCAGTGCTCACAGTAGGTACCAGTCATGGGTTAGCTTGTGGTCCTTTGGGATTGTAAGCACTGTATGACACCCAGGGTGTAGTGTCGGGGTGTTACAATACTCAACTAGGTAATATCAAGAGTGGATCCAATACATTCCAATAATAACATCAAAATTTATCATGTATAACTTTACAAGATCAGATAAGGTGACTTTCTAGGAAACTTTGACTGGGCAATGCCTATATAAAATGATCTAGCTATGATTAAACTACCAACAATAGTAGAGACTGAGATGGGTGATAAGCATATTTTGGTACTAACACAAAAGCTTACTGCTATTTAGGGAATCAAAAAGGAAAGTGTGGTTTCAAAATCTCACAATGCATAAACATAAATATGAAAGACTTGTAATATTCTCGTACCTACATTAAGAGAACCTTCCTAATCTTGTCAAGTATAAAGGGTATAGAAATTATTTTAATATTTTTCTCTAATTGTACTAGATATGGCGCACTGCTAAGACGGGTGACCTACTGGAGTTGTAGAAAAGTTAGAGCAACTTTACTAATGAGCATTCCTATCTCTCAGTTAATCCACTAGACATTACCTCAATCTGTGTCTTGGATTGCCATACCTAAAACAAACATCATTATCTACCATGTACTCCCCCTTGTAGTTCATACCGTATTTCCTATAAATCGAGTTAGTAGGACAACTACTACCACTACCCTAGGACTTCGAGCCCGACATTCTATCTCAATTGTCCTGCCTGAACTTGGGCACTAGAGAACTAGTAAAATATGGGGTTGGAGCTCAATATTTTTGATAAAACTAAGAATGATTACAACCATCTGACCTCTGCTGAGAAAAACTAAAACTACCTGTTCTGGCCTCTTACTCTCTCTTTCCTTCTCCTTGATTTTCTCCTCTTCAATCTGTTAAGCATGAATCATCAACCTGGAGATGTGCATCTCCCTAACAAACATAGTAGTCCGACACTCTTTGACCATATTCCCAAAAACACCTAACCCAAACTTAAACTTTTAGGTCCTAGAGTCAGCGCCACAATTAGAGCATACTTTAACAATTAATTAGACTTAAGAGAATACTTTTCTCACTTATGTTACCTTACTTAAAATTTATGAATTCTTGCACCTTGGCTTCCCTTAACTCAAGTGGGAAGAACCTATCCAAAATGCAGTAAGAAACTCATCCCACTCAACTGGTCTTGCATCTGCACCTCTATCACCTTTCACTACTTAAACTAGAAGTGAGTCACTCCATGAAATTGATAAGTAGCAACGTCAACACTTTCAGTTGGACTAACACCTATCATCTTATAATATTCTAAGTACTATCCAATCACTTATATGGATCCTCTTTAGAATTATACCCAAATAATATCGAGGGATTAATTCGAGTAAAATCTAGAACATTTAATGTTGTCATACTTACTATTTGGTTGGTTGGTGCAGTAGCATGTTGATTATTTTGTGTGGTAATGGACTGGCATAACGTTTTTAAAACTTTTTTTCATTTGGAATGAGAGACTTGTTCATTTATAGGGTTTGATGGATCTCGTGATACTTGTTGATTTCCAATATTGTTGCCACTTGCATTCCTCCTTTTCTCAGTTCTATTGGGAGGCATATTTTGTAAACATATAGAGAACAAGTTAGAAAAAGGTTTTAATAGATTTCACACTATCACATTATATGAACTTAAAAAAGTTAAACTTTTCCTAAAATATTTCATAGCCTCTCACTTATAAGTGTTGCTCATGCTTCACAACCATGAATAAGACTCTACTTACATAGCGTTCAGACATCCTAAGACATGCTATACTTGATTCTCTGATATCAAGTTTGTCACAACTCAATACTACCCTCTAGTTGTAACACTGTGCTTAGAGTCACAAGTGACCCCAAGCTAACCCATGGGCTAGCATGGCACTAATAATAACTAGTAAAACAATGTGAAGAAGCTATATTGAATGATGAAATACTAAATCAACCAATAATAATGTCAAAATTTAAAACCTTAATAGTTGAACATCTAATTGTATGTTGGAAAACCTCTACTAAGATGAGTTGTTAGGACAAGCCCCCCAACTACCTCTAACTATCTAAAATTGAAATAAAATATAAAGAAATACTATACTAGTCCTCAGAAAATTAAACTAACCAAGGTACTATTGCATATGTAGGCAAAGATCGTACTAAGTGTGATCCAGATATTAGCATCAGAACCTATATTACTATACAATATAGTATAAAATGAAGTATACGATTAGTACCTTGAATGTACTGAGTATATGAGATAGAAAATAACTAATATAAGTTTGACAAAATACATGTAACATGATAAACTGATGCAAGACCAAGTAATAAACATGTATTGTATGATAAGATAAATGATTAAATACTAGGCCGTACAAGTATCTAAATTTGAGTAGGAGGTTGTGGACTTTGGGAGCTACTACTAACTGACATACCCCTATTTGAGCTAAAAGGGGTCCAACCTATAACACCATATTAAAGGGTACTTAGTATGTTGCCAAGGGTACAAACACTGACTGGTGTGAATCTACTAGACTAATGTCACGACCCAAGACTACCCCCTAGTAAAGACATCGATGCTTACGGTCACAAGTGATAGCAAGCTAACCTATGAGCTGGTACTAGCAGTGAGAACTGAATAAAATAGTAATAAAACATCTACACAAAAGATAAACTAATAAAATACTACAAGTTTGAATAATGATAGTACGACTTAATCACAAGTCTGAAACATCTAATAAGATACTAAAAACTAAACAGTCTATCAAAAAAACACTAATAAAATTGATAAAGCTAGCTAACTATCTAAATAACTGTCTGAGCATCTAAAAGCCACTTAACTGACTGAGGATTTAAAGGGATAGGCCCCCAACTAACTTTGATTGATAGAATATAATGAAATACTAAAATAACTATATGAGAGCTAATATGTCCTCTAAGGAAAAGGGCTCACCACTACTGTAGTTGTGGCAACGCCGGGCTGTCTAAGTATAGTCAGGAAACTGAGCGTCCGAACCTATGATATAAGATATCACAATGCAAAGAAGAGTATACAGTCAGAACTTTGAATGTACTGGTATATTAGATGAGGACAGGCTGAAATGTATGGGGTAACTATGCATGAATCCATGAACATATAAAATCTAAGAATGTAGGACTAAGTGTATATCTATTCTGTTATTGAGATAATCTGAAATTTGAAAGACTAAAAGCTATAAAACTAAATATCTGAAAGTCTGTATACTTAGTTAGGCAAACCTGAATTAAAAATACACTGATTACGGTTCTTAGATTATGGGATCTAGCTATAACTGATATGCCCCAAATCTTCTATCGGGGTGCAACCTTTAACCCAAATTGAAAGAGTGTTGGTACCTTGCCAAGGGTACAAGCACTGGCTGGCGAAGTGGATCCATAAGGTTGATGACCCAAAAGAAGAAGATGTCATGCCTAACTGGCGGGGAACCCCTTAAAATCTTTGGTGGCGCCATACCTTTTGAACTTAGGGACTGCTACTAGCACCTTATGCCTAACTGATGGGAGAGATGCCATCCTTAGATTCTCCCAATTCTATGTGTTACTCCCAACTGAATGACACTGATACTGGACTTGACTGAATTAAATTTAACTGAGCATACAACTGACAATGCTCATCATGGTTTGATCATAACAACTGACTGAATGATAATACCTATGGTTTAATTTAAATCATTCTGACATATTGAAATCATGTAAAACAACTAGGTATTAGGTGTTCAATACCCACCAACACTAAATGATTATAAATATTCTGTATTAAACTTGAAATATTGTAATATGTGATCATGGTTCAAAGATAAAATGGCATTTCATCAAACATTTAAAAATCATAACTTGAACATGAGATTGTCTTAAACATGAGGAAACAATAGGATTTCATGATTCAATTCATAACTTAGGGATTTATCCAAAATCAATTAAACATGACATGAAAATTGCAACACTCAAAATATGATATGATTCAATCCACTTGAAAACACTCATAACCGTAACTTGTAATTGAATTAATAAGAGATTCATAGAGTTAGTTCAACTTGAACATGTAAAAACTCATAATTTAAACCAAAAGATGATTCTTGGACTCCATGGGTGAAAGGGTCCCATGGATGAATATCACACATATCTCACTAGATGAATTTTTTAGGGGATTCCTTAAGGATTTCTTAAACTTGAAGCTTGAATTCCTTGCTTTATTAAGAAAGGTTTTGAATCTTGTTCTTGAGAGAAGAACCTTGGATTATTGTTCTTGGGAAAAAAAAGGGTTTTTATGTGAGTTGATTTGAAGAAGATGGGCAAATGATGCCCTTTAAGATGCTTTAATTCATGCCTAGGACGTTAAGGGCTGAGGGGAAAGGACCAAAGTGCCCCTTGACCCTTAAGAAGCTGAAACAGAGGGGTAATAAGCTCTGTATCACTTTTCTTATTATGTTGAGAGAGAAACGCGTTGCACCCCTTATCTCATTGAGAGATCAACGCACCACGGCCAATCACAAACCCTTACTTCCTCTCATGTAAAAGGCCATAACTTTTTGCTTCAGTATCGGATCAAGGTGAAATTTGTATAGTTGAAAAGATAATTAAATTATCTATCACTTGGTGGGTTTTGATCTTAAAAGTTACACATATATAAAGATTTATACATGTTTAGAGTCAATCATTGTGGAATCGAACACCAAAATTTGGCCAAATTAGAGGCTCTTAGCTCAACTTTGCTCTAAGTGATTTCTATGAATATTTCACACCTCATAAGCACTTAACACACTAGGATAAAGGTCTTGAATTATGTATTCAATTTTAAATCATAGTTTTAGAGTGTACATGCATAGGAATGATGGTTTAAAGTTTAGCCCAAAAATGTGGGGTTTTACATTATCTCCCCGTTGGAATCATTCATCCTCAAATGAAACTAATTAAGCTGAGATACTAAGAATTCTAAGAGTCTATACTGAATACAGATAACCTGAAGCATGATCTAACAATTAGGTCTAAAACATGATACATACTATGACATCAGAATAGTTGTATAGCAAATATTAAGAATGAAAAGAGTCAACCTAAAGAAAACTATTACCTCAAGCAGAGTCAGAATTTATGGAGAAAAGATGTGGATACTGGGCTTGCATATCCATTTCTGCTTCCCAAGTAGCTCCCTCAACAGACTGATTCCGCCATAGAACTTTAACCAAGGGAACATCTTTATTCCTTAGCCTATGTGTCAGACGATCAAGGATCTCAACTAGAACTTCTTTGTAGGAAAGGCTATCCTAAATATCCATACTTTCAAAAGGAACAACAACAGCTGAATCACCAATGCATTTATTTAACAAAGAAACATTCTTGTTGAATTACTTCACTCCTTTCATGGGCAAGATTTTCTAATAGACTAAATCACCTACCTTAAACTCAAGATCTCTTCTTCTTAAATCTGTATTTGATTTCTAACGGCTTTGGGTTGTCTTTATTCTCTCCCTAGTCAACTAAACATTATCAATCGCATCAAACACTAAATCTAGCCCTATCAAAGCAGCCCTACGGGTCCCAAACCAAAAATTATGTAATCTATATCTCCTCCCATAGAGAGCCTCAAATAGAGTCATCTAGATACTGGATTGATAGTTGTTATTGTAGGAAAATTCAATCAAAGGTAAGTCAACTTATTCTTTTGGAAACTCCTTTCACAGGCATCATTCCATTTAAACTTGGATGCGTTGTGTGTTAGCCTAGTTAAAGGTGCAGAAATTGAAGAAAAACCTTCAACAAACCTTCTATAATAACCTGCCAACCAAAGAAAACTATGAATCTCCGTAGGCGTTGTGGGCCTTGGCCAACTCTTCACGGCTTCTATCTTTTGAGTATCGACCTTTATTCCTTCACTAGATACAATATGACCCAAGAATGCCACCGATTTAACAAAAACTCACATTTAGAGAACTTTACATACAGCGTACGTTCACGAAGAATCTGCAAAACCTGTCATAAGTGATTGGCATGGTCCTCTTCTGATCTGGAATAAACTAAAATATCATCTATAAGAACTATCACGAACACATCTAAGAATGGGTTAAACACCCTATTCATCAAATCCATAAAAGTTGCGGGTGCATTTGTTAGCCCAAATGACATGACTAGAAACTCATAATGACTGTACCGTGTTCAAAAAGTTGTCTCGGGTATATCCTTCTGTTTGACCCTCACTTGGTGGTAACCTGACCTTAAATCAATCTTTGAGAAGCACTTGGCTCCTTATAACTGATCAAATAAATCATCAATTCTTGGGAGGGGATATTTATTTTTAATAGTCACCTTATTCAGTTGTCAGTAGTCAATACACATTCTCAATGAACCATTTTTCTTATGCACAAATAACATTGGTGCGCCCCAGGGGGACATACTAGGCCTTATAAATCCTTTCTCTAGCAAGTCTTTCAATTCTCGTAATTCTTCCGTGGCCATTCTATATGGAGGAATTGAGATTGGTTGGGTACCTGAAATCACATCAATACTAAACTCCACTTCTCGTTCAGGAGGCAAACCTGGAAGGTCTTCAGGAAATACATCAGGAAATTCATTTACCACCGAAATAGTTTGAAGAGTTGGTGGCTCCACATCTGTATCCTTCACTCTAACTAGATTATTTATGTAACCTTTGAAAATTATTCTTTTTGCCTTAAAATAAGAAATAAATTTATCTCTTGGCACACCAATATTACCTCTCCATTCAAGGATTGCCTTCTTTGGAAAATGGAAATACACCCTTTTAGTTCAACAATCTACTGTGGCATAGTAAGACGGCAACCAGTCCATACCCATTAAACATGAAAATCTACCATTTCTAGCTCAACAAGATCAGCCATCGTATCGCGACCGAAAATAGTTATAATAGAATTTTGATGAACCCTTCTAGCTATAATAGATTCCCCAACCGGCGTAGACACGTCCAATGGCTTAGCTAGCAATTCTGGTATTCTTTTGAACTTTCCAGAAACCAATGGAGTGACATGTGATAATGTAGAACCGGGATCAATTAATGCATATACATCAAGTGAAAAGATAGACAATGTACCTATAACTACATCTGGAGAAGCCTCTAAATTTTGTCGATCCACTAGAGCATACGTATGATTCTAAACTCCACTAGAACTAGTTGTTCCTTTATCACTCCTAACATGACCCATAGGTTATGCACCCCTACCTGAATAAGGTACTGATGATAATGATGCAACAGCTGATCCAGTAGGTCGTGTCATACCACCTATGCCCCTTTGTGGTCATTCTCTCATCATATGCCCCGACATACCACACCAAAAGCAAGCATTTGTCCCGAACTAAAATGCACCTAAATAAATCTTTCCACATTGTTTGCATGGGTGTCGAGGAGACCTTAATAGGCTCATACTTCCTTGCCCTTGATATCCCACTATTCTTGAACTCTGACTCTCACTTTTTTGCCCAAATTGATTACCTTTAGACCTTGAAACTGTGGTGGAGCACTAGCTGCAGAATAAGAAGATAATGGCCTAGGTGGTCTATTAGAAAACCAAGGCCTAAAATCTCCTTAGGATGCCATAAACTGCCCCATAGATCTAGCCCTCTTGGAATATCCTCTTTCCAATTCTTGTGTTCTTCTCATTTGCCTCTGATCCTCCATTTTTTGTACAAAAGTTTGTATCCCTGCTATGTCTATGTCTTTGTTCAAAGCAGTAATAGTACAATCTCTAACTAAATATAGATCCAACCTATCCATATATCGATGAACTCTATTAGCCATAGCAGCTACAATATTAGGAGCATACCTAGACAAGGAGTTAAATCGGAGGTTGTACTCCCTCACGCTCATATTCCCCTGGCGAAGATTCAAGAACTGATTTGCATGGGCCTGTCGAATCTTGAATGGAAGGTAATGATCAAGAAATGCCTCTTTGAACTCTTTCCAAGTAGTTGAAGGTGCATCGATACCTCTAGAGCATTTCCAGTCTTCGTACCAAAATATAGCCTCCCTTTTGAATCTATATGCTGTTAACTCAACTGTCTCTTTACCTGATATATGCATAACATCTAGAGCCCTTTGGATTTGATTAATGAAGTCCTGGGGGTCTTCATTAATATCTGATCTGATTAATGAAGTCCTGGGGGTCTTCATTAATATCTGATCCGGTGAAGGTGGGAGGATCCAATTTAAGAAAGTTTTGCGTCCAAAGGCTAGATGCCCTATCTGCACCACTAAAACCTGTAGTAGGAATGGATTGCCCTTGAGCTTGTCCAGCAACTATATGAGCCAAAAGTTGCACCGCATTTCTAAGATCTTAATTAGTAGCATTAATAGGTAGCTCTGAGGATGTGGTTCTTCTCCTTCTTAGCTCTTCTGGAGTGGAAGAAGTTTCTGATACATACTCAGTTTGAGCCTCACTTTGATTAGCTTGTATAGGTGGTGACTTGCTAGTCCCTTCTCCAGCAGCCACATCTACTCGCTTACTTGTATTCTTACGCCTTCTTGTAACCGGCATCCTTACTATAATAAGAGAAACAAATAGATTCAATGGTTAGATATAACTTCATCTACAGTATGGGCTCTATTGCACGATCTAAGATAAGAAGAAAAAAAGACAACTCCTAAATGTCTCATAGCCTCCTATTTATAGATGTGGTGCACAACACACCCATAAATAAGAATCAACGTAGACACGTCTTTGTAGACTCCCTAGGACGACCCGCTCTGATACCACTTTTGTCACACCTCAAATTCTATTGGGGCGGACAGGCACTTGTAGCCGTGAAGGCCCAAGAGAACCAACCCATAACCTTGGAATACACATGCATGCAACTATAATAGGCAAAGGTTTTTCCATATACAGATATAATGCCTTAATGAAAAAAATATAAATGACAAGCCCTAAAACTATATACATAATAAACGTGGTTGTTGGGGCCATAAAAACTACAAGATAACACACTACCATGCTTAACTTTGCATTGGTCTACAAAGCCTCTAGATGATACATAGAGCTTAGCTAAGGTTGGGACAAACCCCCGCCATACTATTAACTTTTATACAATACCAAAAATATATGGAACCGACTCGGAAAGCCCCGAAGAAAACTAGAGCTCACCAATGCAGAGGGATATCCTGGGCTCCTACTGAGGAGGCGTGTTTGCCGAAGCACCTATGCCTGTAGCATGAAAAATAGGTCCCCCATAAGGGGAGTCAGTACGAAAATATGTACTGAGTATGCAAGGTAGAAAAGTAACAATACAAGATACAAAGGTTCAATAAAAATCTGGAGCAAGTGTAAAAATAGTGCTAGAGACAACCTTTACATTTACTTGTGGAACAGGGTACATTAATTTTCTTTCCTTCTTTTACCTTTTTACTTCATTATCTTTGTAATCTATATGATACGAATGACCAGCTGATCAGTGGTAAATAACAAATCAAGATCGGCCGATGCTAGGCTTATGCCCCTGAGCTGCCACCTGTAAATAAACATTGGGATCGGCCCATGCTAGGCTTATGCCCCTGAGATGACACCCATTTTACAAATTTTTGTTACTTAGTTTAATTAGCCTTTGAGATTGTTACTTCGGTGGTCATACATTATGGTACTTTGAAACAATGATTTATCAATAAGAGACATGAAAATAGGCAATCAATGCAATAACAATAAAGTAACGATTTGTTTGCACGCTAATGAAGTGTTTAGAAGCTAAAAATAACACATGGGTCTTATTTGAGTAACCGGAGAAATTCTAAAATTTACTAGTGAAAATAGACATGTAGGATTGGTAGCAAGCGTGTATTGAGGTGTTTTAACTCATAAGAGAGTGGGAACAAGTTCATTAGTAACATGGGATATCATACGGTGCTATTATGTATCATGTGTTATAGGATAATCTTGGAAGCTTGCTCGATGGAACAAGTGTCCGTTTTCATGCCAAGAGTGCAAAATAGAGTATGCCTTACATACCTGGTTGTAAAAATCCAATACCAGACCAACTCGACTCTCCGCCGTTTTATATTACTTATCTACAATGAAATATATGGCAAACTATATTAGCAACCAAACGTCACATTTTGGCTATTTAACTACACCAAACTAGTGGCCGGGAAATAAGCCCTTAATTTATCAATAAAGGGTATCAATTTAACCCTCTTATACTCCAATTACATCCACATACCATACATATTCATATAATATCCCCCAACACAACTTTGTCTTCATTACACCTTCCAACCAAGACACAAAGCGAAATGAGCAATAGACATACACAATCATTAATTCAGTGGTGTATCACCACATCCATCTTCTATAGTTCAATACAAACTAATCATACTTTTTCCCAATAGCAACCGGGCAGCCCCCAACCCAAACACGCAAAACAGTCCGCAACAACACTCCAATCATCCTTTAATAGCAACAAAATATGTGTAATCCTCCATCAACACATGTATATGGAAAAAGAACAAAAATGGATAGAAACCATACCTTAATTTCTTGGTAGTTTAGGCCTTAATGTGTATTTCTTCAATATCTTAATCCCTTCACACATACACCAAAAGAGAAAAGAGAAATCCCTTAATAACTAAGAACAATTGACTATCAAAAACTTAAAGAGAGGGCTGTCCGGAAATTAATCTTGAAGAACACATAGTTTCCTTAGTACAATCTCATGAATTATTCACTTACCTTTAGCTTGGAAGTAAGGTAAATCCCAATAACCCTTGTGGAACTATAGGGTTACTTCATATCCAAGAGAGAACAAGAGATAAAGACCCAGAAAGCTGAAATTTTTGTCTAAGTTGAAATGAGAAAAAATTGCTGATTTCCAATCCATATATAGAAGCTGCTCTTGGACGACTTATTGACTATTTTTGGTATATATTTTTTCAAGTAAATGATGTATATACTTTCCCAATATATTGGGCTTTTATGGATCCAAAACTATTGGGCCTTTGTTGCCCATTCTCCTTCTTTTCTTTTCTTGGGCCAAAATTAATTCAAGTAGGTGGTAGTGTATTTGGCCCAATAAGTTGGTCAAAGGAAGTCTTAGTAGGTTATGTACATACTTAGTTAATTCATAGTTGGGCTAAACTAAAATGAGCCTTTGTAGATTTGAGTGTTGGGCTTTTTTTCATTTCCTTTTCTTTTACTTAAGTTAGGCCCAAATGAGTACCTTAACATAGGATCAAATCCGGTCCATAATCTTGGGTCCATTAACTTGGTCGAAATAGCTCAAGTAAGTGATCCACCTACTAGCTTAAGTAAGTCAAGAAAGCACCTTAACAAAATACTCAATTTTTAGTTCTTAACTCTTTAATCTAACTTAAAATTTGTATATACTTGGTCACATTAAACCACATGGGAAGTATCTAGAACTCTATCTACACCACAAAGATATATCAAGTTCCATATAAATAAAACAAGTACACACAAAAATATGGGGTGTTATAGATATAGAAGTATTATTTTGCATATCACTAGGCACATAATTTTTCAAAGGAAAAACATGCTAAAAAAATTTTACATCTCTAGATTCAGAAATAGAATAATCATTTAATGACATAAATCTATATATAAAACTATTTTGGGCATAATCAATAAAGACAGTATCAAAGGTCTTAGAACCTGCATTTACTCATTTAAAATCAGGTAGACCAACCATAGCAAAACACCCCCACACTTTTAGAAATTTCAAGTGAGGGGTAAATCATTTTCATAACTCAAATGAGGTGTCTAACTTTTTATGAGAGACTCTATTAAGAATATAGCATGTAGACAAGACAGCTTTCCCCCACATATAGTCAGGTAGACCTGAGCTTAAAAGCATAGAATTCATTATTTCCTTAAAAGTTCTACTCTTTCGTTCAGCTACACCGTTTTGGTGGGGGAGTATAAGGAGCACAAAACTCATGGATAATACCTTTTTTTCTCACAAAAATCTTCTAGAGTTTTAGTACTATATTCACCGCCCCTATCATATCTAAATCGCTTGATTTTTTTTCTAATTAATTTTCTACTTTTGCTTTGAATTTTTAAAAACATGTCGTTAGCCTCATCTTTAGATTTAAGGAGGTATACCTTAGTGTACCTAGAAAAGTCATCAATAAGAGTAAGGTAATACTTCTTTCCACCTTTGCTAATAGTGTTCTTAAAATCTGCTATGTCTGAATGTACTAGTTCAAGCAATTCGATTTTTCTACTAGTAACATATTTAAAAGGTTTCTTAGCATGCTTTTCTTCTACACACACTGGACATTTAGAAATGTCGTCAAAATTTACTACAGGAATTAAATTTATTTTTCTAAGTCTTTTAATAGAAGTAATATTAACATGACCTACTCTACCATGCAATAAATTAATGGACTCAGCAATATAAACAGAATTAAAAATCCTTGCATTATTGGCGATCTCTTGAATATTGTTCAATATATATAAACTCTCACTAGGGTATTTGTTTCCAAAAAAGTCTCTTCCATGAAAAATAATTCTTTTATCAGCTTCAAAAATAAGTTTAAGGCCTACTTTATTTAGAAATGCTTCATAAACTAAGTTTCTAAGGAGAGAGTGAACATATAGAACATTATTCAATAGTAATGTTTTACCAGAAGTTAATTAAAGAGAAATTTTTCCTTTACCAAAACTCCAGTAGTAGTAGAGTCACTCATGTAGACGCACTCGCCATCAATGGACTCGACAAAGTCATGGAACAACTTTTCATTGGCGTAAAATTGTCTTGAAGCCCCTGTGTCCAACACCCTATAAATCTTATAAGTCACTAGGTTCATCTCTACGACTATTGTAGCAATCACTTCATCACTCTTAGCATAATGAACTTGGACATTATTTTGTCCTCCCTGTTTTGAATTTTGGAAACTATCCCATATTTCTTTAGCAGATTTGTAAGTAACAAATAAATTAAATAAAGTGTTAGTCATATGACTCAATAAATGCCCTCTAGCATTTTTCCTATCATTTTTAACCTTCTTTTTAGCAAATTCATCAACAATTACAACAATGTTAGAATCAGTAATAATGTTAGAACAATCATTAAACAAAATATAATCAACTTAGAATTTTTCTAAGAAAATCAAAAGTTTTGTATCAACGTTTAAAATTATTTCCGTCCAAATGCTCATGTTTTGACAAATTAGAAAAAGTTTTGTCCAAAGAAATAGCCATTTGTCAATGTTGTATGTAAGGAAATCGCTTTCAAATTGTTGGAAAATACAACAATTCTGATATTAGAACTGAAATTATTAATAGTAAGAGAATAGTCACAAATACTGTGTCGTGGAAAGCCACTGCCTTGAAAGCGATTTCAGCCCTACTCCATGCAAATTCTTCTAGCCGGTCACTCCCCAAGGTTCCAAAGCTACTTCCAAACACATGTATCAAGGATGGAAATTTGGAGGTTGCCCAAACCAACTTTCCAAAATAATTCAATAGGAAGAGAAAAAGAGGAAAATATTTTCTTTCTTTTTGTGGTATGTTTATCTTCTCCAAAGACAACCTTTATATAGGATTAGAAAGTGGAGTTTACTAATGAAACTTAATGGTATTAAAGAAACATTAACTCAAAGTATAATAAAATCAAATGTTGCCGATACTTTTTTTTTTTCATTTGGAACGGATAGGTAGGTTCATTTTGTTTGAAACATATTTCTTTATTCATTGCATTACACCAAAATGCTTTAAGAAGCATTAACTCCATGCTTTAAGTAGCATTAATCTCCATACAAGCGGGGAGCGGGGACTGGGGAGATTGTGGAGGAAAGGATGGGGATAAGAAAGAGCAGGATAGAAAGAAGGAGAAGATCAAATGGTTAAAGATGTAGTGTACCTGAAACCGATGTTTGCTATGTCACCGTTGCCCTGAGATTGGTTGTAAACTAAAAGTCACTTCAACTATATCAAAGTCACTGCAACACCTTGTCATGTTCTGTCATGACCCATACTAAGGGACCATACGAACACTTACGCTATTCAAAGTAGCTAGGAGAACCCTTATTACCTAAGTAAAAATATTCGAAAGACGTCTGTTTTTAAGAAAATATAAAGTAAATTAATACTAAAAAATAATTTTTTTCAAAAACTTCTTACAAATGTCCTTCACTATCCCAAGACATGGCCAGACTTGTACAAAAGCTACCTATTACAACATAAACTGACAATAAAATAAATAATACAAGGACTCTAACATCTTCCAGGAAGAAAGTGCAGAAGTTAGTGCTGAATATCATCATCCATTTAGTAACTGCAAACTAATCTGCATTCAGTCTACACCCCAAGAAGGAATGTAGAAGAGTATGGTCAGTACATCCACACGTACTAGTAGGCATCATAGGCCGACCGTGTGAGTTCATATAATCATAAAATAGAATTAAGGAAAATAAAACATGACATCTTAAATGAAATATAATTCAACTAAGGTTGTAATAACATTATTACTTTACCTATATAACTTACATCATCCAACTCCATCAATATTAATTTCACTACTAGCATGATGTAGCCTCATTAATTCACACAACCAACCACAATCCAACGCTAATACATCACTATTCTCTTTATTCACCTTATCTTTTTCATTACTTATATTCACAGGAACAAATTTGTAATCATAGACAACCCACACTAAACTCTCAGGCTAACAACCAAATGCTCTCCTATAATATTAAAGAATGATAACTAGCCATTCGGGTAAGCTATGATTAAAACACATATAAATGAAGCAAGTCAGCCAACATATAAGTAAGTACAAAGTTTCACTTATTCAAATACATATCACATAATCAAATACCCAATCAATCAACAATACAGCTATAATAGATCAAATAATGCTCACAAATAAGCCACATAACCATCAAGAGTATCAACCATACTGTAAACATCCATAGACTCAACATAAATATGTACACACATGCTATGGGACTTATTTTTGCCAAATAGTCATGACCTGTAGGGAACAATCTATGTTCATGTACCATATCGGAGAGGTATCTGATCCAACGTATACATATCTGTATCGGCGTGGTACCCGATCCAACATATTCATATCCGTACCGGCATGGTTCCCGATCCAACATATACATATCTATACTGGTGTAGTACCCGATCCAACATATACATATCTGTACCGGTGTGGTATCCAATCCAATATATACATGTCTGTACTAGCATGGTACCCTATCCAACATATAAATTTCCTTACCGGCATGGTACCCGATCCAATATATAAATATCCATACCGTCGTGATACCCGATCCAACATATACATATCCATACCAGCGTAGTACCCAATCTAACATATACATATCTGTACCGACGTAGTACCTGATCCAACATATACATATCCATACTAGCGTGGAACCCGATCCAACATATACATATTCGTACCAGCGTGGTACCAGATCAAACATATACATATCCGTACCGGCGTGGTACCCGATCCAGCATATATATATCCGTACTGGCGTGGTACCCGATCCAACATAAACAAGTATTATCAATATCAAATTTACACAGCCTCACAACATACAACACAATGTACCAAGTTTACAAGTACATTTAAAGTCATAAGACAATTCCATCAAGTAAATTTTCAATAATCATTTATATACGCCTCAACAATTCAAACATCATAAATTTCAAGTATGTCCGAATACCAATCAACTAGTATCCAATTTAGGAGCATACACACAATTAAATTGAGTCTAAACTCCAATCAAATCGTAACCTATTATATATATTTTATTAAATTCACACTATCTTTCGGGATGCAATACGACGCACTAAATTTATAAGTGTACTTAAAATCATAATAAAATTCGATCAAGTGCTTTCATTTATCAATATTTTGACCCTCTCACGGGTATTATTTGAATAATTCATCATGATTATCAACAAGCCATTCATAGCATTACTTTAAGGAGTTATCATTATCAAACAAGTCACTCATAGTCACAATTCAATAAACCATCATTATAACCAATTTAGCCTCTAATGGGCATCCAGTTATTATTATCTAACACATACAACTTAATATTATTATAACTCAACTAGGTTCATCACCAGAACAACTAAGGACTAACATGTCCACATCCTTCATTTACAATAATCTCATTGCAGCACATAGCACATAATATCGTAAGTATCATATAATTAATCAATAATATAGTTTTCGGGATTAAAGTTAAGTTCTTGTGTCTTTATCCACCTCAACTCCATGCCTACAGGCCTAGACATGCTTTCTATCATCAATTCTAAATTATGAAAATATAAACTAACACAATCTTCTACTTATTAAACCTAGCCTACCTAGATGCCAAGCTTTTGGAAGAAACAAGCTTCAACAAAGATCCTCTTACCTTACCTTCATGCCTTGTATTTATCAATCATCTAAAAATTAAGCAATTATAAGAGTAATAAGTAATTACTATTCAATCAAATATCTTGGGGATTCAAACACACTAATTCTATCTTTCATTCAAGGTTTATATCACCCCTCAAATTCAATTCATCATTAATTAGCTCTTTCAAGCTTAACCCATCGCCATTAATGGAGCTTTTATACTAAAGGTATCATCTTTATGGAATTCAAGGTTCCTTACCATCAAAATTCATAATCTAATTTATGAAATTCAAGTTAGGAATTTTTAATTTATAGTTTAGAATCATCTCTAGGTCATATTAAAAGACCCATGAGTATTCCCAAAAAGAATTCCACTATTAAAGGCCTTTCTAAGGATTCTAAGATATTATGGGATTAAAAGACAAAAAAAATAATGAAAAAACTTACCTTCACGAAGGAATTTCACCTTAAGCTTTGGAAAATCACCTATCTAGGGTTGGGGAATGAAATTTGAGGTTTCTAGACCTAAAATATGACTGAAGCTGATTTAAATACAACCAGAATTATTGTTCCAGCGAAATCCCATCTCAGCCCGGACAGTGCTCAGTAAAACAGTCCTAACTATTTACTCTAAATTCGTATTGAGGAACGGTTTGTTGAGTTGGAAAGAGGACTCGGAGATCTTTTATTTGATAGGTAATGGAACCCCTAAATACTTATATTCTATGAGATATAATCGTTTGAAGTTGGCCCTAATAAAATCGTATATCGAAACTATATCGAAAAGAAAGTTTTATACTTAACTTTGTGTTAGGGATATTGTACGACCTTAATTCATACTTAAAGAACTTTCAAACTAAAATATTGACATTATCACTAATGAATAATAAATTCATAGGGATTGAGTCTATCTAGACACACCCGAAGGCTAATATCTTCGTCTAAAAGTTTGAGGTGACCTAATAAATAAAATATTAGCTATATTTTAGACACAAGATAATATTGAGGGATAAAAATTAAGTATTATCATGAATTTATTATGAATAATTTAGTAACGACGAAATGGGTAATTACAATCAGATACTAATTTACCATCTGTTTATCCCCGAATGGACATTCAGTGGAGAAAAATATGAGGTTGGAATTAGTGAGACATTACTAATAGATTTAATTATGTTGCACCCTATTCACTCACTCGATATCCTTATCGACCATCGCATATTCTATACTCAATCATTCTATTAAAGCTTTTCAAAATATGAAGATCCAGAGCCAAATATTTACACACGAATAACTTATTCTCATTTCAACGACCTATGTCTGAAACTTTAGTTTAACGAAAGCAAGATAAAGATGGTTAAAAGATTCACCTTAATGAAGACAAACATCCAAAATCACCTCTTTTTCACTACCAAAGCTCTAGAATCCTAAATTCAATTCTGAAAAGTGCTACGAGGTGCTACATGAATCTACTATTCGAACTTCGACACTAAACAAGTCACATCTAATCCATCCAACACACAAGCTCTCCCTGAGACACCTGACTCTATTTCTCGCCAAGACTACCCTATGGTGAATCTACATCTTGATCTTATACAAGTAACCACACCATTTACAAGTTACATAACTTAGATACTCGTACGCACTCAATCAAGACTACTAAATTTATTTTATAAAGCTAGCTTCAACATTACATAAACACTATTGTTTTCACCTCAAGATCACCTATGGTTCAAGATTAGTATTTACTACTATATATAGGTGACAACACAACCTCTTACTCATTACACAGGATTACAACAATTGGTCATAAAGATCCCAAAGAATTATAGCCTACAACATATTCTCCTTCACAATATTGTTAATAGCCATTTAATCATCACATCTCAATGACTCAACAAGCATATCCACCAAGAATCACCCAAGAAAGGATCAATCATGCCATTTAACAATTCATTTATTCTCTCATTCAGGATCATTCTTAATTATTTTATGAGTTTAACTAAGTCATATGATTTTGTATTGCCACCATCATGGGAATTACTATCCTCTAAAAGTGTCATATATTAGCTAACTTTGTGGGACATGTAAATGCATAATTCAGCCACAAGGTCAAGTCAATAATAATTGATTTTCTCAAGATTTTTCCTAATGCACAAATCTACAGTTACAACTTATGTCCTAACAATCATTAACTCAATAATTTTCAACGACTAACACTTAATGGTCAAGACAAACCACTCTTATATTACTAACACCAATTTAAGATATACAGAGCCATTCTTATTTCTACCTAACAATATTTCATTACGGGCTTCACTTAACTCTTAATCATCTCAAGAGTAGTCCCTACACCACTAGCACATAAGCAAGGCCAAAAAAAATAAATCGATTACAGGTCATTAACAGTCTCATTACCAATATCACATTCCAGACAAGTCATCGATCAAATACTGTAAATATCAACAACCTTTACTAGTTTTTGTCACTTTTATTTAAAACTCATTATTTACCAAGCATTAAGAATTAATTCACATAAGGAACTCAAAGATAATGTTACTTAACTAGTCCTCACAAGGAACCCATTATAATTTCTATAATAGAACTGCACAAAAATTCTAAATACAGTCTCAATGACCGAACCACACAAGGATCCCCAAATATTCAAACTACACAGGGATCCATCCATAACATCATTAACAAGAACCTCTCATTACGAAAAATACATATCACCTTAGTCTTTTATTCATGTCACTTTTACACCATCTTTTATTGACATCATGTTCTCATATCATCCTCTCAATTCTCATACCATCAATTTCATCAGTATAATAGTACCAAAAATAAGTAAGCACCATAGAATTGCTAGTTTCACAATAACAAGAAATCAAATAATCCCATCACAATTATCAACAAAAACAACTTCATCAACTTTCATCACTTAAATTCAAACAAAAATAATTCACAACAATGACAAAAATCTATCAACACAAATTTAGCCTAATATCAAACACAAGCAATCAATAAGTTCACAACTTTCACAAGTCTTTACCTATTAACAATAACTTTTAGACCTTATTAATAGATACCAATTGAAATCTCCTAGATTTTTATTCAAAATTACTAAGATACCAATTGGAATCAACAACATTCCAATTGAGCTCTGTTAAGATACCAATTAGAATTGTCTAGATACCAATTGGATTCAATCTAATAATCCAAGCTTAGGATGACACGATGGAGAAAAAGAAAGGAAAATGACTTCTATATGCCTCATAGACTTTTGAAGACTGGGTGTGGGGCCTACACACCAATCTACGAAACTTTACTTGACATTGCTCTTGTACTTATGGGACTGGTAAACCTAACGCTCTGATACCAACTGTCACGACCCAGACTAAGAGACCTTGCGGGAACCTACGCTATTCTAAGTAGCTAGGAGAATCCTTATTACCCAACTAAAAATATGCGAAAGACTTCTATTTTTAAGGAAATATAAAGTAATTTAAATACTAAAAAATAAACTTTTTCAAAAACTTCCTAAAATGTCCTTCACTATCCCAAGACTTGGCTAGACATGTACAAAAGCTACCTATTACAACATAGACTGACAATAAAATAAATAATAGAAGGAATCTAACATCTGCTAAGAAGAATGTGCAGAAGTTAGTGTTGAATATCGTCATTCATCAAGTAACTGCAAACTAACCTGCATTCAGTCTACACCCCAAGAAGGAATGTAGTAGAGTAGGGTCAATAGAACCACATGTACTAGAAGGCATCATCGGCCAACCATGTGAGTTCACATAATCATAAAATAGAATTAAGGAAAATAAATTATGACATCTTAAATGCTATATAATTCAACTAAGGTTGTAATAACGTTATTACTTTACCTATATAACTTACATCATCCAACTTCATCAATATTATATTCACTACTAGCATACTCTTGCCTCATTAATTTACACAACCAACCACAATCCAACACTAATACATTACTATTCTCTTTATTCACCTTATCTTTCTCATTACTTATATTCACAGGAATAAAACCGTGATCATAGACAACCCACACTAAACTCTCAGACTAACAACCAAATGCTCTCTTATAATATTAAAGAATGATAACTAGCCATTCTGGTAAGCTACAATTAAAACACGCATAAATGAAATAAGTCAACGACCATATAAGTAAGTACAATGTTTCACTTTTCAAATACATATCACACAATCAAATATCCAATGAATCAATAATACAGCAATAGTAGATCAAATAATGCTCACAAACAAGCCATATAACCATTAAAAGTATCAACAATACTGTAAACATCCACACACTCAACACAAATATGTACACACGTGCTATGGGACTTATTTTTACCCAAATAGTCAAGACCTGTATGAAACAATCTATATACATGTACTGTACCGGTGTGGTACTCGATCCAACATATATATATCCGTATCGGCGTGGTAACCGATCCAACATATACATCTATGTATCGACGTGGTACCCGATCTAACATATACATATCCGTACCAACGTGGTACCTGATCCAGCATATACATATTCGTACCAGCGTGGTATCCAATCTAACATATACATATTCGTACCGACGTGGTACTCGATCTAACATATACATATCTGTGGCGGCGTAGTACCTGATCCAACATATACATATTCATACCGGAGTGGTACCCGATCCAATATATACATATCCGTACCAGCATGGTATCCGATCTAACATATACATATACATACCAGCGTGGTACCCGATCCAACTTATACATATTTGTACTGGCGTGGTACCCGATCTAACATATATATATTCGTACCGGTGTGGTACCTGATCCAACATATACATATCCATACAGGCATGGTACCTGATCCAAAATATACATATCCGTACCAGCGTGGTACCTGATCCAACATAAACAAGTATTATTAATATCAAATTTACACAACCTCACAGCATACAACACAATGTACCAAGTTTGCTAGTACACTTAAAGTCAAAAGATAATTCCATCAAGTAAATTTTCAGTAATCATTTATACACACCTCAACAATTCAAATATCATAAATTTCAAGCATGTCCGAATACCAATCAACAAGTATCCAATTTAGGAGCATATACACAATTAAATTGAGTCTAAACTCCAATCAAACCATAACCTATTATATACATTTTATTAAAATCACACAATCTTTCAAGATGCAATACAACGTACTAAATTTATAAGTGTACTTAAAATCATAAAAAAATTCAATCAAGTGCTTTCATTTATCAATATTTTTACCTTCTCATGGGCATTATTTCAATAATTCATCTTGAATATTAACAAGCCATTCATCGCATTACTTTAAGGAGTTATCATTATCAAACAAACTACTCTTAGGCACAATTCAATAAACCATCATTATCACCAATTTAGCCTCTTATGGGCATCCAATAGACATAGTATTTTTATCAATACCAACACAAGAATATCAGAAAACAAATCACAATTTAATGCTAAAGCATACAAGTCACTATTGGAGCCTTAAATATTCATTAATTATTAAAAGTATCATTACCTTATTAAATACCACAATTTGGGTTCTAACCTCACAACCTATAACTAGCACATTTATGCGTATCATTATCCTCTACCTTTTTCACATAATACAATCATCACACTAATTCAAGTCATCAATCCCTTAGATATTACAATTCTCTTCAATATTCAATCTTAGAATAATTCTCTTCATCATATTATTGTCCAACACATACAACTTATATCATTTTAACTCAACTAGGTTCATCACCAGAACAACTAAGAACTATCATGTCCACATCCTTCATTTACAACAATCTCATTGCAGCACATAGCACATAATATCACAAGTATCACATAATTAATCAATAATATAGTTTTCGGGATTAAAGTTAAGTTCTTGTGTCTTTATCCACCTCAACTCCATGCCCGCATGCCTAAACATGCTTTCTCCCATCAATTCTAAATTAGGAAAATATAAATTAATGCAATCTTCTACTCATTAAACCTAGCCTACCTAGACGCCAATCTTTTGGAAGAAACAAGTCTTTCCTTTTCCTTCATGCCTTATATTAATCAATCGTCTAAAAATCAAGCAATTATAAGAGTAATAAGTAATTACTCTTCAATCAAATATCCTGGAGATTCAAACACACTTATTCTATTTTTCATTCAAGGTCTATATCACCCTCCCCCTAAATTTAATTAATCATTAATTAGCTCTTTCAAGTTTAACCTATCTCTATTAATGGAGCTTTTATACTAAAGGTCTCATCTTTATGGAATTCAAGATTCCTAACAATCAAAATTCATAATCTAGTTTATGAAAATCAAGTTAAGAATCTTTAGTTTATAGTTTAGAATCATCTCTAGGTCATATTAAAAAGACCCATGAGTATTCCTAAAAATAATTCCACCATTAAAGGCCTTTCTAAGGATTCTAAGATAGTACGAGATTAAAAGACAAAAAAATAATGAAAAAACTTACCTCCACGAAGGAATTTTACCTTAAGCTTTGGAAAATCACCTATATAGGGTTGGGGAATGAAATATGAGGTTTTTAGACCTAAAATATGACTGAAGCTGATTTAACTACAACCAGAATTATTGCTACAGCGAAATCCCATCTCAGCCTGGACAGTGCTCAGTAAAATAGTTATAATTGTTTACTCCGAATTTGTATTGAGGAATGGTTTGTTGAGTTGTAAAGAGGACTCAGAGATGTTTGATTTGATAGGTAATGGGACCCCTGAATACTTATATTCTATGAGATATGATCGTTTGAAGTTGGCCCTAATAAAATCCCATATCGAAATTGTATCGAAAAGAAAGTTTTATACTTAACTTTGTGTTAGGGATATTGTACGACCTTAATTCATATCTAAAGAACTTTCATTCTAAAATATTGATATTATCACTAATGAATAATTAAATTCATAGGGATTGAGTCTATCTAGACACACCCGAAGGCTAATATCTTCGTCTAAAAGTTTGAGGTGACCTAATAAATAAAATATTGGCTATATTTTAGACACAAGATAATATTGAGGAATGAAAATTAAGAATAGTTATGTATTTATTATAAATAATTTAGTAACGAAGAAATGGGTAATTACAATCAGTTACCAATTTACCATCCGTTCGTCCCCGAATGGATATTCAGTGGAGAAAAGTACGAGGTTGGAATTAGAGAGACATTACTAATAGATTTAATTATACTGTACCCTATTTACTCACTCAATATCCTTATCGACCATCCAATATTCTATACTTAATAATTCTATCAAAATTTTTCAAAATATGAAGATCCAGAGCCAAATATTTACTCACAAATAACTTATTCTCCTTTCAACGACCTATATCCGAAACTTGAGTTTCACGAAAGCAAGATAAAGATGGTTAAAAGATTCACCTTAATGAAGACAAACATACAAAAGAACCTCTTTTTCACTACCGAAGCTCTAGAGTCCTGAATTCAATTCTGAAAAGTGCTACGAGGTGCTACATGAATCTACTAGTCGAACTACGACACTAAACTAGTCACATCTAATCCATCCAACACATAAGCTCTCCCTGGGACTCCTGACTTTATTTCTCGCCAAGACTACCCCATGGAGAATTACTATCCCTCAAATATTACTATTCTCATCAATATTCGATCTTAGCATGATTCTCCTCATCATATTATTTTCCAACACATACAACTTATATCATTATAATCAACAGAACAACTAAGAACTAACATGTCCACATCCACAATTTAAAATAATCTCGTTGCAGCACATAGCACATAATATTACAAGTATCACATAATTAATTAATAATATAGTTTTCGGGATTAAAGTAAAGTTCTTGTGTCTTTATCCACCTCAACTCTATGCCCGCAGGCCTGGACATGCTTTCTCCCATCAATTCTAAATTAGGAAAATATTGATTAACACAATCTTCTACTCATTAAACCTATCTTACCTAGACGCTAAGCTTTTGGAAGAAATAAGTTGCAACAAAGATGTTGTTTCCTTTCCTGCATGTCTTTGAATAATCAATCATCTATAAATCAAGCAATTATAAGAGTAATAAGTAATTACTCTTCAATCAAATATCTTGGGGATTTAAATCCACTAATTCTATTGTTCATTCAAGGTCTATATCACTCCCCCAAATTTAATTAATCATTAATTAGCTCTTTCAAGCTTAACTCTTTCCTTTCCTGCATGCCTTTGAATAATCAATCATCTATAAATCAAGCAATTATAAGAGTAATAAGTAATTACTCTTCAATCAAATATCTTGGGGATTCAAATCCACTAATTCTATTGTTCATTCAAGGTCTATATCACTCCCCCAAATTTAATTAATCATTAACTAGCTCTTTCAAGCTTAACCCATCTCCATTAATAGGGCTTTTATACTAAAGGTCTCATCTTTATGGAATACAAGGTTCCTAACCATCAAAATTCATAATCTAGTTTGTGAAATTCATGTTAGAAATCTTTAATTTATAGTTTATAATTAGCTCTAGATCATATTAAAAATACCCATGAGTATTTCCCATAAGAATTTCACCATTAAAGGCGTTCCTAAGTATTCTAAGATATTAAAGGATTAAAAGACAAAGAAAATAATGAAAAAACTTACCTCCACGAAGGAATTTCACCTTAAACTTTGGGAAATCACCTCTATAGCGTTGGGGAATGAAATTTGGGATTTTTAGACATAAAATACATTGAAGCTGATTTAAGTACAACCAAAATTTTTGCTACAATGAAATCTTGTTTCAGCCCAGACAGTGCTTAGTAAAACAGTCATAACTGTTTACTCCGAGTTCGCATTGAGGAACGGTTTATTGCGTTAGAAAAAGGACTCATAGATCTTTAATTTGATATGTAATGGGACCCATAACTCCTTATATTCTATGAGATATTATCATTTGAATTTGGACCTAATAAAAACTCCTGTCGAAACTGTATCGGAAAGAAAGTTTTATACTTAATTGTGTTAGGGATATTGTATGACCTTAATTCATAACTAAAGAACTTTCAGACTAAAATATTGATATTATCACTAATGAATAATTACGTAGTTTATCATGGTTGATGCGTAGGTTTGGCATGTAGGTATATATAGGAGTAGGTAGGTAGGTGTGGTATGTAATTTATTCTAGTCATAGTATATTTATCAAATATTTTTTTCCATATGATATTTCTTATATCTACTATTTCTATATCCTTAACTACATACAAAACAAGTATTTTGAATTTATCTATCATTTCATCGGATAAGTAGGTAGTCATTCTTTTTCATATGATGCTATTTCAAAATATTTCCTTCAATCATAAACATAACAAAATATAATCATTTTAGATTACTATGTACTAGATTATTCTTAAATAATTATGTTACTCTATCAATATTAGCATGGTACTCTGGATTCCTTCTTAAATTAGATATCTTCTTTTTCATATGTTTCTTCTATTTATTATTAGTTTAAAAATAATAAAGAGCTAGGATGAAGCAAACATAGTAGATACTCTAGGAGCAAGAATAAAATTTCTACAACAATGGTATAGAAATTTAGGTGAAAAATACAAAGAAGAAATAAAAATGGAAAAAACATTAATAAAAAATTTAACATGTTGCAAAGATAAAATAGCACCTCAGTTTGGATGTGAATAAAGATATTATAAGAAAAAAAGACATAAGAAATATAAGAAATATAAGAAATACAAAAAATCAAAATATAAATATAAGAAACCAAGAGAAAGATATTACGTAAAAAATTATAAACATAAAAGACCATATAGGAAAAAGAAATCTATAAAAGAATGTACTTGTTATAATTGTGGAAAACTAGGACATTTAGCTAGAGATTAGAAAATGCCTATAAACCCAAAAAAGAAACCCCCCACAGATTAGCTTATTTAATTACTTTAATATCTAGCAATGAGGCAAACTTAATAATTCATTTAAAATCTAGAAGAATGAGATATATACCACCTAATTGTGATAAAATCAGATTTCAGTATCCACCAAAATATTTTAAATATTGTAAAGATGAATAACATAACAAAATTTCAAAAATATAAAGAACTAAAATAAATAATATTTAAAACGCGGAGAGAATTAAAAATAAGAAAAAAAAGACTAAAATATAACATGATTATAGGAGTATGTCAAAAATTAATAAATTCACAAAAAGAAGAAATATCATATTTAGAATCACAAATAGATAGTCTAGAATATATATATCAACATGACCTATATACATTTAAATAAAATGAACAAAGAAGAATTTATAATAGACAAAAAAACATATGAAAATCATGAAGGATTAAAAATAAAAATAGTATTTTCTAATTTAGGAAGAAGATATAAGAAAATAGGTGAACATTTATACTTAATATTAGAAAAAAAAAAGAATTAAAATTAGAAGATAAGTTGACAACCATGGTAAGAATAGAAAAAGAAAACGAAGAGATAGATTGAAAAAAGGAAATAGATAATATAAAACAACAAACTACAGAAGAAATACGAAAAATAGAAGAAACTAAAAATAGTAGGATTGCTGAACTAGAAAAAGAACTACAAATGCTAAAAGACCTGTATGAAAAAAGACAGAAAGAAAAAAAGAAAAAGATAAAGAACAAAAATTATTAAACGAGATAAATCAATTTAAAGAAAAATTAGAAATAAAAAATAAAGAATTAGAAACCAGTGAATTAGAAATAAATACAATAGATGCTGAAGAAACAGATAATTATGACTCGGAAGATAGTGAAATATATACAAAAATCTTAACAAATATAGAAAAATTAGAAATTAATGAAAAACAAGAAATAATTAATAAAGAAAACTTAGAAAATATAAACACGAAAATAAATACTCTAGATAAAGAAGACGATGAAAATATAATACCTAGAACATCAGAAATAAGAAAACCTATATAATATTATTAATATAAGTTTAAAAAATTTAACCTAAAAAGTGAATATAACAAATAGACACCAAAACAGATAATTAATAAAAATTATAACTTCTTAGACTTAGACAGTGTAATAGATATAGATAAAACGATACAATTATGGATAGGATATATAGCAAAACAATTATTAGACAATGGTATAAATGCAATAGATACACCAGAATATATAGAAAGAACACTAATAGGAACAGTAAAATTATGGTTTTTTAAATTTAACTGAAGAAAGTAAAACAATATTAAGAGATGATAAAAAATGAAAGGAACAACAGTAACTAAACTAACACCTATAGACATATTGAAAATATATGAAATAGCTATAAGAGATGAATTTAGCAGTATGACAACAGCAGAAGAAGAACAAAATAAAGAAAAAGATATAAATAAAAATTATATTTTAAAAGTAGCAATATGTAATATGTGCTATATAGATGAGTATATGTGCGCATTTAAAGAATACTACTATAAAGGAACATATAATACAGAAGAAAGTAAAGAAGTAAGAAGATTATATTTTAGTAAATTACCTGAACCATTTAGTTTAAAACCCATACAATATAGAACATACACAATTAACCATAACCTATAATAAAGAAAAATTTTATTAATAAAATGAACTTTGACATGATATGAAAATATATATATTAATAAAGATAATAGTAGAAGGATATTACAACAGATATTATACACCTACGATAGATACAGAAGTAGAAGCCAATTTATGTAGATAGAATTGTTTACTAAATAGTAAATGAGATAAATTAAAAATACCAATAGTAGTTAGAGGATTTAATAATGAAGGAAGCTTAATTACTTATAAAGCTAGAAATGTAAAAATACAAGTATGGGATAAGATATTAACAATAGAAGAAATCTATAATTATGAATTAACATCAAAAGATATGCTTTTAGGAATGTCATTTTTAGATAAATTATACCGACATATAATAACTAGAACGCACTGTTGTTTTACAACACCATGTAAACAAAAGGTAAGAGCAAAAAGAGTTGTTAATAAAATAAGAAAGAAAATTGATTGGATAAAAGGAAATGAAAAAATCACACAAAAATTAGAAAATATAAAAAATACTGAAGACACAATAGAACTCGTGATATTTTTAATAAATAAAGAAGAAATGACTATATTTTCAATAGATAAGGTAGAAATAATAAAGAAAAAATTAAGACAATTATACAGTGAAGATTCATTAAAAGGATGGGAAAAACATAAAACTACTGTAAAAATTGAGCTAATAGATAAAAATAGCATAATAATCCAGAAACCATTAACGCATAACTTTGATGATTTAAAAGAATTTAAAATGCATATAGATGAATTATTAGAAAAACAATATATACAAAAAAGTAATAGTAACCACAATAGTCTAGCATTTATAGTAAATAAACATAGTGAACAAAAAAGAGGAAAAAGTAGAATGGTTATTGATTATAGAAACGTAAATGCAAAAACTATGAAATATAATTATCCAATACCAAATAAAATATTAAAAATAACACAAATATAAGGATATAATTACTTTAGTAAATTTGATTGTAAATCAGGATTTTACCATTTAAAGTTAGAAGAAGAATCTAAAAGTTAACTGCATTTATAGTACCACAAGGATTTTATGAATTGAATGTGTTACCATTTGGATATAAAAATGCACCAGGTAGATACCAACACTTTATGGATAGTTATTTTAAACAACTACCTAATTGTATTGTATACATAGATGATATACTATTATATACAAAAACTAAAGAGGAACATTTAAAACTATTAGAACAATTTACAGATATAATAGAAAAATTGGGAATAAGTTTAAGTGAAAAGAAAGCTAAAATTATGAAAAACCAAATAGAATTTTTTGGAATACAAATAGATAAAAGCGGAGTAAAAATGCAGCAACATATAGTACAAAAAATAATAAATTCAAAAGAAGAATTTGATATAAAAAAAGAAATTACAATCATTTTTAGGATTAGTAAACCAAGTAAGAGAATATATACCAAAATTAGCAGAAAACCTAAAGCCATTACAGAAAACATTTATAAAGGATGTAGAGTATAATTACAACGAAGAAGATAAAAAACAAGTTTAGAAAATAATAATACTTTGTAAAGAATTACCAAAATTACAATTCCCAGACGAAAATAAAAAATTTACATATATAGTAGAAGCAGACGCAAGCGAATATAGTTATGGAGAAGCACTTAAATATAGATATGAAGAAAAAAAATTAGAACATCATTGTAGATACTACTCAGGTACGTTTAATGAAACAGAAATAAAATGGAAAATAAATAGAAAAGAATTATGTTCATTTTATAAATGTTTATTAGCATTTGAGCCATATATTGTATATAAAAAGTTCATTGTACGAACAGATAATGCACAGGTACTTTGGTGGTTAACAAAGAAAATACAAAATTCAGTTACAACGTAAGAGATTTAGAGACTAGTATTAAATATATTAAATTTTACATTTACAATTGAATTAATCAAAACTAACAAGAATGCCATTGCAGATTACATATCAAGACAAAGCTACACAGACTGATATAATGGAAGATGATACTTTAGAAAAGATACTCAAAACCCTAACTACACTTTCAATGAAAGTGGACAGTATGGGTAATGAAATAGAAAAGCTAAAAACTAATGAAGTTAAACTAAAGTCTAAAGTTATGAATCAGATAACTCAGCAGTGTGCAGAGCTATGTCGATCGAAAGATATCAAAATTTTAGACCTAAAAAGAGACGTTGGGACACTCCATAAAACCCATAACGTTTATCAATCTACAATTGCAGGTACAAGCAAAAGAGTTATTGGACAAAGATATTTGAACATGAATATGAACAAGATATTTGAAAAAACATTTATACCAAAAACACAAAAAGACCCCTTGTTCATACCCCCACAAACTACCACATATCGAGAAAGTTTAAACCAAGACAGAAAAGCCTATAACCATATAACTCGAGCATACATAGAAAATATCCATAAAATACAGACTTATCTAAACCTTAACCCAAGAGCTACAAATATCCAAGAACCAAACACAAACTATATAACCCAAAAAGTGCAAGGTTACAACAAGTTAAACGCACTACCGAAAACCAACCCAAGCTTAGTAAAAACTTGTTTCAGTTATGGATTATTACATACCGTATATACCTAAGAAGGAGATGAACTAACAGCTATACCGAAATTATATAGAGCATTCGCTACCTATAAGAAAATAACCAAAGAAAATCTATTTTTTATAAAGTTTTATACTGCACCCGTAGAGATATTATATGACAAGATCAAACTAGTTAGACAAGTTGTAAAAATAGGATTAACCAGAAATATGATTATACCGGAAGATATTGTTCAACAGTCAGAAATACCTAAAGTTGAGATACCTGATTTTTATGCAAATAAATGAATTATTGGAATATCTACAATTGTTCAAGAATTAGAAAATAATTATATCAATGGAAACCCAATATAGAGTTATTATTCAAGAGACCATCAAATGATTTATTCAAATTCAAGGGATCTACGACAGACCAATATGGAAGAAGCTAGAAATGGATTCTGACATTACTCAATCCAGAAAAACAACCAACTGCAAGAGCAATTAAGAAGGGATTTATTTCAGAAGAATTATTAATAAGTATTGCAAGTTAACTGGACACAAATATCCAGACCATCTATGTTCGAGATGCAATGGAGAAGATAATATTATCCTGGAAGTTCAACTAGATTAAAAGAAGATAAGAACGTCAACTGGAAGATAGAAAGTAGATAGAAAGCAACGGAGCAATAATGAAAAAATAAAGATAAAGAAGACAAGATAGAAAGCAACATGTGAATAGTTTTCTTGACTTTACTTTACGTAAAGATATTGTATAGCCTTATTAGGTTAGAATTTTTTGGCAAGTGCCATTATTGAAGTTGTCTTTTTATACTTTAAGTCTAGTCTAGTTTAGCATAAGTCTAGTTCTTTTCTACTTTTGAAAAGGAACACTTTTTTGTAAAGATATGTAGTTTACGTGTAAAATGTGTAAAATAGGAATAGTTCTTTTCCTCTTATAAATATGTAAGTCATCCGGCTAAATTAAAGGCAAGACTTTCATGTGTTAAAAGCAAGCCTTCTCTTTTGTACATAAAAAACTTTTGAATATTTAATAACATCAGATATATTTCTAAGGAAAAGCTATGGATGAACAAAGCCCAGAATTATCAAATCTACCAGAACAGGAATATTCATTTATAATTATGAATAGCTAAATTCATAAATTCCTAACAATCATAATATGATAAAATAAGTTCATATTAGTTACTATATAGTAGAATTATTCGAAGAATAATATGTTACAAAGTTTATTAGCAAAGAGGAAAAGGAGAAAAATCTCTAAGGACTATGTCATCCTAAAGGTGAAATCGGTGAGGCAAGAAAGTAGTGATAGGGGAGTAGCCAGAGTAGAGGCATTGTTTAAGGGAAAAGTATCCAGACTACCATGCTAATATTAACAGAGTAACATAATTATTTAAGAATAATCTAGTACATAGTAATCTAAAATGATCATACGTTATGTATATGATTGAAGGGAATATTTTGAAATAGCATCATATGAAAAAGAATGACTACCTACTTATTCGATGAAATGATAGATAAATTCAAAATACTTATTTTGTATTTACTTAAGGATATAGAAATAGTAGATATAAGAAAAATCATATGGAAAAAAATATTTGATAAATATACTATGACTAGAATAAATTACATACCACACCTACCTACCTACTCCTATATATACCTACATGCCAAACCTATGCATCAACCATGATAAACTACATAGAATATTGGAAAATGGATATAAAAAATATACAATTAATAGAAAAACTAATGAAAACAAATTTAGAAGAATACATGAGAACTAAAAATATAAAATATATAGAATACCTTAAAGAAAATATGGAAGAATTAAAAAGATTAAAACAAACAACTAAAGAATATTATGAAAAACCAAATGGCAGATAACTTTAAAATACTTGTTTTATATATACTCAGAGATATAGAAATTATAGACATAAAGAAAATAATATGGAAAAGATATGGAATTATGAAGAAGAAGAGTTATTAAGTTCTATAGAAAACTTACACCTATATAATGAAAGCTACTGCTCATATTTTGACAGTTATTATTCAGATGGATATCATACAGATTAAAATGTTAGAATATATTAAAAGAGTTAGAGAAAAACAAAGTTGGCAATAAAAAGAAATTAATTATAAAAACTAGCTTAGAAGAGGAAGAAAATAATTAAAATAAAGATTAATTTGGATAGATAAAACCATAAAACAACTAGAGTTAAAAGATAGTTTAGAATATGATTTAGACATAGAATTATTCATAGAAGAAAAATATAGGATAATTAATGAAATAGATAACCTAGAATTTAATATCAGATATAGTACAATTAGAATAAATTATTATAAAGAATACTTAGAATATTGGAGAAAATATATGGAGAAAATAAGATTAACAGAAATACTTATGAAAGAGAATCTACTTGACTATCTAAAAACTAGAAATATGAAACATATAGAATACTTAAAAATAATATAGAAGAATTAATAAGGTTAAAGCAAAAAACTAAGGAATATTATAACATAGCATTTCAATTAACATGATAAAACTAGTAAGTACTACTTATCTACTAGTTATCCACGCAAATTACCCAAGTTATCCACACCCCCTACAATTGGTATCAAAGCCACGTTATTTAAAAAACGTACAAGTAGATATGTGTTAATTTAGTTATGAGAAATGTTAATTTAATTATTAATTCTGAGCTATTATTATTTACGTTGTTATTTATTTGTTAAAAATGAGAAGACCATTTTAAAATTTAGAAGCTTTTAGAAAAACTAAAGAAACTTTAACTAGTCACTACCCAGAATATATGAAGTTAAATAAAACAAAAGAAACCCCCCACAAATTAGCTTATTTAATTACTTTAATATCTAGCAATGAGGCAAAATTAATAATTCATTTAAAATCTAGAAGAATGAGATATATACCACCTAATTGTGATAAAATCAGATTTCGGTATCCACCAAAATATTTTAAATATTGTAAAATTGAATAATATAACAAAATTTCAAAAATATAAAGAACTAAAACAAATAATATCTAAAAAGTGGAGAGAATTAAAAATAAGAAAAGAAAGACTACAATATAACATGATTTTAGGAGTATGTCAAAAATCAATAAATTTACAAAAAGAAGAAATATCATATTTAGAATCACAAATAGATAGTCTAGAATATATATATATATATATATATCAACATGACCTATATACATTTAAGTAAAATGAACAAAGAAGATTTTATAATAGACGAAAAAACATATGAAAATCACAAAGGATTAAAAATGAAAATAGTATTTTCTAATTTAGGAAGAAGATATAAGAAAATGGGTGAACATTTATACTTAATGTTAGAAAAAAAAAGAATTAAAATTAGAAGATAAGTTGACAGTCATGGTAAGAATAGAAAATAAAAATGAAAAGATAGATAGAAAAAAGAAAATAGATAATATAAAATAACAAATTACAGAGGAAATACGAAAAATAGAAGAAACTAAAAATAGTAGGATTGCTGAACTAGAAAAAGAACTACAAATGCTAAAAGACCTGTATGAAAAAAGACAGAAAGAAAAAAGAAGAAAAGGATAATGAACAAAAATTATTAAACGAGATAAATCAATTTAAAGAAAAATTAAAAATTAAAAAAAAAATTAGAAACCAGTGAATTAGAAATAAATACACTTGATAAAGAAGACGATGAAAATATAATACCTAGTACATTAGAAATAAGAAAACCTACATATTATTATAAATATAAGTTTAAAAAATTTAACCTAAAAAATGAATATAATAAATGGATACCAAAATAAATAATTAATAAAAATTATAACTTCTTAGACTTAGACTGTGTAATAGATATAGATAAAACGAT